>NW_027556098.1:407061623-407206623 GCF_003287225.1 Phascolarctos cinereus | reverse complement strand
CCCAGGGTCTCACAGCTAGAAAGTATCTGAGGTCAGATCTGAAGTCAGGTTTTACTGACTCTAGAACCGGAAGTCTACCCACTGAGCCACCTAAGCTGCCCTCTAGAGCCAGAGGACCTGGATTCAAATGCTGTTTCTTATATTTAGTACTTGGGTGACCTCGGTCCATTTGCTTAAGTTCCCTGTGCCTCAGTTTCTTCACCTGTAAAATAAGGAGGTGGTGGAAGGTAGACAAATTGTTCTTTTTTGGCTAGGAAATGGGGTTAAGTGACTTGGCCAGGGTCACACAGCTAGTAAGTATGAAGTGTCTGAGGCTGGATTTGAACTCAGGTCCTCCCCGACTCCAGGGCCAGTGCTCTATCCACTGCACCACCTAGCTGCTCCTAGGCTCATTGTTCTTAAAGGTTCCTTCTAGCTTTCCATATTATTCTACGACAGGGATTTTTCACCTAGGGTCCACATATAGATTTCAGTGGGGATCCATGAATGTGGAAGGGGGAAAATGCATTTTTATTTCAAGATAATTGATTTTATTCTATGCATTCAAATCATAATTCTAAGATCAGAGGTCCATGGGTTCTACCAGGCTGCCCAAGATGTCCAGGACCTCCCCCCCCCGCCCGCAAAAGTTGCAAACCTCTGATTTAGGATATGAAATGAGACAGCACTTTGAAAGGACTGACAATTACTGTTTGGTCATACGTATATACCCTACCATGCATGCACATGCCCTAGCACACACGCACGCACATGCCCTATCATACATGTACACACACGAACACACATGTCCCGCCATGCATGTACATGCCCTACCATACAAGCACACACAGAGGCACACAGAGCCTCACCAAGCTCTCCCCTCTCCAGTCAGCCCCAATCCAGTCATCTATACACCCAGAGACACAGGTCACAGCCCCTACTTTATTTCATCCCTGGGCACTGGTGTTCAGCTTGGTCCTGCACATTTGGATGAAACTGAGCAGAATTAGCAGCAGCACAGCCATAACCATGACAGCCTCGATCACGGAGTAGATGTGGACAAACCCGGACCGGGTGGGGGCCACCGGTGTTTTGTGGGTCCAGGTGGGATCGAAACGCCCCCATCAGCTTGCGACCCACGTAGCATCGGTAAGTGCCAGAAGCAGACACCTGCAGGCGGCTGCCTCCGGAGGCAAGGTCCAGGATCGGGCCTGAGTTGTTGGGAGCCAGCTGCTGCAGCCAGGTTGGGGAGAAGTTGTCAGACTCCCAGCTCACTGGCCTGCAAGGGAAACACTTTATCTCCCTTCCCACTCCTAATGTCTGAGCATCCCCACAGCCAGGTGACCCGAGGTCTAGCCACACTCCCCCCTCCATCTCATACCCGTGAAGTTGATTTTTTTTTAAAAAAGCCTAAGACTTCACATGTACATCCCAATTAAGTTTCAGCATTAGAGTCTACCCAACATTCCTGGATTTCATCATGGTATCCAGAAAGTCACCCAAGATCATATCAACTCTGAAACTTATACTCTGTACCCCCCCCCCCGCCCCATTCCCTGGGGCCCCTCCCTCCCTCTGACTGGAGAGGGGGGAGGGGGGAGATCTGAGAGCTCTTCCCATATATCCCATTTGAGGAGGGGGCCCAGGGCAGTCATTTCAACATTTCCCACAAGCTGCAGGCTGCACTTCTCCAGGACTTCTTCCATCCCCTTCCATCCCCTTCCCTCCCTGCTTCTCACTTCTTTTGATGCCTTGTGTTCTTACATTAGATTGCAAGCTCCTTGAGGGCAGGGCCCGTCTTCTGCCTTTCTTTGCAGCCCCCTCACTTAGCAAAGTACCTGGTACACAGTAGGTGCTTAATACATGCTTGTTGGCCGACCAGAGCCTATCTATACAGCTCTTTGGTTAAGATCTGGAGTTCTGTTGGTCACCCCTTCACGATTCATGTCATCTGCAGATGGGAAAATGTGCTATCCCTGCCTTCATCCAAGTCATTGAGAAAAAGAAAACTAAATCACACTGTCCCTCCATTACCCTCCTGGAGTCCCTGCAGGGTCTGAGTGGAGGGAAGTGGAAGGAAGGAAACGCACTATATTTAAAAACAAATCAAAAGATCACATATCCCTTTCCAGGCCATTGAGTCTAACCCTTTCTCTTTACAGAGGAGAAAATGGAATCCCAGAGCACTGAAGTGATTTGCTTCAGGTCCCACAGCTCCTAAATGTCTAAGGTGGCATCTGAATCCATATCTTCCCAACTCCAGGTCTAATGCTCTAGTCAACTCAAAAGTCAGACAACCTCACAACTAATCCAACTTCATTAGCTGAAGGCGTGTTGAGTATACAAGTGCTGAGGGAATAGGAGAACGTCTAAGGGCTGGGGTGTGTCTCACAGCTAAACAGGTTTCTGAACTCTGAAGAAGTATGTGTTCTCCAGCTGTTTGGAAGGAAGGAGTGGAGACAAGGGGGAAAACGAGGAAGGAGCAACCATAAGTCAGTTTAGGGAACCCCAGGGCAGGAAAAAAGTTAGGGTTTGGTGAATAAGTCACCCAGAGTCAATGTAATTAGTACCTTAGGAAAACAAGGACTAACTCCCAAAGGGAGGTGCCTAGAAGCTGCCTCCTAAGAGGCAGGATTTACCTAAAGGAGGTAAGTGCCAGCTGGGGAAGGCACAGAGGTGGTCTGTGGGTGAAAGGACAGTCTGGGGGCAATGTGTCTGGATCCTGTTACCTGTAGATGGTGGCAAAGGGACAGCTAAGCCATACGGTGCTGTTTTCTTCCAGCTTGTAAGTCCCATAAAGCACCACGGTGGATTCAGGGCTATTGTGCTCACAGGGCACAAAGCAGCTTTCAATCTGCAGCTCAGGCCCCCGCTGGAGCTTTTGTGGGCTAAGGTCAGCCAGCCCACAGGGCAGCCCGTGGTCTGATCTCCTGGCATAGCAGAGGCCCACACGCTTCCGTTCCCCCTGAACGCCACAGTGGTCACAAGCCTGCCAGGGCCCCCACTGGGTAAAGAGTGTCCACTGGGTGCTGTTTCCCACTGTCTGGTTCCTGAGGGGTTGCTGTTCCAGCGCGCTGTGGCTGAGATAGAGCTTGGCCCCATCCTGGAAGTCCACGTTGTAGACTGCCCTGGTGTTACCTGCCTCATCTTGGCAGCTATAGGTACCTGATTGGTCTGTGGAGGTGTGTGGTAGATGGAGATCCCCACTGACCTCTGGCACCACCAGCTTCTTCCTGGGAAAGGGATGGGATAGGGGCTGGAAGAACCAGGTGGAGTCTTTGGCAGGGCAAGACAGAGTGGCTGGGTTGGGGGTGATAAATGCCAGGCAGGAGTGACCCCCCGGGGGACACCTAAAGGATTCCAAGGCCCCAAGTCCAGGAAAAGAAAGATAGAGAAACACCAAGATGGGAGACATGGTGGAATGGGGTAGTAGAGGAAGCAGGGCGGTCTGGTTATTGTGAAGTCACAGTCATGGAACCTAGGAAGCCTGCCTCCCCTTCCACCTGCCTCTCCCCATGCCCTCCTGGCATCTGAGCATCTGTTCCCCCGGCCCCTTCCTCCCGTCCTCTTCAGAGATACAATAATCCACAGAGGTGTTAGAGAACACAGCCAAATGACAATAACAAGTCATTTCTATTTCAAAGCACGTTCCTCCTAGTTATATACATATAGATATGCATAGATAGATAGATGGAAATATATAAAATCTTTTTTTCTTAAATTCAATTAATATTTTATTTTCCCACAATTACATGTAAAATTAATTTTTAACATTCATTTTTAAAACTCTGAATTCCAAATTTTCTCCCTTCCTCCCTCCCCACCCCCCTCACTCAGAAGGCAAGCAATTCTATATAGGTTATACCTGTATAGTCATGCAAAACATATTTCCATATTAATCATGTTTGTGAGAGAAAACATAGACCAAAAAAAAAAACTCAAGAAAAATAAACTTATGCTTCTATCTGTATTCAGACAGCATCAGTTCTTTGTCTGGGGATGGATGGCATTTTTGATCCTAAGTCCTTCAGAGTTGTCGTGGATCATTGTATTGCTGAGAAGAGCTAAGTCATTCACAGCTGATCATCTTACAATATTGCTGTTACTTTGTACACAGTACATTTCATTTTGCATCAGCCCATGCAACTCTTTCAAGGTTTCCAGTCTTTTCAGCATCCTGCTCATCATTTCTTACAGTACAATGGTATTCCATCACAATCACATAGCACAATCTGCTCAGCCATTCCCTAATTGATGGGCATCCTCCCAATTTCCAACTCCTGGCCACCAGAAAAGAGCTGCTATAAATATCTCTGTACATATAAGTCCTTTTCCCTTCTTTATGATCTCTTTGGGATATAGACCTAGTAGTGGCATTGCTGGATCAAAGGGTATGTACGGTTTTATAGCCCTTTGGGCATAGTTCCAAATTGCTCTCCAGAATGGCTGAATCAGTTCACAACTCCACCAACAGTGCATTAACGTCTCATTTTTCCCACATCCCCTCCAACATTTGTCATTCTCCTTTTCTGCCCTATTAGTCAATCTAACAGGTATGAGGTAGTACCTCAGAGTAGTTTCAATTTGCATTCCTCCAGTCAATAGCGATTTAGAGCACCTTCTCATATGGCTATAGATAGCTTTGATTACTTCATCTGAAAACTGTTCACATCTTGACTGTTTATTAATTGGAGAATGGCTCCTATGCTTATAAATTTGAATCAGTTCTCTATATATTTGAGAAATGAGGCAGATAGGTAAAATTCTAATCTCAAAGAAGTGCTTCTGGGCTACCACAGAGTTCAGGGAAGGGACCACATCCGTTTTTGTTCTGGACCCAAGCATGTGGTTTGACAGGGTTCAGTCCTGAGGAAGCCCAACTCTAATGAGAGAGGATTCCCTTTCCTCACCCTCACTTTCTCCCTCTTTGCCATGTTGTCTCCCACACTGGCAACCCTGGGATGATTTTACTCATATCTACAGCCTCCCCAAAAAGGAGGAACCAGAAAAGCGCCGAATGTTTTATAAGAATCAGAGATGGGATAAGTAATTTATTCCTGCACACAAAAGGAATGCTAAACACAGGACACATACAAAGGCAAACTTAAACTAGGATTCGGTAACAACTTATAACTAATGTTTCTATCTGCCAGGAGGCTGGCTGATCATCAGATTTCATCAGAACAGCAAGCAGTTAGCATGATTGCTCCTTGCGTGTTCTGTATGCTTGCGATGTGCACTCTTAGTACATGTCTGCTGCAAAAATGGAAAGGCTTGGGCCAGCTCTCTTCCTGGTGGCTGAGCTCTACCGTGCAGATGCAGTCCCTGCCTTGAGCTACTGCTGCCACTCTGGTGAATGCCACTGGGACCTGCCATTTTGGGGCCACTGCTGCTGCAAACCTCTGGACCTCTCAAACTCAAAAAGCTTCCTCCAACCTTCAGACAGGTTCATGTCCAGTCAAGTCAACAACCATCCTTTATTTAAGCACCTACTATGTGTCAACACTTTGCTGGGGATACAAAGACGGGTAGACAACAACAAAACCAATAACGTTTCTCCTCTCAAGGAGCTCACATTCTAACAGAGACAACATGCAAACAACTATGTACAAATCAAAAAACAGGAAGAATAAAGGAGTGCTAATCAAGAGGCCCTATAGTTAAGAGGGTTCAGGAAAGGCTTCTTGCAGAAGGTGGGATTTTAGCTGGGACCTGAAGGAATCCCGGGAGACCAGGGCACAGAGATGAGCAGGAGAATTCCAGGCATGAGGGACAGTGAGTGAAAGTTCTGTCAGAAGTTGGGAGTGTCTTGTAGAAGGAACAGCTAGGGGGCCAGTATCACTGAATCACAGAGCATTTGGTTACGAATAGGGTGTATAATGGCCGGAAAAGGGGGTGGCAGATTATGAAGGGCTCAGAATAGCAAACAGAGGATTTCACATTTGATCTTGGTGATGACAAGAAGCCACTGGAGTTTATTAAAAGGAAAAGGAAACAAAAAATAAAAAGGCAGCCAGAATCCCATGCACAAAACTCTCTGAGTGGAAAAACCCTCAAACCAGGTGTCTTTGTGGGCATGGTCACCACGATACCAAGGTGAAGAAAAGCCAGAGATTTCTTGCTGGGAGGTCCCAAATTTATGTTGCCACCTGGACAGTCAAAAGCACTGGTTTTTGTGTTTTGGTTTTTTTTAAAGGCAATTTGGATTAAGTGACTTGCCCAGGGTCACACAGCTAGTAAGTGTCAAGTATTAGGTCTTTGGTTGGATTTGAACTCAGATCCTCCTGACTTCAGGGCCGATGCTCTATCCACTGCGCCACCTAGCTGCCCCAAAGCACTGGTTTTTTAAAAAATATATTTAAATGACTTATTGCAATTAAGTTACAACATTTTGATCATCAGTTTGTATGGAAGGAAGTATACAGATAAAACAATTACTTTGTTGGAAATAAAATTTGCTTATGCAGCCAACTGCTGGATGACTTGTTACTAAAAAGAACAAACCAAAATTTCTGTGTACTCAAGTGCTAAAAGTTACACCTTAGTATTACACAAATTAGATCCTATAGTCAAGAACTAATATACATATTATTTCAGATTGAAACCATCATAAGATCAAGGGTGGGGAACCTGTCACCTCGTGGCCAATGGCCCCTTAGGTCCTCAAGTGCAGTCCACTTCTGGATTCAGTCAAAGGGCTGCACTTGAGGACCCAGAGGTCCATACGTGGCCTCGAGGCCAAAGTTCCCCACCCTTTATTGAAACCATTAAGTTAGCTGCATAATTTGAAGTACTCTTTAAAAAGTAAAAAGATGTTTAGTATTTGAAAGACAGCCAAGAGTTATTTAAGGTGCCCTTAGCTATTTCTAAAGAAAAAAATCTGGCTAATGTAAAGAGCTTAGTTTTCCTTAGCAAGACCATTGGTGATGGATCATGTCTTAGTAGCTGTATTTGGAAATGCCGACCCTTCAGAAAGAGTACAACCTCCTATTTCCCACTGTAACTGACATGGCACTGTAAATCCCCTGCTATTACTGGGCATTGGGGAGGAAGTGATCAGAGGACCAAGAGATCGAGGCTTGCCATTTCATACTAATATGCTAAGTCCTCCCACCATTGGGCCACTACAAAGTTCTCATGTGTTTAAACCAAAACCAGGAAGGTCAATTCTGATAATAGCTCTTGCTACATCAAAGAAAAAGACATAGATAAAATAAAATACTATAGGCATGGGGCAAGCATATTATTTTCCTCATTTCACAAAGGAGGAAACAGAGGTCCAGAGGTTAAATGATTTGCCCAATATCACAGTTAGCTAGGAGCAGGATTTCAAATTTTCAGCCCCACCAGGATATCTAAGGGGGAAAGTGATTGGTGCCACAGGAAAGATCTCAACACAAAGGAAAAAATGCCATAGCCATTCAGACAAGAGATCAGAACCGGCTTTCGTGAAGAACTAGAATTTCAGTTGAGCTATGAAGGAGGGCCAAAGCTGGGGGATGGAAGAAGGCATTTTTGGCACAGAGAACGATGTGGGCCAAGCTTAGAAGGGCCCTTAGAGATTATTTAGTCCAAGCCTTTTGGGGGTTTTTTTGGTGAGGAAATCAGAGTTAAGTGACTTGCCCAAGGCCACATGGCTAGTGTCATATGTCTTGAGACTGGATTTGAACTCATGTCCTCCTGGGCTTCAAGGCCAGAGCTCTATACCCTGCGCTACCTAGCTGCCCCAGTCTAAGTCTTTTAATTTACAGATGAGGAAACTGAGGCCCATAGTGGTGGGGAGAGGAGTGAAAAAACTCCACGAACCAATGGCAGAGGGACCTAGGGACGAACGTCTAGTTTGTCTGGAGGGGAAAGTCTTAGGACATAGCGATGGAAAAGAGGTCAGTGCAGAGGGTCTCAATACGGGACCTGGACTTTGCTCTGGGGAACTAGGCATCCCAGCACCCAGCGCCTCCCCGTCCTCTCATGTTCTTCTTTGCCACATCCACAAGGTGGCAGAAAGAGCCAATCTCCCCTGGGTTCTGCCCCTTTGTACAGGTGAAGCCAGGAAACCTAGGAGAACAGAGGTATTTATTCCGTGGGCCGGACTTGGCAAGAAGTCTTTCGCACCAAAGCTGCCCCTTTAAGAAGCTCAGGTTCCCGGGCAAGGGGCGGAGGAGGAGTGGTGTTGACCTCAGGGAGGGACTCCTGGGAGCTGTACCATGAAACTAGGAATAGAGGGAGGGTACCCAGGAGGATAGTGGCCCACTTACCCTCAGTCCCCGAGGGACACATCCAGAGGTTTACTTTGATGAAAATCAGTTAATCCGTTAAATTAATTTAATTAGGCGGAGACTCGAGAGGGAGAAGCCTCTAAGAAAAGTGCGGAGAAAGTTGAGAGTGCTGAACTACTAGTCAAAGGTTTTACCCAATCACTGTTTACCCCCATGGGATGCTCATTTGGAATCTCCCGCCCGATCCCTTTCCTTACTAAGTACCTGGGTCGGTCCATTGTTACTGTAGGGGAGGACGGACAGGTGAGTTGCCAGGTCCCTCCCACCTTCAACAGGTGGTTCATTCCTTGTTGTCCTCTTTCTCAGAACTTGAGATCTGTTCTTTCTGAATGACGGTTAGTGGAAGGAGTAGAGGGACGCCCTCCCACCTCTTTTCATCCATCAGTCCTTTGGTGTCACCCTCCCTGGGCTCGCACCTGGACCGGTCCATTTCCGGGGCTCTGGAGAGCGTGGGAGGGGTCAACCCCTGAAACCCCACCCCTCCCATGCTGGGTGTACCTGGGCCATTCCATTTCTAAAGTGGGACAAAAGAGATTTTGGGGGGTGGGAAATTAGGGACCCTCCTGGGTCAGCTCAGAGGCGAGAGATCAGCCAAATATGGAGAAACTGGTTTTAATTCATCTTCTTTTAAATTCTTGCAAGGGGCCGCCAAGGAGGCAGGATGGGCAGGTGAGCCTCTGGTGCTTAAGTGTGCGAGTGTGCCTCCCCCCTCTGCCGTCTCAAGCGATGGTACAGGCCACCCCCCCCCTGCCCCGCAGCCCCCTCCCCTGGCGGCGTCCAGTCCCCTCCCATCCCTTCCATCCCCTCCCTTGTGCCGCTGTACCTTGGAGTGGACGGCGCCGGAGGCGCACGCACCTCCCATGGCTCCGGCGGCCCCCGTGCCCCACGAGGGCACAAGTGCATCCCCAACACCCCCAGGACTGGACCCACGACGGTGGAGTGCGCCGCCTCTGCTCTGGCTGCTGCTCCTGCTGACCCCCTGGTGCTCAGGTATCCGGCCGCGGGGCTGGGATTGTTGGGGCTGGCTGCCCGGGCCAAGGCCCCCTCCCCCATCGGTCTCCCAGGCCCTCCCCTTCCCACTCCCGACCCAAGACGACCGATACCCGATGTCCTCAGGGGACTTCCCGGGCGGGCGGGGCGGCGGGAGCAAGGAGCGGCCCGCCTCCACCGGGAGGCAGGAAGCGAAACTTCCCGCAGTTCTAGCCTTTCTGGGACAATGGGCGGGGGAGGGGGAGGGGAGCGGTGCCCCGCGGGGCTGCGGGGTCCGTGCCTGGGGGAGGGGGAGGCGAGGCGGGGCGGGCGGGCGATCGATCCGTCGATCGCTCCGTAGAGATCCCTTCTCTGGGAGGCACGGACTCAAGTGGGATAAAGGGTTACTGCAGCAACAGGTGCGTGCGGACGCTAGTGGGAAGTGCGGGCACTTGGCAGAGCCCGGCTGGGTGCGGTTAGTTGAGGAAGGGCCAGCCTGGAGCCCCCGGAGTGGGAACAGCTACCACTGCTGCTGTCCGCTCAGTCTTCCGACGCTTTGCAAACTCTAGGAAAGCACTTTCCTCCCGACAATACTGGGAGGTGGAAGTCACAGGACGAATCGATCAGCAAGGATTAGAGCCGGTAGTTACTAGAGAGGCCATCTGGGCCAGTCCTCTCCTGGAAATGAGGCCATTGCGGCCCGGGGAGGTTAAGTCACTTGGCCAGAGTAGTCAGGCCCAGGGCTAGGGTTCGAGGACCAGATCCTGTGACACTATCCAGCATTTTTTTCCCTACCACTTCCTAATTTTGCAGCTGTTATCATCCCTGTCTTTTACAGATGAGGAAACGGAGGCCAGAGCTCACAAGATTCTAGAGATAGGAAGGACCTTAGAGGTTATCCAGTTGGCACTTAATAAATGCTTGCTGATTGAGAAAACAGAGCCAGAGGAGGTCAGGCAGTGATCGTCCCAAGGCCACAGAGGTGGCAGGTTGCCTCCAAATTAAATTCAGTGTGCATTACTTTAGTAAGCATTCTCTCTCCAGCAACCTACCCCTTGCTTCTCTTGGAGGCTGAAGTGACTTGCCCAGGGTGACTCCACTAGGTCTGGGATCAGTCTTATCTATGTGGGTATCCTGCCCAACACTGCTATCCCTAAATTAGAATCACAGGATTTTAGTGCTGGAAGGACCTCCTTGTGTATCCAAGGACCCCAGCCTCTCTCTGAAGGCCTCCAGTGAGAGGGAAGCTCCCCTCCCTGCTCAGGCGGTCAGTGCCACTTGGGGACAGCTCTGTGGGAGGAAGATGTTTCAGTCATGAGCCCAACTCTCACTCTTTGCTCCAAGTGACAGCCCTTCACACTTGGAGGGCAGTTCTTAGCTGTCCCCTGAGTCTTTGCTTCATCCCCAGTGCTTTCAACTGCCCTTGCTGTGAGCTGAGTTCAAGGCTCTTCTCCATCTTGGTCCCCTCCCCTTCTAGGTGTGGTCTGCCTTTCCAAAGTCCTTCCAACTCTTGTGCCCAGAACTGAATGACAGCAACCATAGGAATAGCATCAGTACTGAGCCTAAAGGTTTGCAAAGTGCTGTGCGTCTACTAGTATGTTTGGTTCAGGGAGGGAGGTGCTGTTATTAACCGAGTGCCATCCCCGTCCATGTCTGGGCATCCCGTGAAGCTCTTGTCCAGGTCTTTCCATAAGGTTGCCACAGGGGAGCCATCTGACCTTCAGGGGTCTTGCTCTGCTTTTTGGGGGGGTGCTGAAGCCCACATCCAGTAAATCTTAGTGACATCTAAGACCTTGCCCTCTGACCATGCCATAGTGATTTGCTGATAAACCAGTTGAGAGTCAGGACTGGGTTCCAGTCACTAGTCCAGTATTCCATGTTGTATGACTGTAGGCAATTCATTCCTTGGTGCCTCAGTTTCCTTCTCTGTAAAAACCTAATAATCCCTTGCCCTGCATGTCTTACAACGGTGGTTTTGAGGATCAAATAAGATAATGAGTATGGAAACATACTGAATGGATGTGAAGGGTGATGATTAGCGTGGTTGACTGAGCGTCCTCCGTCCCTCGCTGACCCCTGACTTCTCTCCTTGACCTCCCAGCTCCTGTTGGCTGCATCCAGGTCACGGTGTCCAACCCCTTTCATGTGGTGATCCTCTTCCAGCCGGTGACCCTTCCCTGCTCCTACCAGGTATCAACACTGCCCACTGCCCCCATCGTCCTCTGGAAGTATAAGTCCTTCTGCCGGGATCGCATCGCCGATGCTTTCTCCCCAACCAGCACGGACAGCCAGCTCAATGCCCAGCTTGCTGCTAGCAACCCAGGCTACAACCCTTATGTGGAGTGTCAGGACAGCAGCCGAACAGTGAGGGTGGTGGCCACAAAGCAGGGGAACGCTGTGACTCTGGGCGAATTCTACCAAGGGCGACGGATCACCATCACTGGGGGTGTGTAAGGTGGAGGAGGGCAGAGGGTATGGGAGGAAGAAGAGGCAGGGGGTGGGGAGGAACTTCTGTATGCTAAACAGGAAGAGACTTTAGTATTAAACCCCACCCCCCAACACACACACACACACACACACACACACACACGCACGCACGCACGCACGCACGCACGCACTTTTTTGTTATTGAGGAGGAAGCACGTCCAGGGAGGGCCTGGGATTTGTTGGGGCTCCTGGGTAGAGCCAGTCCCCCAGCTGAGTTTGCATCTAGGGCTCAGGCTGCAGTGTCCTCTGAGCTCAGCATTCACCCTGTGCCTTATACAAAGCTGCTCAGTAAATGTTTGTTGAATGAATGAATGAATGAAAGCTTGTGTGTTGGCTCTGCCACCAACTGCTGGGTGGCCTTATTTGACCTTGTTAGGACTGTCCATTCAGTCCCACGAGTCCCTCCCTCCCCCCATCCCTCTTGTGTACTTGCTCAAAGGTGCACTTGTGTGTGCGTGCGCGCGTGCGCACGCACACACACCCCCTTACCTACCTCTCAGGGCTTCTTGGAGGAGGTGGGATAGACTCCTGGCTAAGAACCCCTGGAAGTAACAAAGGAATGCCCTGCCTAGAGGGGGTGCAGTGTGAATGCTATGGATCAGGCTGTACAGGTGAGGGCAGGGCTCTTGCCATAGCTTATGTAATAGGCCCCTCAGGCAGGCAGACTCATGAAGCCAATGGTCCCCTTCTCAGAATAAAATACTGAGGATGGATGAATGAGGAAACCAATTATATTGAAATCCAGTTATCAAAATATTTGAAAAACCAAGTGTGTGGACTTCAGTTCCTGGCTTAGGGGGTTGGCAGGGTCTTGCTTGTCTGTGCCGCTGCACCTTTACCTCTGGCTCCACCCCTGACTTTCCAGCCCTAGGGGATCTGGCCTTGCCATCTCTGGTGGGTGGCTAAATGGATGTAAATAATTAGTGCTTGTGCATCGAGGAGGAAGCAGGAAATGCTGAGGTTTAGATACATTCCCATCCTAGAGGCCAAGGTAAATTGAGGCTTCCCCAAGCCAGGGAGGGAGTGGCAGGATGCCCCAGATGGACAGAGAGAGTTGGACAACTGACCTGCCTGTGGTCGATAGTGGGTCCCCTCTGCCCAGAGTGGACTGATGCCCTGGGGACGTGGCCACTTCTGCCCCCTCCAGGTGCACTAGGAGAGATGGGAGAGTGCCAGGATAGGGCTGAGAGACCAGGGTGGACAAGGTCCTCTCCACCGCCTTCCAATTATTCCCTCAAATATCTACATCTTCCTGCCACAGATGCTGACCTGACCTTTGATCAGACTGCCTGGGGAGATAGTGGCGTCTACTACTGCTCTGTGGTTTCTGCCCAGGACCTCCTAGGCAACAACGAGGCTTACGCTGAGCTCATTGTCCTTGGTAAGGGGGGCAAGGGTGGAGGGATTAGGGCCCCCACACCCCGAATCCTTTTGGGGTGGGGGCGGAGCATGGGGGGGGTTGGGAGTCCCTTCCCTCATCTCCTGTCTGTCTGTCTGCCTGCTTCCTGGGTCTGACTCATGCTTCAGCTCCTCCTACCCTTGCCAGCCTAGTCACCCTTAGATTTATACACAACTGAGCACCATCTGCAGCAGGAGAGATGTTCCCCCCCCCATGTCACTGAGACTAAACGAGGAAGAAAATTGGGCATCCCCGCACAGCACAGATGATTCGATTTCATATCGCAGCAGCGTGCATTCCAAAGCCAGACAGATTGTTTTGAGAGGGGGAGGAGGAAGAGGTGTGATTCTCTGGTGCTTGTGGATTGCCTGCCTGCCCTCCATCAGTGTGGATAAACAAGGAGAGCTGAATAGATCCCCCTTCTCCTGCTTCAGGCCACATGTGAGCTTCTGTCTGCCTGCTTTCTTCCCTTTGCGCCTAGTTCTGCCTTCGGCCATCCATATTCATGCTGCAGAACTCCCCAGTCCAACCCATCACCAAGCAGGGCTGACTCAGTTCCTGAGCCTCAGCTTGCCCCTCTGCAGCAATGGGAGCAGGCTTCGTGCCCTCTGCAAGGTGGGGAGGGCCACAGAGGGAAAGAGTGAGCTGTGGGATCTTGAACCCTGAAGAAGCGGAGGCAGTTTCAGGCAGGGACAGCTGGCAGCCTGGCCACTCAGTCTCCGTCTCCCCCCAAGGACACTGGGCGTGTTACTGTTACTGCATGTTACCTAGCTCCACGCTACGGTAATGCCAAATATATATTGACATGCTGGTCCATATATATTGATGGGCTAAAGCACATATCTTACAGTATATGTGATCGAGCATGTCATAAAGCACCGCCATTTTAGCACAGGAACAGTGAGTACTTATAGCGCTTTGGAAGAACTCTGCCCAGGGCCAGGGTGGGGCATGCCCCGCTCTGAGCCCCTGGGCAGCCTTCGGTCACTTGTCATGGTGACAAGCTCAGCACGTGGCATAGAGGTGGCATGCTTAGGGCCCTGTCTGACCAGCCAGCCAGGAGCCAGGGCCATGGTGGGCTGGGAGTGGGGAGGAGAAGGGCTTGCCATCTCATCTCCTGCCCAGCCTGGCCAGCTTCCTGCTGGAATAATCATGTTTCTCTTTTGTCCCTCCAGGCAAGACCTCAGGGGTGGCTGAACTCTTACCAGACTTTCAGATAGGGTCCATGGAAGGTACGGGGTGGAGGCCAGGGGGTCCTCATTGCCTGACTTTTCCTTAGAGCTCCCAGCCTTGAAGAGCACACCCCTTCCCCACTGCCTCTCATCTCTCGCCTTCTTATACTTAAACGCTCTTACTGTCCTGCCTCCTCCCCCTCACCCCTTAGAAACAGAAACTAACTGCTCTCCTGGGCTCCAGGTAGTATAGTAACTAGTGGCTGTCGTGTGGGTGTTGGGCCCCTGGAACGCCATGTGTATCTCCCTCCCCCTCAGCCTTCTGGGCGGCCAGCCGGGCTTTCCTCTCTGGACCCCTTCTTCAGCCCTGGTCCCTGAGAACTCAGGGGATGCAGGTTTGCTCAAAAGCAGCCTCAGCCTGAGCCAGTTAGGATAGCAAAACCATCTGACTAAGTCCAGCAGAGTCCAGTGCAGGGTGTGGGTGGAAGAACACGGCCAGGTATGGGGAGGACCTGAATTCCAATCCCATCCAGTGCTACTACTCACTCACTATGTGTGACCTTGGGCAGGTCCTTAACCCCTCTGAGCCTGTTGTTTCAGAAAGGATAGAGAGTTGCTTTGGAGTCAGGAAGACCTGGGTTCGAATCCTGCCTCAGAAACTTACTAGCTGTGTGACCCTGGGCAAGTCACTTAATCTCTACTGCCTTACTTACCTCAACTGGAAGATGGGAGTAGTAATAGCACGTACCTCACAGGGTTCTTGTGAGGATCAGATAATATTTGTCAGAGCACCTCAGAAGCATGAGTGTGTTGTCAGTGCTGGCTAGCTATTATCATTATCTGGAAAAAGGGGTTAGAACCCCTACTCTGCTGATATCACAGGACAGTGTTGAGGCTTACGTTCAGTTGAATTTAGCTAACCATTAAGCATCAACTATGGGCCAAAGGCACAAAATCGGTACGGGTCCTCCTGATTTTTGGTCTGCCAGAGGTCTTCAAAGGAAAGCTTAGTGAATTCCTTTCACATATTTTACTAATGCTCTTTAAAAAATCCAAAACATAATTCTGTCTTCCTAGTGATTCCCACACCCACCCCTCACCCCCTTGTAACAAGGAAATGCACTTGAGCAAACCGAATCGATACAATGGCTGGATCTGATGAAAGCATGCCCCGCTCTGCATCTGTGGCCCACCACTCTTTGGGGGGCTTGTTGTTTACAGCGTCATTATGATGACCATTGTCTAAGTGGTCCTTGGAATTGTCAATTCCACTATTTGTTTTTTAAAAAGAAAGTTCTTGTGTCTTTGTTTTTTTACATCACTATAGTTTCCCACATTATCCCTTCCTCTCCTTACGACCAAAAAACCCCCAAAACATCAGCGAAACTGATCAGTACTTTGGAAATTGCATGATTCAGTGAATGGTTATGAAAGCTCTGAGAAGGCTAGAAGGGGATGAAGAAACCTTGTAATGAAGCTGGTAGTGATGGTTTGTGGTGATTGCCATGCAGTGTGACCAGTCTGCCTGCTGCTCCTATGGGCTGGTCACTGTGGCTCCCTGCCCCTCTCCCGGCTTTGCACTGCTCTGTGTGACTCTGGCCTTGCCTGACCCCTAGGACCTCAGCTCTGGGCCCCATCCTCTTTTTCTTTTTTTGCTTTTTTTTTTTTCCGGGGTTAAGTGATTGCCCAGGGTCACACAACTATTAACTGTCAGGTGTCTGAGGCTGGATTTGAACTCAGGTCTTCCTGACTGCAAGGCCCATCCTCTTTTCCTTACAGATTGGCTCTTTGTGGTCATCGTTGTCCTAGCTGCCCTGTTAGTCTTCCTCCTCTTGGGCATCTGCTGGTGCCAGTGCTGCCCCCATACGTGCTGCTGCTACGTACGCTGTCCTTGCTGCCCGGACAAATGCTGCTGTCCCGAGGCCTGTAAGTACTGGTTGGGGGGCCTTCATTGCCCCCACTGGGTGGGACCAGGCAGCAGCAAGGGGGAAATGGAGTATTGGAAACAGTGTGAGGACAGGTATGTGTGTAATAGATGTGATTTCTCTGTGTCTTGTAGAGAGAGGAGGTGCAGGCTTGTTGGGCTGAGGATAGTTTCTGGGAGGAGGTAGTAGTATTTTTTGGTGGCCTATTAGATTATAAAGTGGTTGGAGTTTGGGGGCTCATTTCAAGGATAAACTCCCAAACCATTTTTTCAGTCATTTCACTTGTGTCTGACTCTCTCCAAGACCCCATTTGGGGTTTTCTTGGCAGAGATACTGGAGTGCTTTGCCATTTCCTTCTCCAGCTCATTTTACAGAAGAGGTAACTGAGGCAAAGAGAGTGAAGTGACTTGCTCAGGGTCACTCAGCTAGCAAGTGTCTGAGGCTGGATTTGAACCAAGGGAGATGAGTCTTTCTGACTCCAGAACTGGCACTCTCTCCATTGTGGTGCCACCTAGCTGCCAGAAGAGGAATGGTTTTTTTTCAATAGGTAGGGAATTTCTGTGGTGTCCTGGTCAGTCAGGCACGTTGGAGAGAACTAGATTCTTGATTCCGTGATCTCGGTTTTGTTTGCTTTTATACATCAAGCAATTGTGAGTAATTTAAATAGTAGCTTAGATCATAGGTGTCAAACATGCCGCCCTGACCAACTAGGGGATCCAGTGGGTAGAGTGCCAGGCTTATGAGTCAGGAGGACCAGGGTTCAAATTAGGCCTTGGACACTTACTGTGTGACCCTGGGCAAGTCACTTCACCCTGTGTGCCTCAGTTTCCTCATCTGCAAACCACTCCAGTATCTCTGTCAAGAAAATCCCAGGGGTCATGGAAAGTCAGACATGACTGAAGCAACTCTACAACAACAGACTAGATTAAAATGTAATTGGGAAATCTCTAACAAAATTACTAAAAATCCAATAAAACGGAAATGACGTTACATTTTAAAATGGGTCAATTTTTGGCCTGCAGGGCTGGGTTAGGTACGGCTCAGTGGTTCCATTTCTGTTGTTTGCTTGGGAGCTGGAGGACTGTTATTCATTGATAATCCATTTCTTATTTGATACCAGTCCATCAGTAAGCATTTAGTAAGCACCTACTGTCTATTGGGTGCTAGGGAAACGAAAACAAAAAGCAGAACAGTTCCTGTCTTCAAGAAGCTTTCTTTCTACCCATGAAAACAATCCATACATGTAATATACATAAAGCACATAAGGTAACTTATTTGTATAGAGTGTTCACTCTTCACCCACCCCCAGATCCTGCTGTTTCCAGGTGCCATTCATGGGTGTCTTCTCCCCAGTTACCCCGCAAATCGCCTTGTGTCTGTTTTGTGTGTATGCATTCATGTGTGCACGCATCGTCTGCCCCAGCTAGTCAACCAGTCAGCTCGAGGGCAGAGACTTTTATTTTTGTCATGCTATCTCCAGCCCTGGGCACATGGTAGGTCTTCAATGCTCGTTGCTTAATTGGGGAGGGGGGATCAGCAAAGACTCTTAGAGGTGATTCCTGAGCTGAGCTTTGCAAGAAACCATTCTTCTTTTTATTGGCGCCATTTTTCATCCATTCCTAGCACAGGTGGTGGAAAGGATCTCAGATTATTTAGTCCAGCTGTCTGACTTTACAGAGAAGGGAAGTTGTTTGTCCAGGGCCACCCACTGAGTCAAGACCTGTAGAGGCTGTTCACAAGAGCCACATTGGTTTTCTACCATTACTGCCCATGGAATTCTTAAAAGGTTTCTGTTGAAAAACTGACCTTCAGCAGTGGCAGTGAGGACCTGGGTAGAGGGTGTTAGCCTCATTTCACACATTTGGAGAACTAAGGCATGGACCCCTGAAAGGTCACACAGTCATTAGAAGAATCAGAACCAGGCCAACTAATTCCCAACCCCAACCAAACCCACTGAGTCAGCAAGAAGCAGCTGTTGCCACTACTAATTAGTAAACTGCTAATTGTAGCCTTTCCCCTAACCCCTCGTTAGCATCTTCCTTCTCCCTTACAGATGACTGCCAGCATCCCAGGCTAGGCTTTCTTTTTCCAGGGAACACTATGGATCAGAAAGCATGAATGGAAATTGATGGGTTATCATACATAATTGAGAACCAAATTAAATATGGACCCATCCCCAAGTCCATTTGGCTTGAAGATCTGCTTCCTTCCCACCTCAGGCAGCCATGTATCAGTCCTAGGCAAGCAAATAGAGGCACTGATTTCATTGCATGGGAAGGACTGGGCTGGGCTGGTCCCCCCCCTCCCCAGTCATAAAATATTCCTCTCCTCAAAGTTCACTGTGCAGGTATGACAGCAGTCTCTACATTGGTTTGTTAGGGAATAGGAATATAAGTGTGTAATTGCTGCAGGTGAAACTCCAGTCACCTTGGGGGGTGGGTCCTCTAGCCTTAATTTCATTATTTAGTCCTAAGAGTATCCAATCACATTCTTCCTTCAGTCCCCTCTTTGTGGTACCTGCCCTTGATGATAGTATATTAAAGCATTAGGGGCTGGTAAGGAAGGGGGGGGGCGGGGCTGGAGGAGGCAAGCATGTGACAAGGGCATTGATATATTCCTCCGTGCTAATTCAATTCAACATTTAATAAGCACTTATCATATTCAAGGCCCTATGCTATAATAAAAAACTGTCCCCTGCCATCAAGAAGCTTACATTCTGCTGTGTATGACCCTTCTTCCAGTGTATGCTGCTGGTAAAGCTGCGACCTCCGGAGTCCCAAGCATTTATGCACCCAGTGTCTACGCACCCAGCACCTATGCTCACCTCTCTCCAGCCAAGGCTCCTTCCCCTCTACCCATGATCCAGATGGCTCCTGTCCACAATGGCTTCGCAGGGGATTTTGACCGACAGAGCTCAGGTGAAGACTGGGGAAAGCAGATGCCTTTATGTGTTAGAAGGGTTTGGGGCATCAGTTGGGTCCTTGGGGACAGGGCTTTGATGAGGGGGACAGAATAAGCTGAAGATCTAGGTCTCCGGGAAGGCTATGAGGACCAAGATGCCCGGGTCTCAAGGTGATGGGGTGGAAGAAGGGTAGCTAGGAAGATTGGGCAGAGGGCAGCTGGATCCTGACCATGTCTCTCCTGCAGTTGGTGGCCACAGCTCCCAGGTGCCCCTTCTTCATGACACAGACAGTACTAGAAACTCAGGTGAGAGTCAAACGTTCGTAACTGGATGCTGGCCCCAGAAATGGGTTTTGGTCGGGGGTAGGGATGATATCGGGGTGTGAGATCCAAGGGAAAGAGCCTTTTGCTTACCCCCACAAATTCCTCCCCTGTTCCTCAGAAGTACGAAGTGGTTATCGCATCCAGGCAAACCAGCAGGATGACTCTATGAAAGTGTTGTACTACATGGAGAAGGAGCTCGCTAACTTTGACCCTTCCCGGCCTGGCCTGCCTAATGGCCGGGTGGAGAGGGGTGAGTTGTTTGGGAGTGGTGGTAGGGCGTTGGGATCCTTAGGCCTAGGGAGGGGGGGCTTGGGTCCCCTCCATCCCTCGCCCAGATGCCCTTCAGCACACACTGCTTATGCTGTCTGACCCCTCCCCCTCTAAACCCCCTATCTATCCCTGCTCTCCCAGCCATGAGTGAAGTGACTTCCCTTCATGAAGATGACCGGGGCTTCCGGCCCCACCGAGGCCCTGCCCTCACCCCCATCCGAGATGAAGATCTGGACTATCGCTCCCAAAGAAGCCCAAGAGGATGGGAGTCTGAGCGAGAACGTTCCCGGGATCAGAATGGAGGCTGGGGACCCAGGCGGCCACGGGCCCACTCGATGGATGCCCTGGATGACTTGGGCAGACCCAGCTCCGTGGAATCGGGAAGGACATCCCCTTCAGAAAGGAGCCGGGCGCGGGCTTATGCACCTCCCCGAAGCCGCAGCAGAGATGATCTCTACTCCCGGCCTGGAGACCCCTACTATGATGATCACAGGTCCCGGGGCAGACCCCTGGATGATGCCCGTCGGGACCCACGTGGGAGCCACAGCCGGTCCAGAGACCCCGAGTATGATGGGCGGTTCTTGGAAGATGTGCTGAGAAAAAAGGAGGTGGGGGAGAGGAGAAGACCCCACAGGGAAGAAGAACCTTATTACCCCCCGGCCCCACCTCCCTACACTGAAACGGAGTCAGTGTCTTCCCGAGAGAGGAAGCTCAGGAAGGTGAGTCTACCGGGAGAGAAAGGGGGTGCCCCGGGGGAGGGAGCCAGATGAGGTGGGAGCTCTCACCTGCTTTCCTTGTTTCCCGCAGAACCTAGACCTGAGCCGGGAAAGCCTGGTGGTCTGACCCGACGAGGTTCTCCTCGACTTTTGTATGTTTTTTTAAATGTGTGTCTGGGGGGGAGGGGGAGGAGAGTCTCTTCTGATTATGCTGAATAAAGTTTTTAATCACTTGGCTCGGGACTCGCTGTCTTGTTTTGGGGTTCGAGGGAGCGAGGAGGAGAAGGCAGTGAAGGTCACAAGGGGGTTGAACTAGCTGCTTGGGGTTCCAGCTCCCGGTCCCTGGCTGCGATCCCGACCCGCCCGGGCCTCTGGGAAAGGCCCGTTCCGGCTTCGCCCCAGCCCCGCCCGCTGCGTGCGCGCCGCGGCCCCGCCCAGACGTGCGCATGCGCTTCCTGCCTTCCCCACAACACTCCCCCCACCTCCAGGAACCCGCGCGCGCGCCCCCACTCTCCGGACCGACCCCTTTCAAGCCCACTACCCACGCCCCAAGCCCCTCCGTCCCCTCGGCCCCTCCCCGCCGACGGACAGTGTGCCTCGGCCCGCTGCCCCCGCCACGTTCCGCCGCGGCCCTCCGCAGCGTTCCATCCGGGCCCGCGTTCCATCTGTGGAACGTAGTGTATCCCCTTCAGTCCCTGGTGCCTCGGCCTCCCCGTCTCCCGCCGCGCCAAGGCCCAAGCCCCCAGCGACTCGGGGCGGAAGCGCGCAGCGGCGAGAAGCGGGGGCCCGCGCCAAGGCCCAGGCCGGCGCGCGCCCGGGAGTCGGAGCCCGGCAGAGCGCGCGCGCGCGCTCCCCAGGGCGGCCTGCCCCCCCTCCAGCCCCCGCCCGCGTCGGCTCCGGGCTCGCGCCGCCGCCGCCGCTGCGCGCGCGCAGCTCTTGCAAAGAAGGGGAAAAAGGGGGAAAAATAGAAAGCGGCGGTAGCAGCGAGCGATCGGCTGCCGTGCGGGGCCGGGGCAGCGGAGCAGCCGGGCGGGAGGAGCGGGCTGTGAAAAGCGAGGGCGGCGGGCGGGCGGGCGCGGGAGGGAGGCCCAGGCCCAGGCCGCCGCTTCCCCGGGCCTGAGCCGGGGCCGGGCCGGGGCAGCCGTCGCCCAGGCCGGGCCGAGGCCGGGCGTGGAGCGGGGCGCGGGGCGCGGAGCAGCCGCCGCGACCGCAGCCCCGGCAGCCCTAGCAGCCGCAGCCCCAGCAGCAGCCTCGGCGGCGGCGGCGGCGGCATCTCCTCCTCACATGACCCCACTGTTTGTCCCCGTGATCAGCGCGAGCGGCTCCCGTGTCTCCTCCGTCCCCTCCTGCCGCGCGGCGTGAGCTGCGGGCTCGGGCCCCCCCGGCCCCCGCCCCTCCCCCTCCCCTCCCCCTCCCCTCCCCTCCCCCGGGCCCCGCGCCCCCCCCGCCCCCACCCCCTCCATGGACATGCTGGACCCGGGTCTGGACCCCGCTGCCTCGGCCACCGCTGCTGCCGCCGCCGCCGCCGCCGCCGCCGCCGCCGCCAGGTAAGGGCCCCAGGCCGGACCCCGGGTGGGCCAGGCTCCGGAGCGAGCTCACGCCGGCCGGCCGGGCGGTGCACAAGATGGAGGCCGAGGGCGGGCGGGGGGTGCAGGGGAGACCCCTCCGAGCCCGGCGGGGAGGGAGGTGCAGAGAAGACCCCCCCCGCCCCTCCCCCCGCAGGGCTTGGGCTGGGGGGGCGGGGTCCCCGCGAGGCGCGCGCCGCCCCGGCCTCCCCCCCCCCCCCTGACCGCTGCCTCCGCGCCCCCGCAGCCACGAGAAGGGACCCGAAGCGGAGGAGGGCGTCGAGCTCCAGGACAGTGAGTGGGGGCTGCCGGGGGGCGCTGGGCGCAGGGAGGGGGGCGCCCGGGGCGCTGAGCCGGCCTCCCTTTGCCCCCAGCCGGGGAAGGGCCCGGGGCCGAGGAGCAGACCGCGGTGGCCATCGCCAGCGTCCAGCAGGCGGCGTTCGGGGAGCACAACATCCAGTACCAGTTCCGCACAGAGAATAATGGAGGACAGGTGAGGGAGGGGTGGGCCGCGCGGCAGGGGGTCTCGTTGGGGGTGGGGGGCCGGTCCACCCGGACCTCACCTCTCGGCCCGGGCCGACTCGGTGCCCTCTGCTGCCCCCTGCAGGTAACATACAGAGTGGTCCAGGTGACGGACGGCCAGCTAGATGGCCAGGGAGACACCACGGGCGCTGTGAGCGTGGTGTCCACGGCCGCCTTCACCGGGGGGCAGCAGGCTGTGGCTCAGGTCAGCTGCAAGGGGGAGCAGGGCTGCCGGGCGGGGTTGGGGGGGGTCCGGGGAGGGGCTGGAAGGCCGGGCCGGAGCCTTCTAGACTTGTCCCAGATCCCCCCCGGGATTCTGGAATAGGTCTGGATTGGAACCCGGGTTCTCTGACCCTCCGCCCTCTCCCTGCCCACCCTGCCATCGAGGTGGGGGGGGCCAGAGGAGGAGGGGAGATGACCCCTGCCCTGTAGAGCCCCACAGCTGAGGACTGGGAGGCAGGGTACGCTTAGGACACTAGTCACACTTTGAGAGGGAGAAACAAAGACAGCTGAATGCAGAGCTGGGAGGGGAGGATGGGGAGGGAGTAGTCTGGTTGATACCTCCGTGGGGGCAGGGGAAGTGGCCAGAGAAGAGATGACCAGTGGGGCAGGGTGAGCGTCTGTCCATCCTCACTCTCGCTCTTTAGGCAGTGATCCAGAACCCTTTCAGCAATGGGGGCAGCCCTGCGGCAGAGGCGGTCAGTGGGGAGGCCCGCTTTGCCTACTTTCCAGCATCCAGTGTGGGGGATGCCACGGCTGTGTCCGTGCAGACCACGGACCAGAGCCTTCAGGCAGGAGGTATGGAGGCTGGGCCCAGAAGGCCCACAGGATTCTGGGCATGGGGGAAAGAACATTGGGAAAAGAGACTGGGGGGAGTGATTGCAGGGCGATGGAAGGAAAGCTCTGTAAGGATTTCTGGTGGGGGAGGGGGGAAGGGAAGGAAACAATCTTTTATAGGGAGGTAGGTACTGTTATTCTTCCTGTTTTACAGTTGGGGAAACCCAAGACAGGCAGAGATGAAATCCAGAGGTGGGGTCACAGAGCTGGGAAGTGTCTGAGGCTAGATTTGAGCTCAAGGTCTCCTGATTTCACATTCAGAGTTTTGCCCACTGTACCACCTAGCTACCTTACAACTGTATCACAAGAAGAGACTGTAATTCAACCTCCTCATGTTCCAAATGAGGAAACTGAGGCCCAGACAGGTGTGTCACCAGAGCTGACCAGCTCCTAGGGGTAACCTTTAACCCCGACCCCAATCTTGCCTCTCCTAGGCCAGTTCTACGTGATGATGACGCCTCAGGATGTGCTACAGACGGGAACGCAGAGGACGATTGCTCCTCGGACCCACCCGTATTCTCCGTAGGTGCAGGCTGCTTGGGTGCCCAGGGAAGTCAAGGCTGGCAAGGCCAGATTCCTTGAATCCAGGAATGAGGGCGGGGGGGGGGGGGCTAATGCCTGTGTGCAGAGGGACAGGTGTGTGTTTCCTCTCTTCTAGGAAGATGGATGGGACGAGAACCCCCAGAGATGAGAGGAGGAGAGCCCAGCACAATGAAGGTGAGGGCAAAGGGTCCCTGTCTGTCTGTCAGGTTGTAGACTGCGGTCTCTCCTCCTCACTGCCCCTCAGCAGAGCTCATCTGAGGTGCTGGAGTAAGGGGGAGTGGTCACCTGGTGTGGTGGGGGGACAAAGCTGGGGAATCTGGGGGGGGAGGGGGCTGAGGCCGGCATGGGAGGGAGAGCCCAGGGAGCCATACGGCTAGCACAGCCAGGCCTCCAGCCAGCCAGCCAGGCAAACCTTTCTGAAGCACTGATTCTCCTGTTCCAGCTCAGAAAGTGCCAGGACCCCCCTGTGGTTCCCCCTGTCCTGGCAGCCAGGTCCTGCAGAGCTGAGCCTGCCAGGCTTTCACCCCAGGACCCCCTGTAGCAGCCGTCTGCTGCAGGCATGCCTCCCCCAACCCCAGGAAAGGATCTTAGAAATCCTTAGTCCAAGCGAGGAGGACCCCAGTGCTGACCTCTGCCCTGAGCCCTCTTCTCTCCACCCTTCAAGGCCAGCTGAAGGCCCCCCACCCCTTCCTGAAGTCTTTCCTGGTGATCTCATTACCCCCATCCTGACCTTTCCCTTTGTGCTTGGAAGCTCCTTGTATGAGGCTCCCCAGCCTCAATAGGTGTTTGCTGACCACTCAGTGGAGGTCATTGTTGCCTGGTGGGGTAGGGGTGAGGAGGGGGGTGGATTGTCTTCTCTGTATTTCATCCCCATCCCTACCAAGTGCTCATGGAGCCCTTCCGGGTGGGAATTCCTTCCTCTGCAGTGGAGAGGAGGCGGAGGGACAAGATTAACAACTGGATTGTTCAGCTCTCCAAAATCATTCCAGACTGTAACACAGACAACAGCAAGACGGGAGCGGTGAGTGCTGTCCCTGCCCTGTCCCTGTTCTCCTCCCTCTCCTCCCTCGGGCTCATCCTAGTAGAGTGCATGGATGGGGCGCTACATTCCCTCAGGCCTTCGGGGTAGACAGTCTCTGCCTCAGGAGGGCAGGACAGGAGGTTTACCCAGGACCCCAGGGGCTGCGGGGCACAATGAAGCCCCCGGGGGAGTGGCCCCTGGGAGGGGAGGATGAGGGTCGCTGCCAGGCTTGCTTGGTCCTGGGGGCTTCCCGCTACCTCCTTCGGGCCACATTGCTGTCTCTGCCTTCATGCCCTTCAGAGCAAGGGAGGGATCCTGTCCAAAGCCTGTGACTATATCCGGGAGCTCCGTCAGACCAACCAGAGGATGCAGGAAACTTTCAAGGAAGCCGAGAGGCTGCAGATGGACAATGAGCTCCTGAGGCAGCAGGTGAGCCATGCAGGGGCCCGAAGATCCAGGATGGGCAGAAGCCTTGGGTGGGGTGGTGGAAGCACTGAGGGGCTTCCCCCTCCTCGTGGGGGTGGAGAAAGTGGGAAGCTGGGGTCTTGGGCACCAGCCACCTGCCTTAGCCTCTCCCCTCTGTCCCTGGCCAGATAGAGGAGCTGAAGAATGAGAACGCGTTGCTCCGAGCCCAGCTGCAGCAACATGGCCTGGAGATCGTCGGGGAGACGTCCCGGCAGTGATGCCCCTCCCTGCCCCTTTCCCCTGGGTTTTTGGGGGAAGGTTCTGGCCCCCAACCCTTAGCACAGAGAGGGAGACAGTCTGCCCCCTCCCCCAGCTGCATTTTTTATAGTAGATTTTTAACAAAAATGGGGAGAAAAAAGCATTTCCACGAATACAGCACCCCCACCCCCACGACAAAAACAAGGCCACCGACATGTCCGCCTTCTCCCATCTTTGTCTGTTTTCTCTGACTCATTCTCTTTTCCTCTCCTCTCCCCTGATTCCTCCACTTTGATTCAGTCATGCCACCTAATGGCTCCCGCCGGGCTTCCCTTTCCTGCCTTCGCCTTGGTGGAAGGGGGCAGGACACAAGGAGAGAGATCCCTTATTCGTCCCCTGGACCCCGTTCTGCTTCCCCATCTCTGTCTTTCCCTGGAGGTCCAGAGACAGAACTGCTAAGAGGGGGGATGCCTTTGGTGGGGCCACCCCGTGGCTAGGGGCTCTTTGGACTCGTGTTCCGGCCTTCCCACCTCCCCAGCTCACTTCCCGACACCCTTACCCCTTCTTTGGGTGTGTGTGTGTGTTTTAATTTCTTTATGAAAAAAAAAAGACCAAAAAAAAAAAGAAGAGAAAGGTATTTAAACTGCAATAAACTGGCCTGTGCGGCCCCGCCTCAGCTGTTGGTGTCCCTTCCTGGATCCGTCCTTGAGTGGAATAGCCACCCTATTTATGGGAAAGGGGAAGCAAGGGGGTATGATGGGGTGAAGGACAGGGCTTGGTGTTAGGGAGAGAAGGGTCAGGCTGGTGCCAGGGCTGTGGTTCAGCCCCCACCCTCACCCGAGGCAATAACTCTGGCCTTGAGCCCCCCTCCTTACAGAAAGGGGAGGAGAGGGATGATTCCCAGCTTGGCCCGTCTTTCTGTCGCCTAGGGCCCCAGCTCTGGCGCCTCCACGGTGACCCCTGCCCTCAGCCCTGCTGATGATGAAATCTGCCCTGAGGTGGTGGGACAGGCCAGACTGGGAGGGGAAGGGGTGGTCTCTGGTAGCATCCGTTACTTGGTGTTCCATCCTCATCCGTGAACTTGCCTCCCACCCTTGTACCCCGAGATCCATGTGCCTTATCCTCTATGCCGTCAGCTGCCCTGGAGTGTCTCGTGACCCCTGGGCTGTGTGGCCTCCCTCCCGGACCTGTGTCACTAGGGTCATTGCCCCAGCCCTGGATGGGTGGGGAGGAATCTGGCGCCTTCGAGTCTACCTGGCGTGGGGGGAGTTGGGGCCAACCTGAGCAAACAGGCCGGGTCGGGGAGCTGGCACCGAGCAGAGTGGCCTGCGTTTTCTTGGGGGGCGTCTGGGGAAAGACCTTCTGCTCTCCCCTGCTGGTTGCCGTATGGGAGTCTGGATTTGGGTTTGAAACAGTCCTAACAACTAGCCCTCGTTTTCACTTGAGGAAATTGGCTCGGAAGTGAATTGACTGAGGTCTGAGATGGGAGAGTGTGGATTGGGGAGGGATGAGGGCACAGAAAACTTCCTTCACTAACACCCTTCCTCAGTAATACTTCACATTGATCCAGTACTTTAAGGCTCACAAACATTTTTTCAAGTGCCTCTGGGAAGTGGGTGATGCAGATGTCTGTTTACAGAAGAGACTGAGGGGTCAGAGAGGTTTAGAGTGTCGTATATGAAGTTGAGCTAAGAAGTGTTTCTTAAGCGCCCATTTACGCCTGGCATGTAAGCATGTCATGTCCACCAGGATTTTTCTTTCCGGCCCCCTGCCTGCTGGGCTCAAACCCAACACCAGAAAGAGAACTTATCATTCCCCCTCCTCCCCGAACCATCCCTGTTCCCTATTTTCGGTCACTCCAGCTAAGACCACTCTGTACTCCATGCCTTATATCCACTCGGTTGCCAGAAACCCATTAGATTGGAAGCTCCTTAAAGGCAGAGACTGTCTTTTGCCTCTTTTTGTATCCCCAGCACTTAGCATGATGCCTGGCACACAGTAGGAGTTTAATAAATGTTTTCTGACTGACTGAGCATGATAGATTTGTATTCAGATGCCCACGGTTTGAATCCCAGCTTTGCCACTTGTTTTCTCTTGACCTTGGCTTCTTTGTCCATAAGAAAAGCAGAGTGGACCAGGGTCTCTTCCCCCTCACACAGTTACCCTTGGCATTTAGGGTCTCCTCACCTCTTGCTGGGTCTAGTACAAACGCTTCCTAATCATTATCCCTGCCTCCAGTCTGCTCTCCAAACCGTCCTCCACCAGGCTGCCAAGTGGATATTCTTAAGGCACAGGTCCCTTCCCTGTGCTACCAGCTCTGGTGAATGTCTGTCTACGCGTTCTGCTGTCTAATTAAACTGCACTACTGTCTGTTCCCCATACAGGCCATCGCAATGTAGTCTCCCACCTCCCTGCCTTAGCACAGACTGTCTCCAATGCTTGGCATGGTCTTCTTCTTCACCTGTTGGACTCCCTGGTTCCCTTCAAGGTTCAACCCAAGGCCCTCCTTCTGCAGGACACCTTCCCTGACCTTTGAAATTCAGGGCTCCTTCGCCCTGAAATCATTTTGGGTTTCTTATTCAGTGTGTGTGTGTGTGTGTGTGTGTGTGTGTGTGTAGAACATGTTTCCCCCCAGTAGAACAGAAACTCTTTGAAGGTAGCAGCTGTTTTGTTTTTTGGCCTTTCTAGAAACTAAGTTAGTGCCTGGCATATAGTAAATGCTGAATAGTTGAATTAAGTGATTTATCTAGCTAGTCAATGTGAGAGCCACCAGGATTCAAACCCAGGCCTTCAAAGTCCAAATTCATCAGTCTTTGTATTTACACTATTTACACTCATTGGCTGACTAAAACTGACCCCGGGGACTCCAGAGGGAGAACTAGTGTGAGGAAGGGTAAGGACAAGGGGGTCATCTTCTGGACACTTCGTTAGGAAAGGCTCTGTGGAGGACAGGGATGGAATGGAGAGGGAAGGGATGAGCCCCTTAGCCAAGGGATTTCTCTGGCTTAGCTCCTGGGGGGAAGCTGTTTTCCCAAAAACTGGTCATAAGCTCAATTAAAGACCCTTAGATTAGTTAAAGGAACTTCATCTAGTCCAAAGCCCTTTTGCAGATGAGAACATTGAGGACCCAGATGGGAAGTGACTTGTTTAAGATCACAGTGTCAGAGGTAGGGTTGGAAACCAGGACCACTGACTCCCAGTCTAGGGTGCTTCCCCCTGTGCTGATGTGAGCCTATGAGTCTATCTTTCTAGGGCCCTTGTGTCATGTGTGTGACCCTGGCTGCCCCACCCCCAATACACACCTCCTCTGGGCTGTGGGTGACTCAATCATTTGTTTCCCAGGGCTGTTTTCCCGCTTATCTCTCCCCCACCCTTTGATGACACCACCTTCTTGGAAAGTAAGTTGGGCCAAAGGGGAGGGGGCTTGGGCCTCGAGCCTCATAAAAGTGCCGGGCTCAGGACCCGGACAGAACCCTGAGCTAAGCAGACATACAGAAATGGCACTGACCACTCAAATCCAGACCACCTGCCTCTTCTTCCTCCTCCTCTCCAACTTCGTCTGTCCTTCTGTTATCCCAAGCAAGGTAAGAGCTCACAGGTGCCTGGCTCCGGGAGGGGAGTGGGACTTTCAGGGCCAGATACCTAGGCTGAATGGGTGGCTGGGGGGTCTCCCAAGGCCAGATATCTGAGTGTTGGGAGGTAAATAGGGGGGGGCGTATTCTGTACACAGGACAGATTCTAGGAGAGAAGAGAGGGTGTGTGTGTGTGTGTGTGTGTGTGTGTGTGTGTGTGTGTGTGTACTTTGATGGGGGCTCCGGGCTGGGATCTCCTTCCTCAAGATCTGGGGGCTCTTCACAGACACAGGACCTCGAGCAGACCCCACTCCAGGCGGCAGCTCCTGCTCACAATGACTTGATGGTGAGTGATTTCCCCAAGAATGGCAGCCCACTTCCCCTACACCAGCCCCACTCTTCTGCTCCTCAGCCTCATCAATCCACTGACCTCCTCTTTTTCCCCTGGCAGCCCCCTGCTTCAGAGGACAAAGAGATTCGACAGCCACTTTCCCATCTGCTCATACTGCTGTAATTGCTGTCGCAACACAAAATGTGGTTTTTGTTGCCGGGTGTGACCTGAGCCCTCCATCGTCTCATCTCCCTCTTCCCAAGTTCCCTTCCCCACTTCATTTTCTAATTTATTCCCTCCCCCTCTGTCCCTTCCTGTTGTGACTGTCTCAAAATAAAATGGTATGTTTTCCCCGAAAAACTCCAGCATTTTTTCCTTTCTTGAAAACGCCACCTCCTTAATTTTGTCTCACCTTCCAAGCGCCCATCAGAGTCCTGGAGCTTCCTTCCCTGCCCACCTGTCAGCTCTCTGAAGAGAAAACCGCACAGGCGGGAGGAGGAGAGGGTGTACTCCATCTCGGCCCCCCACCCCACTCCAAATGTAAAGTTTCAATTCTAGCAGGAGGGCCGGGAGGTGGAGGGGGGGGAGACCTTCCCTGGTCATTCTTGGCAATGAGGTCTTCTTTCACCTGTGTATTGGGAAATGGGTCACCTTCAATGGAGGGAAGGGCATGAAGCAGAGTCCTCTGGACTCTACCTGCAGCTCCCCAGTCCCTTCTATCTTCACCTTTCCCGACTCCCTAAGCTTTCTGGGTCATTGAGCCAGGCCTCCTGGTCCCTAAACCTGCTCGAGTATTCTGAGCACAGGAAATCCTTGTCACCTGCAGGATGACCACCCTCTTCCCCACAGTTCCCACCTCCCCGCTGCAGCCACGATTTTTTGGGAGGCCTGGGCTTAAGACCCATTTCCATCTTTCTCTTCCACCTTCTGTCTCCACAACAACAGATCACAAGGGTCTGGTGTTTTCTATAGTGCATTAGTGATGGAGAAGAGGAGTGTCTTTCTCACTGGGCCCAAACTTACTGAGTTCCTGCCTGGCCCAGGGAGACAGAAGCATCTTATTCCCATAAAGCTCTCAGTGGTCCCCAGCCCTGGACCTGTTGGATTCAGCTCATTGGCTCATTCTTCCCATCCTGGGCTCGCTGTCAGCCAATCAGGAAGCAGCTTCACGGAGCCCTCCTGCACTCTCCTGTTGGAGTGGATGTGACTTTGTCTTCCTAAAGGTTGGACAATGGGCAATGGAGGCTGGTTTGACCTCCCGAACTGGAAAAGGACTAGATAATTGGCCCGGGGACAGATTGTGTCTCTGTCATCTAAGCTCACAGTAAGGTCCTCACTAGAAGGTGGCTGCCCAGATGAGGAAACTTTCTTGGCCATGCCAAGAAATACATGGCCCACCCTGATTTTCGACCATCTACAGAGATGGTAGGAAACACAGCAGATCTTGACTATAATCACACAGTTTAAGACCATTTACTAATGAGGGTGTGGAATAGTGAAAAGAATGGGGGATCTGGAGTCAGAAGTCTTGTGTTCAAATCCTGACTCTTCGATTTCCTACCTACATGACTCTGGATGAATCAGTTCTCTGGGCCTCAGAATCCTCCTGTAGGGTGATTGGTTGGACCAAATGACTCCCAAGGTCCTTCTCAATTCTCAAGGATGACTCCTTAATCTCATCTTCCTGGGCCTTTCTTTCCTCCTTTCTTTCTTTCCTCCTTTCTTTCTTTCTTTCTTTCTTTCTTTCTTTCTTTCTTTCTTTCTTTCTTTCTTTCTTTCTTTCTTTCTTTCTTTCTTCCTTTCTTTCTTTCTTTCTTGCAATTGGGGTTAAGTGACTTGCCCAGGGTCACACAGCTAGTAAGTGTCAAGTGTTTGGTGTGAGACCAGATTTGAACTCAGGTCCTCCTGACTTCAGGGCCGGTGCTCTATTCACTGCACAACCTAGCTGCCCCTCAATGGGCCTCTATTTCTTCAGTGCAGCCTCAGACATTTACTAGCTGTGTGACCCTGGGCAAGTCACTTCACCCTTTTTGCCTCAGTTTCCTCATCCGTAAAATGAGCTGGAGAAGGAAACGGCAAACCACTCCAGGATCTCTGCCAAGAAAATCCCAAAACGGGGTCATGAAGAGTAGGACATGATTGAAATGACTGAATAAGAAAAATAGTTCCCTTCTGAGGGCCCTTCCTGCTCTAGACCCAACATTCTAATTCTATTTCTCTGGGCAGGCATTTTATAATTCCTATTAGATTGTGAACTCCTTGAGGGTAGAGACCCATTATCTTTGTATTTTATCAAAGCCTGGCACAGTGTAATATTGACCATACTAGGCACAGACAAAGGTCTGTTGAAAGCAAACCTCCCTTGTTAGCCGAGGCATAACTAGAGAAACCTGTCTTTAGGCCATTGGTATTGTCTATGAAATGCGGTCATACCTTGGTGTGGTTCCCAACGTAAGCAAGCAGGTGCTACCTTGGAAGGTCTGCCTGGTGGGAAATGAGAGTGAAAGATTCTACCTCTGTCTGGCGGCTGAGCTGATAAGCCTGGTCAGGATGGGCCCAACGTCTCCTTTCTCCTCCTTCACTCCTCAGCACCCTAGACTGGGAGTCAGAGGTCCTGGGTGCAAACCCTACCTCTGCTGTTGTGATCTTAAACAAGTCACTTCCCAAAAGATCAGTCCATGATGATTCAGGGGATGAGTGAACATCGCAGCTAGCACAGTTCAGAGGAGCATGGAATTAGAGCTGCTGGAAGGTCATTCTATTTTACAGATGAGGAAACTAAGGCCAAGGAGGAGGAGAAGCTGCTCATCTAGGGCACCCAGGTTGTTAAATTCAGGATTCGAACCCTGGTCCTCTGACACCAGTCCAGCACCCTTTCCACTCCTCAGGTGCCTTTATTCTCCGCCCGATCTCCCCACCTCCCAGGACCCTGGCATCGGACTCCCCAGCTTCTGCTCCCCTCAGGGACCCAGATGTATGACCCCCTCTCCTCTTGTAGGACCTGGGAGTTCATCCCCACCCCCTCCCCAGTTGCCTCCTCAATGGGCCTTTGTCTCAGTCTCGGGAAAGGCACGGGCAGCGTCTGACATCATGGAGCCGGAGGTGGGGTGGCAGGACCAGTTCCTCCCCCCCCCTCACTCAGGGATTCCCTCTTGGGGAGATGGCACCCCTCCTCCCTCCCTGACTTTGGGGTGGGTGGGCAGGACGGGAAAGCTGTAGCGTTCATATGGCTTATAAATCCTGCAATATATCCATGGAGCCCAAAGAAGTGGATGGCTGGCAGGCTGCCTGGAGTGCTGGCCTCTGGGATTGGAGTCCCAGAGCCTCATACAATGATAATTATCTCTACGGTTGCCCCCATTTCAAATGCTTGAGTTGGAGAGCCAATTTTAGAGGGGGGACAAAAAAACCGGCCAATATTCCCATAGTGTGTTAAGGTTTGCAAAGCACTTCACACACACGGTATCATTTGCTTCTTATAACAACAGCCTTGGGAGGGATCTCCATTTTACAGATGAGGAAACTGAGGTTCAAGAGCCAATTCTGACCTGAGTCAGGTCTTTCTCTAGTCCAGGTCCAGTGTTCTTTCTACTACCCCAACGCAGCCTCTCAGGGGAAGGCAGCTATCGTGGTAGGTGATGAGTACTCCTTTTCCCCAATAAAGTCACTGCTGGGTTCTCGCCCCTACCTCTTTAGAATGTCGGTGACAGAGGCTTCTGCCCAGAGGTCCCTTGACCTTGGGAGCAGCTATGAGGGCTGCAATCTGCTACAGATTCACTGGGGAATGAGGTTCCAGAGGGGGAGGAGTGACAGAGAAATAGGAAAAGCCTATAAGCCATCTTCTCCTCCACACACCCCTACACTCATGTAGGACCCAGGCATCCGGCAGCCTGGCCTGAGCGCCAGCTGTGACAAGGGCCCTTTTGTGCCCCCCCCCCCCCAGGCAGGGAGGAGCCGGGTGCTGGAGGCAGGCGGCCCCTGGCACCCTGGGTGTATGTGTGTGTGTGTGTGTGTGGTGTGTGTGTGTGTGTGTGTGTGTGTGTATGGGGGGGGAGAGGAAGGGCTGGTCCTCGAAGGCCTAGACCCTGGGACAGGGGAGGGGGAACTGGATGGGTGGACAGGCTGAAGCTGAGGGGACAGGAGAGAGGTCAGCGCAGTGAATCCTGAAGGCAAGGGAGCAGGGGCTGGGCTGGGCTGGATTCATTAAGCTGGGAGTGAGGGTGAAGGGCTGGGGGTGGAGAGCTGGTGAATAACAGGATTCCCAGTAAGCTGAGGGGGATTGAGGGATGGGGGCTGACAAGCCAATGAGATGCTTGGGACAGGACCCAGTCTGAATCTTGGGGGTGGGGGGGATGTTTACGGATGCCTGGGCTTGGATATATGTTTCTACCTCCACTCGTGACTATGTCCGAGTGACTCTGTCTCTGCGTGTCTGTATCTGTGTCTTCGGGGGGTTGCACATGTGAGTGTGTCTTTGAATCTGCCTCTGCATTTGTTTTTCTGTGTTTCCAGGAGGGTGAGTGTTTCCTCTGTTCCAGGCACTGGGCTAAGGGGTGGAGTGGGGATATTTCCTGTGTCTCTGTGTTGTCTGTGCATGTATGAGCTGTCTCTCCACGTGTCTGTCTTTGTACGTGTGTGTGGATGCATAAAAAGGGTGGGAAGAGGGGGTATAGTCATACTAGGAAGACCACAGAATCTGGGTTTGAATCTTGGCTCCATTACTTACTAGCTCTGTGCCTCAGTTTCCTCTTCGGTAAAATGAAGGGGTCTCTTCCAAATGCTATCATCGTAGGACATGGCAGAGTTTAGGAAAGGAGACATCAGAAAGTCCAACCCCAGGGACTTGCTACCCCCAAGGAAAAAGCCGTGTTCCATTCATCAGCACCGGGTGTGGGGAAGAAGGGCTTTCTTTCTCACACACCTCCTCTCCCAGAAGCCCCCAGGGGCAGAGGGGGTAGCTGAGCCCCCAGAGGGAACAGCACTCCTTTGTGCTGGGGCCAGGGGCCAGGCCTTAGCTGGGGGGTGGGGACACCGGGGTCCGTGGGGGGGCAGGAGGCGGCAGGAATGCTACCGGCATTTGGGGAATGTCAAGTTCGTGAAACGGAGTCATTGATGGGATGGTCTCCATGGACCCAGGCCCCCACTCCCTCGTGTCTCTCGGGTCCCACCTCACCTCCCACCATGGGAGCTGTAGGACTTCTCCTCCAGTGCTCCCACACTCCCCATCAGAACTGGAGCGGCTCTCCTTCCTTCTTGCCTCCCCCTTCCCCCCCTCCATTCCAGTTGGAGCTGCAGGGTCTCCCCTGCTCCGACTTCCTCACGCCATCGCCTCTCCCCACTCCCTCCCACCTGGGGGCCTCCTCAGGACTCTCCCTGGTGTTTGCGGAGGTTGGGGGGGGAAGCAAATGCTGTCATGATGCAGGAAACTCTTTCCACCCCCTCACCACAGTCCCAGCTGCTGCCAACACTGAAGAGGGAATGTGTGTGGGGGCCCCAGGCGTCCAGGCGCATAGGGGCAGCCAGATACTATGGGCCAGGGGAGAGGTAACTGGCCACCAGGTCCCATCCCTGGGGGTGGGGGACGAGGAGGGGAGCTCGGAGAGGTGAAAGTCGGACTGGCTGGTATTTGGGGACAGAGGACGGGGAGCAGATGGCTTCAGGCCTCTCCCCCTCATTTTCCCAACTTTCTTTCCAGGTCGGCTGGCTCACAGCTTCAGGTTGGAATAAAGGATATTCTCAGTCGACTCAAAGGACCAGTGAAGATCTGATCTCTAAGGCAAGGTGTGTCTTCTTCCCATCTCCCCCAGCCCCACACCCCATGATTCCTCCACTCTCCTATTTCTGACTCTGCAACACTGTGCCCAGTGCCTTGGATACAGTAGGGTCTTAATCAGTGCTAGTTGGATGGAATGCTGCTCCTTTTCAAGGATCCCTTTGACAGCCCTGGCACACCTGCCTTTAACCCTTTCCTCTCCAATCCCCAGCTGCTGCCCTCCCAGTTCTTCCTGGGGAGCACCATGAGGTACCTCACTGCACTGCCTCTGTTTTGGATTATGATTGCAGGTAAATGCAGGTAAAGGGGAAGGGGATGACTAGATGCCTCAGGGCCCTGAACCCTGGGGGTGGAGGTAGGGATGGGGGCGGGGCAGACAACTAGGTCCCCGAAGAAGAGTAGGGCTGGGATGTGTATGTGAGTGTGAGAGTGTGTGTGTGTGAGTGTGTGAGTGTATGTGTGTCCACAAGCACAGACCCAGGGTAAGGCTGGGCTGAGTCCTCGGAAGGGACAATCTGGGACTCGATCGGTCTCCAGCCTGGCTCTCCTTCCCTCCTGAAGCCTCAAGGGGTGGTCAGTGGGGGGCCTGGATGCCCTCATCCATCTCTGCCTTCGAGAGGACTTGTGTCTCCCTCCCGTGCCGATTCGATTTTCCTGACGAGCTGCGGCCTGCTGTGGTCCACGGCGTCTGGTACTTCAACAGCCCCTACCCCAAGAACTACCCTCCCGTGGTCTTCAAATCCCGGACCCACGTCGTCCACGAGAGCTTCCAGGGTCGAAGCCGGCTCCTTGGGGACCTGAGTCTCCGAAACTGCACCCTGCAGCTCACAAACCTCAGCCCCGAGCTCGGGGGCAAGTATTACTTCCGAGCAGACCTGGGAGGTTACAATCAGTATACTTTCTCTGAGCACAGCACGCTGGATATCATCAGTGAGTAACCCCGCCGGGTGCATGTGTCTGAAGGCATTGGTCAGTTGAGTCTTGGGGGCTCGGGGGAGGGAGGCAATTCTGAGTCCTTGTAGGAAGATGGAGGGAGAAAAGGGATCTATTTGGATCAGTTAAGGCCCAAGAGATGGAGTGATCCCATTCCCATGATCCCTAAGCTTCCTCTAAGTTCCAAAATTCTACCGGCAGTGACTTCCTGTCACTCCTAACCACAAAAGGCCTGGCCAATCCAAGAGAGCGGCTAATAATAATAACTAGCATATCTGTGGCACTTTACGATTGCCCAAGCCCTCGCCCCAGGCTTCGGAGATGTATGCTATTTTGATTCCTCTCTTTATAAAGGAGGAAGCAGGCTGAAGGGACCTGCCCCTTATGAACCTGCATCAAGGTCTCTGCCTTAGACTGCAGACTGACATCCCCCCTCACCCCACCTCAAGAGAAGGACCAGTCTGTACAATCCCTTCTCCACTGGGCTGGGGTCATGTAGAATTACATCCAAGGAATCTCCAGGGGCAGCAGGGATTGTGTTAGTGAAGAAAGCGGGTCAGTCAGTCAATGAGCGTCAATTAAGTGCTTACTGTGTGCCAAGCACAGTGTTAAGGCTACGGATACAAAGAAAGGCCAGGACTAGACCCTTTCCTTAAGGATCTCCCTTCTAAAGAGAGTCAGGAATAATGAACACCAGATGGGGAGGGGGCTTAGCTGGTCCTCAGCTAGGAAGAATGAAGATGGGATTTATTTATTTGTTAAAAAAAAAAAAGAAAAAGAAAGATGGGATTTTAAGGCAGGACTTCCTGCCTCCAGGTTCAGAGCCCTATCCATGCTCCTTCCCTCTTCCCACCTGCAGGAGTCCATTCCCGACCCCCTTTCATCTACCCTGACCTAACTTCCCAGCCTCAGACCACTTACTAGCCTCAATCCTAGAATCTCAAAAAAGAGTAGACGGTGGGGGAGGGAAAGAGATCCATTTTGCCAATCTGTTGCTTTCCTAGAGGTCCTACAAGATTCCTTTGAGACCCATGTTCTTCATTAGATTTCCAAGACTCTAGACCAACAGTCCAATTACACAAAAGAGAGGGAATTACACAGATACATCCCTGCCCTGGGGTGGCATGAAGGGGGCCATTAGCTTATAGTCTAAGACAGACAAACCAGTATAAATACAATCTGCATCCAGGACAGAGTGGTGGAAACACATGAAACAGAGAATGGGAATGCTATGTTACTTAAGTAAAGGGTCAGTGCAGAAGGGGGTGGTGGTTCTTAGGGAAAGGTAGGTGTACGAATGAGGAAAGAGAAGGAAGAAGAATGTCTTGGGACACTTGTTGTGGGTACCTCTGTTACTTGGCAGATACCCCCAGTATTGTGGTACCCCCTGAAGTTGTGGCAGGCACAGAAGTGGAGATCAGCTGCATGGTGCCTGACAACTGCCCCGAGCTGCACCCAACGCTGAGCTGGCTGGGCCATGAGGGTCTGGGGGCTCCGGCTGTGCTGGGCAGAATGCGGGAGGATGGGGGGACCTGGGTGCAGGCATCCCTGCTGCACTTTGTGCCCACTCGAGAGGCCAATGGGCACCGGCTTGGCTGCCAGGTCACCTTCCCCAACACCACCTTCCAGTTTGAGGGCTACGCCAGCCTGGACGTCAAATGTGAGCTTGGGTACAGCCCCTGGAGGTGGGGTGGGCAGACCCCTGCGCCTTAAGGGGTCCTGAGGAATCAGAGTCTGAAGAGGGAAGTGGAAACTTTTGCATGAATTCCTGGGCCCTGGGGGAGAGGGGTGAAGATACCTGGGGTCTGGGAGAATAATGGTGGGATTTACAGATTAGATGTCCAGGTCCTGGGAGGGAAGTGAGGCCTCTGGCAAAAGCTGGGCCTTCAGATCGAAAAGGAAAGTGCCCGAGTGTCCTGAAACTTCTCGGTGTCTGTCCCTGCTCTCAGACCCCCCTTTAATAGTGGAGATGAATACTTCCGTGGAGGCCATTGAGGGGTCACAGGTGAGCCTGCTCTGCGGGGCAGACAGTAACCCAACATCTCTGCTGACCTGGATGAGGGATGGGGCTGTGCTCAGAGAGGCGGTGGCCAGAAGTTTGGCCCTGGAGCTGGAGGACCTGACCCCTGAAGAGGATGGCATCTATGCCTGCTTGGCAGAGAATGCCTATGGGCAGGACAACCACACCGTGGGACTCAGCGTCATGTGTGAGTCCCCTCTCCTGGACTCCACACCCGCTCTCCCTGGGGGTAGAGATGAGAGGCTGGGAGATAAAAGGAGAAGAGAGCCAGGCAAACCGACAGGTTCATATCTGGGGGAGGGTTAGGGACCCACTCGTCTCTTAGCAGCTCGGAGGTTTCCCTAGGAAATTAAAGGATGAGACTGGGGTTGAGTTGGAGCCGAGTAACAATGGCCAGAAACATCAGGGCCTGGGGACAGAACTAGTATTATAGTTTAGGAACAGGCCTTTGAATATCATGCTAGCTTTGTGGTTGTCCTCAAATTAGGCATTAAGTTAGCATTTGGGATCTGGACAAAGTTAGAGCTGGGTTTCTGATTCCCAGGACAGGGTGGTAGTGTGTGTGTGTACATATACGTGTGTGCACTGTGCATGTATGTGCATGTGTGAATGTGTATGCATGTGCGTGTATGTAGATGCGTGCACTGTGCGTGCAGTACGTGTATGGGTGTGTGTTCATGCATGTGCACATGTACTGTACATGCATCTGCATATGTGCATGTGTCTGTGTGCATATGCGCTTGCACTGTGTATGCAGTACATGTGTATACAGTATTCATGTGCATGTGCATGTATGCGTGTGTGTGTGTGTGTGTGTGTGTGTGTGTGTGTGTGTGTGTGTGTGTAGAGGATGCAGTTGGGGCAGAATCCCAGCTCCTGGGCTCTCCCCCGCTCTCGTGTCCCACACTCCTCCACCACTCTCAGATGCTCCCTGGAAACCTTCCGTGAATGGGACCGTGGTAGCTGTGGAGGGCGAAGCTGTGTCCATCCTCTGCTCCACGCAGAGCAACCCAGACCCTATCCTCACCATCTTCAAGGAGAAGCAGATTCTGGCCACGGTCATTTATGAGAGCCAGCTGCTGCTGGAGCTGCCAGCGGTCACCGCTGAGGATGACGGCGAATACTGGTGTGTGGCTGAGAACCAGTATGGCCAGAGGGCCAGCGCCTTCAACATCTCCGTGGAGTGTGAGTCATCACTCCCGTTCTGCTTCCCCTGGCACTGTCGTCTCCCCATCGCCTGGAGATGGTACCTGGTTAGCGTTTGATCCTAGAATCCAGAGCTCCTCTAATCTCATCGGTCTATCACGGGGAACTCAGGGAGAGGGGTCTTATCTGAATCCAGTTCCCTCCAAACAGCATTTATTAAGCGCCAGTGTGCAAATGCAGAGGCAAAATGAAAAAAACAAAAACAAAAACAAAAACAAACCAGCCCCTGTCCTCAGGCACCTTACATTCTACCGTGGTGAGGGGTGAGGGGGTGGGAGAGACACAGACAGTGTTTATACTGAAAAGTAAATAGAATATCATTTGGAGGGAGAGTTACTAACAACTAGAGGAATCAAAGGAGGCTTCCTGGAGGAAGTGGTACCTGATATGGGTCTGGAGTTTAGTAGTGAGGGCATTCCAAGCATGAAGGGCAGCCTGTATAAGGTATAGGGGTGGGATTTGTGGAGCAAGTCTGAAAAGGCAACCAGGAGTCAAACGGCTTTAAATGCTCAGTTGAGCATCACATATTTTTATCCTGGAGGCAATGGGGAGCCACTGAAGCTTCTAGAGCAGGGGAGTGAATACACCCCAAAGGTAAAGCAAGGTGATTGCCTCAGTCACCGTCCTCTTGCAAATCAGCACAGTGAGCTCGAATTTGTCCTGACTCCCAATCAGTCAGTTCAGGTTGAGGCCGTATCATGGACTCCGTGAAGCACAGTTTGGACTTCTCTGAGCCCCAGTTTTTTGAGATGAAGGAGTTAGTTCTGATGACCTCTAAGGTCCAGGACTTTCTAGTTCTAAGATTCTGTGACTTTTCCCTGTAGACAATGGGGACTTTTTTTACCAGGAGAGGAAATCAAGTCAGCGCTGTGTGTTAGGAAGATGAATCTTGGTGGCCTGGCCAGGCGAGGCTCGGGCGGAGCGAATGGAGACGCTCGGGAAGTTAGGTCCAGGCCGCTTTTTGGAAGAGGCGGGATGAATGAGCTGGTGTTAGGGTCTGGCTTTTCAGGAGAGGAGCAGGCTGAGCATCGCCACCGCACCCACTTTTGCAGTTGCCCCTGTCATCCTCCTGGAGTCCCATTGTGCAGCAGTGAGGGACACGGTGCAGTGCGTCTGTGCGGTCAAGTCCAACCCAGAGCCTGCAGTGGCCTTTGAGTTACCATCCCGAAACGTGACCGTAAACGAGACGGAGCGGGAATTCGTGTACTCTGAGCGGACAGGGCTGGTGCTCACCAGCATCCTCACCCTTCGGGGGCAGGTGCAAGCCCCACCCCGAGTCGTTTGCTCGGCTCGGAATCTCTATGGCGCCAAGACCCTCGAGTTGCCCTTCCAGGGAGCCAGTGAGTAAGCCAGATTGGGGGCCGGTGGGAGGCAGAGGGAGGCTTCCCCAGCTGGTCCCTTATCCACGAGGGGATACACACCTCATCCAGGACCTGGGCCTCCTCCTTCCCCCCCTTCCCCTATCCCGCTCATTGGGTCCGTGCGCCCCTTCCTTACCTACACCTTCCCTGCACCATTCCTTCCCCTTTACTCCCTGATGGGCCTCGTGGCTGTTTGCTTCTCTCCTGGCTATAGACCGACTGATGTGGGCAAAAATTGGGCCGGTGGGAGCAGTGGTCGCCTTCGCCATCCTCATTGCCATAGTCTGCTACATCACCCAGACGCGCAGGAAGTGAGAGTGCTGGGGTCAGGGGGCTCCTGCCCTGGGCAGGGTGGTGGTGGCTTGGGGGTGGGGCTTAGGAACACGGGGGACATGGAAGGTATTTGGCTTTGATGTGATGGTGGTAATGTTCTTATCAAGGCCCTTATATGGACACGCCTGTCGGGAGGGACGCAGGGAAAGAAGGGAATATCGCCACTGCTCTTAGGAATTCCTCTTGGGGAAGTCAGGACATGAACAAATGGGGTCGAGCAAAATAAATGCAGTGTTTGCAACACGGAGGGAAGATTCACACAATTCATCCTGAAATCCCAAACTGTCTTGAATGCATCCATTCAACGTGTAACAAACACTTGCTATGTATCAAAGTAGGTGCGGGGCAAGGGGGATCCGAAGACAAAAAGAAAACCTGTTCCTCGGGGCAGCTAGGTGGCTCAGTGGACAGAGCACAGGACCTGAGTTCAAATGGCGCCTCCAGGCACTTATCAGCTGTGTGACCCGGGCCAATTCATTTAATCCCAGTGCCTAAAACAAACAAACAAACAAAAAAACCTGTTTCTAACCTCAAGCTGTTTACGCTTGCCACTGGTTTTGATAAGGAAATTAGGGAAAGGGCCCAAGAAAAGCTTCCTGCTTCCTGATTGGAGCCTTGACTTCTGCAATCCTGTCTTAACAAAGTGATTGTCCAAGTTCAAACCCCATCTACTTCCTTGGGGCTTTTACTGGATATCAGTTCCAGATCACTAGGGCTAGGCCAGGCCCTGAAAATGGGTTGGGAAGGAACTCAGATGGGTGGAGCGTTTTATGTCCAGCCTTTTTCTCTTCCCCCTGACGTCTGGAGCTAAAGGGATAGAGAAATTTGCTTGTTCTCACCACTTACCACCAGGGGGAGAGGGAGGACGGCCTAAGGCAGTCTTGGGTCCCGGGAAATGACCAGAAGGAATTCACTTGGATACTCCCACTCTCAGCTGCAACCGGGAGCTCACTCCATCCCACAATGAATCCTCCAAGTGTCCTGGTAGTGGAAAGGGGAGAGATGCAGGCTAGGAGGGGTATAGAACGGCTGGGGAACAGAGAAGTCCTGGTCATGGGAGGCTAGAAAAGGGAGTCTATTTTCTGCAAATCGAGTGGCCTCGGTTCAGGAGAGGACAACTGATCGGCAGAGCTGTAACTGATAGATTTTGTCCCAGGACACCGAGGGGCAGGAAGGTGCGCTTCCTCCCCAGATGACCCCAACATCACTGCTTCTTGTTTCATGGTCCCGTCTCCTCCTCCCCACCCTGGCCCAGTTGCTGCAGAACACCCCAACACCCCACAACCTCATCAAGGGTGCTATTGCTGTGATGCTTTTTCTCACAGGGCCTACCTCACCCTACCCCAGCCCTTGAACTCGAGTGACCATTCATGTACCTCCACCAACTGTTTTTGCCCCAGATAAAAATCTTTCTAGTTATAGCTCTGGGAACAAGTGTGGGGACTAGAAGGTGGCTAGAGGGTTAGGGGCTGGACAGCCTGGGGTTCCCTACGGGCCTGATGGGTGCTGCCCTCCTAGGAAGAATATGACGGAGAGCCCCAGCTTCACAAGTGGGGAGAATCCCCCCTGTTCTGTTCAGCAGCGACTTCCGCATTCCAGGGGTGCCTGAAAAATCTGAGGTGAGGAGCGGGGAGTAACAGACGTGGGGGAGGGGTATAGGGGGTGCCAGGGGAAGTCAGGAACTAGATTGCCAACTTATATAGGGTTGAGGACAAGGGGGCGCTGGCTTCTGCTGGGGGTGGAGGGGAGTGGGAGATGGAAAACAGGAGGCCTGGGGCACGTTAGCATCTGATGGGCTAAACAAGCCTGCATGTTGACGGGAGCAAGGGATGGAGCCCGGGTTGTGCTCATGGGGCAGGGGGAGGGGGATGTCTATTGTCCCCTAGTCTCCCTGGACTGTGACTCCGTTTCCTTCTCTAATAGTCCAAAGAGGTCTCTACCCTGGAAAGTCACTGAGCGCCCCAGGTAGGTTGCCTGTGGCCTCAGTGTCTCCGTTTCTGGGACCCTCTGGGGGTTCCAGGGTCTATGTGTGTGCGTGGGTGCATGTGTCTCTGGAGCTGTCAGATTCCTAACGATGAAGGCTAGCCCTGCCTGGAGGGAAAAGGAGGGAGTGAGGGAGGGAGGGGTAGGGAGCTGGACACAAGCCGGGCCCTGTTCTCCTCTGTCTAGCTGCAGCTTCTCACTACCGTCTTTGTCTCTGTTGAAGCTCTCGGGCCTTGTTGTCAGGCATCACAATGTCCTAAGCATCCCCTACGTATAAGGCTGTGAAAGGAGGAGGGGGGCTATAAAGGGAGCGGGGAGCCATTGTCCCCACATCAGGGAGTCACCCCCGCCCCCTCCCAGGCAGGACCCGGGTAGCGAAAGGCCAGGAGTCTATACAAAGGGCAAAGCTGCCTAGCGCTGAGGACAATGCAGCTGTTGAGGGAGGGTCCAGAAGCAGTGGGCTTAATCAGGGAAGGCTTGCTGGAAGAGGGGGAGTGGGGCAGGGTTGGGAGCTAGCAGAGAGGTGAGGGAGCTGTTGGGGGGCCTGAAAAGCCATGGGGGCTGGGCCCTAAACCAGCACAGCCCAGGTGACGTTTTGAGGAATAAGAGGAACTGAGGCTTAGTGGGCTGGGGACGGGGGGGGGGGGGGGGGGGGGAGCTGGAGAATCTGGGTTTGACTCAGAGAGCAACAGGAAATGATCCGGATGAGGAGAAAGCTCTGGGCAACCTGGACGAAAGCCCTGCACTGGAGGTGAAGGGAAGACTTCCTGTAACTGATGGTCACCCCCTGTAGAGCGAGAGGCGCCTGGGAGCTGAGAGGAGGCTGCTGGGCCTGCGAGCGGAGCCCCCTGAGCTGGACCTGAGCTACTCCCACGTGGACCTGGGGAAGCGCCCCACCAAGGACAGCTACACCCTAACCGAGGAGCTGGCTGAGTATGCAGAGATCAGGGTCAAGTGAGGGGCTGCCTGCCCCTTACCCTGCCCTCAGGACCCCCTCCCCCAGAATCTCCCCCCACCACAGCCAAGTGTGGTTTCTAGGGCTGGCTTCTAGCTCCCCTTCCTCTTAGGGCGAAGGGAGGGGAGCAGAGGGAGGAAGTGGACCCAGTGGTCTCGCCTCCCCCACCCCCACCCTTCTCCTAGTTCCTGGTTCTGCCCTCTCCCTCCCCGCATCATGGCTCCTCTCTAACCTCCATCTACCTTGTTCATCAGTTGAGAGGGGAGTTCCTGTCTCTGTTATTTATTGCAACCCCGCCCCCCTTCCTTTCTCTGATGTGGCCCCAGGGTCTGTACAGAAGGAACACTTAATAAATGTCCTTGAGGCTACCTTCCTGCACTAGTTTCCATGATTTTCACCCTTTCCCCAGAGGTTTGGGGAAAGGAGTACAGCCACCTGGTGCCACCTGGTGTCATCAGCATGGTAGAATCTGGTAACCAGGGGAGGTGGAAATCCAAATAAAGAAGAGATTGGTGGTACCCACAATCTGGAGGCTCTTGACCCTGCCCTTATGGAGTTCATGGGCTTGAGGGGGCAGAGGTGGGGGAAGGTAATATAAGACACTTATAAAAGTGTCACGTTGGGCCCAGCCCAATCGATGAACAAACACCGATCGAGTACCTGTGCCAGAGCACAGGAGCACCACAAAGTCCACTTAGGAAGCCACGTTCTCAAGGAATGGGAATGAAGTCATGGAGACAGACTTACCAGAATCTGCGAGGATCCAGATGAAGGAACCCAGAGTCCTTCGCCGTCACCCTCCTTTTCCTCTTCCACCCTGTTCTCCTTCAGAACCAGAAGAGACTTTAGCCAGTTTGACCCCCTCCTTTTAGAGAGAAGGGAAAGACTTGTCTAAAGTTCCCCGGAATTGTCTGCACGGCCTCATGCAGATGGTGTTGCTTAAGTAGCATCTCAGCAGAAGAGAGGGATTGTATGGAGGTAGAGGTGAGAAGGGAAGGCATTCCAGGCAGGCGGTATGGCTAGAGCAAAGGCATAGGGACAGGCAATGGTGTCCTGTGGGAGGAAGAGAGGAAAGGCCAATTGGATTGGGCTCTCAGGGTTGGAGAGAGGGAGCGATGCCGAGCAAGGCTAGCAAGGTAGGTGGGGGCCGTGTAGTATAAGGCTTTATATTTTATCTTAAGCAATAGGAAGCCACTGGAGTTGATGGAGAAGGGGAGTCATATGGTCAGATCTTCATTTTAAGGAAAATTACTTGGGTTGCCATGCAGAGGAGGAGCTGGACTGGGTTAGGGGCTGGAAGCCGGGAGACCAATGAGGAAGCTATTGCTATCCTCTAGGCCAGAGCTGATGAGGGCCTGAACTAACATGGTAGCCGTGTGAAGTGAGGTGTGCTGTGGTATAGATAGAAACAGTATGATTTAGGAAGTGACTGCATATGCAGAAGTGAGGGACAGTATGGTGGTGAGGATGCCTTGGTTGCAAGCCTGGGAAACTGGAAGAAATGTAGCACCTTCAACAAAAACAGGGGAGCTTGGAAAAGGAGAGGGTTCGAGTGGTCACTGTGGTGGCTCTGTCCCTGTCCTTCCCTGCCTCCGCATTTATTTTAGAGGGGTCTAGGCCCTGCCGCCTGCACCGGTGAGGCCTCCCATATTACTTGACTGCTTAAATAAACTAACTCAAAGATCTTGTTATTTCTGGCCTTGGGTTCTTCATAGGATCACAGATTTAGAGGTGTAAGGGACCTCAGAGGTGCCCTAACCTAACCCCTTCATTTTACAGATGATGAAACTGAGGCACAGAAAGGTGAAGTGATTTGCTATTTCTCCATTATTTGAATGTCACATGGATAAAAACTTGAAAGACTGAGATTCGAACCCAAGACCTTTGCCTCCTCATCTCTGCTACCTCCCACTGTTCTTACACATGTAAAAGTGAGACTTGATTGGGTAAATCAGTCAAGTGCTCCCCATCCCATGTAAAGGAAGTGATAAGATGCTAAGCTTCTCCCCCATTCCTTCCCAGGTACAAATCTAGTAATCTACCAAGGACTTTGCATACTCAGTCTAAACTAAAGCCTTGATGGATTGATTGATGGATTGATTGACACTGTGCTCTCCCCTCCTCAAGGTATGAAGTAGAGTCTAATGGTTTAAGCTACACATTTCAAAGCACATTACAGAGTAGAAGCTCCCCTCGGGAAGGGTTCCCCCCTCTCCCCAGCCTGCCCCACCATCCGCCGCCCACTGTCCTGGAGAGATACACCAGCACCTCCTCTCTCTCAGTGAGGGCCAGGAGGAGGCCTAAACAGAGGTTCTCCCTTCTTATCTCTCTGGTTCTTTGGGGAAAGGCATGGAATGAAGCAATTTGGTCTTAAAAAGTCTTCACTCCTAGGCTGGAGTAACCAGAGATAGTATCAGGAGGACTGTCCTAAGCAACTATGGCGAGGTAACTGTTTGATAGAAGTTGATGAAACAATAGCAGGGGATGAGGAGAGGACAGAGCAGACCACCTGGCTGGAGGCAGGCACCCTCCTTTCTGACGCTCCCTCGTGTCTGCAGTCCCTTGTCTTGGCCAAGGACGTAGGTGTTCCAATGTATTTGTTCGTTCATTCAACAGGAATTTATCAAGTCAGAAATGGCACTGGGCCATCTCTGGGATATAAAGATAAAAACCAAGCGATCCTGCCCTTCTGCATTCTACTGGGGTGGTGTTGGGGGTGGAGAACCCTACATACACAGACTATGGAATTTGTTCTTGAAAGCCCAGGACTAAATCACAGAAAAGGAGCTGATAAGTTGATGTCAACTAGATGTCAAGGCATGGGGAAATGGGCAGTCATTGTTTAACCAGTCTCATCCTACCATCCAAGTCAGAGAGAAAGGGGTAGTGGTGCTGTTTATACTTGGAAAAGGATAAGAGAGGGTTAGGGCTTGACCCACTTGACCAGCTGCTGGAAGGCCTCTTTGTGGCCCTTCTTATGAAGGGTAGATGTGCTCACTGATACCTAGCTGATAGGACACAGAGAACTGTGGTCAAGAATCAGGAAGGTATACAACCAGTGTATCTGATAAAGGCCTCATTTCTAAAATATATAGAGAACTAAGTTAAATTTATAAGGATACAAGTCATTCCCCAATTGATAAATGGTCAAAGGATGTGAACAAGGTAGTTTTCAGATGAAGAAATTAAAGCCATCTTTGGGGTCATATAAAAAAATGCTCTAAATCCCTGTTGATTAGAGAAATCAAAACAACTCCGAGGTACCACATCACACCTGTCAGATTGGCCAACATGACAAAACAGGAAAGTGATAAATGTTGGAGAAGATGTGGGAAAATTGGAACTCTAATACATTGTTGGTGGAGTTGTGAAATGACCCAACCATTTTGGAGAACAATTTGGAACTATGCCCAAAGGGCTACAGAAATGTGCATACCCTTTGATCCAGCAATAGCACTTCTAGGGCTATATCCCAAAGAGATCAAACAAATGGGAAAAGGACCCACATGTACAAAAATATTGATAGCAGCTCTTTTTGTGGTGGCAAAGAATTGGAAATTGAAGGGATGCCATCAATTGGGGAATGGCTGAACAAGTTGTGGTATGCTATACCACACAGTATTAATAGTAATGGAATACTATTGCGCTATAAGAAATGATGAGCAGGCAGACTTCAGAAAAACCTGGAAAGACTTGTATGGACTGATGCTGAGTGAAGTGAGCAGAACCAGGAGAATATTGTACACGGTAATAACTACGTTGTTTAATGACTAACTTTCATAGACTTGTCTCTTCTCAGCAATACAAGGATCTAAGATATCTCCAAAAGTTGCATGACGGAAAATGCTATCCACATCCAGAGAAAGAACCATGTAGTTTGAAGGCAGATAGAAACATACTATTTGCTCTTTTTTTTCCTTCTGTTTTGTTTTGTTTACTATTTCTTGTGGTTCCTCCTATTGGTTCTAATTCTTCCTTACAACATGGCTAATGTGAAAATATGTTTAATAGGAATATATATGTAGAACCTATATCAGATTGCACACCATTTTGGGGACTGGGGGAGAAAAATTCAAAACTCAAAAGTATATAGAAGTGATTGTTGAAAACTAAAAATAAATTAATAAAAAATACATAAAAGCTACAAAAAAAAAAAGAGTCAGGAAGGCGGATTCTTATGCTGCTGCTGCTGCTTACCCAATTGGACCACCAAGTTGGAGACTAAGCCTTGTAAGGGCTAAGCCACTCAGCTTTGGAGCTCTGGATCAGTGGGTATGTGAAAGTAACCTCACATAGCTAGCTGCAGACTCTGACCATCTTCCTACCATGCCCCTCATCACCTCTGGCCTGCACGATTGCAGCAGCCTTCTCACTGGGCTCCTTGCCTCAAATCTCTCTGTATTCCGATCCAGAGGCAGCTGGTGGTATAGCAGATGGAGTGCTGGGCTTGGAGTAAGGAAGAGCTGAGTTCAAATCTGACCTCAGACTAGCTGTGTGATCCTGGGCAAATCACTTAATCTCTGTCTGCCTCAGTTTCTTCAACTACAAAATGGGAAGAATAACTGCACTTACCTCAGACTCTTGAGAAGATAAAATTAGATAACATTTGTAAAAGTGCCTAGCCCAGTACCTGGAACATAACAGTCTCTTTATAAATGCTGATTTCCTTCCTTGCCTTCCATCCTTCACACAGCTGCCCAGGCGATTTGCCACCCTGATGCTCAAAAAAGTCCAATGTTTCTTCCTATTATCTCCAAGATCAAACATAAACTCCTTTGTTTAGCATTTTTTCACAGTTTAAATAAGTTTTTATTGACATTTTATTTCCCAACCACCATAATAACCCAAGCCCTTCTTCTTTCCCTTCCCTGAAAGCCATCCCATGTGACAGAGTATTTTATTTTAGAGAGAAAAGTCAGGATGACTGGCCAATGCATTGAAGAAGTCCAAAACCGTATGCAGTGTGTAACACTGTTAGTCTTTCCACCTTCACCAAGGGGCACGGTGGGTGTGTCTTCTCATCTTTCTTCTTTCCAGTCCCATCTGATCTTCTGGTATTTTGGTGTGTCGTTCTCTTCACTTGCATTTTTGGGGTGATTGGGCATGTTGTCTTCCTGGCTCTGCTTTCTTCACTCTGCATCAGTTTCAGATTTTTCCCCACTTCTCTGGACTCATCACACATATCATTTCTTACAGCATAGTCATATTTTATTACATTGATGGTTCACAATTTGTTTAGTCATTTCCTGATCAATGGGCATCTGCTTTGCTTCCAATTCTTAGCTAATCACAAAAAGTGCTGCTATAAATATTTTGGAGTCTATGGGGACTTTTTTTTTTTGTCTTTTCAATAGCTTCCTTGGGGTATGAGCTCAGTAATGGAATCTCTGCTTCAAAGGGTATGGACATTTTAGCCATGGGGAGTGGCTATTAGTTTTATAACTATTTAATAATTGTTTATATATCTTGGATACTTATCAGAGAAATTTGATACGAAGATTTTTTTCCTCATTTGACTACTTCCCTTCTTGTCCTAGATGCATTAATGCAGTCACTACAGAAGCTTTTCAGTTCCAAGTGTCCTCTTCCGCTGTAGAGATAGTATTAGGTTCCTTCAGTCACTTTAATCTTTTTTTTAAGGTGACCTTGATCCTCCTGGTTCTCTTGACCTCACCCCTGATCCCCTCCTTTCTTTTGATATTACCCCTTCCTCTCCTCCCCTTCAGCTAGTCCTGTCCCTTAGAGTTTTTTAAAATTTCACTTTTTTTGCTCCCCTTTCCAAAAAATGATTTTTCTCACTCTCTTCATTATCCCTCTTCTCTTTCTGCCCACTCTAGACCCTCTTTCTGTGATTCATGACCCTGGCAATTGCCTGGTCTCTCTCTTTTCTCTGTATTCTTCATGCAACCCAAGCTTCCGAGGGATCCATTCTAGATTCTGTCCTCTGGGCACTTTCTGTTGCCGCCTTGTAGGACTTGACCTCAAAGATTGCCCTTTACCATTGCACTTCACTTCCAGAATAATGCTAGTAATTGCAGGTGTCAGAGAGAACACTGGCCCATAGTAGGCCCCTCCTCTACCATGTCCCTGGTTATGCAGCCCACCACGCCCCTAGACCTTCTCTTGTTGACCTCTTTTTCTACATTTGCCTTGAGATTGTCTCCCTGTATCCATGAGCTTTCCACTTTTCCAGGGGCCAGCTGCCCCCAGGGGTTCTAAAATCTCCCCCTCCCAAGACAAGTAGATTTCTGAAGTACCAAACCTCTCAGGTCCTGTCTCCTTTCACTGACCATCTGTCTTTACCCATAGGGGCATTCATCAGTGGAACCCCTTTCACCTCCAAAGTAAGGCCTCCTCCCCACCCCCTATTCAATTTTCCCCTCTTCTGCTTCACACACTTCCCTGTAGGCTCTTCTCTTTCAGAGACCCCAGAAGTCACCTTCCCCTCACTTCTAGCCTTCCATCTGACCCCTATCACTCTTTTCTATCTCCCTGCTCCTCTCCCTCTTAATGGAGTCCCCTAGAGAAGCATGCATTTGTAGGCAGGGTGTGTCCATGTTCTGTCCATAATGCCCTCTGTTATCTCTGCCAGATTTCCATCTTCGTTCCTCTCTCCTTGTGTACATTTAGAAAGAAGTCTCTTTGTTGTCATCCATTGCAGTTGCTGTCTGAATTTATTCGCTCCTCCTGCATTTATGTTGTTTGAAGTGTCCAAGAGGCAAATCATCTATTTGGTTCTGGTTTTCTTTCTAAAAAATGTTCTAAACTTTTCTTCTTATTGAACCTCTGTCTTTTGTCCTGTATCGTTAGGCTCAGATTTACAGGACAAATCACCCTGGGCTCCAGTGCTCTTCAGAATGCATTGTTCCATTCTCTCCTCCTTTTTGTAGTGGCTGCTGAATAGTCTTGCATTATTTGACTGTCATTTCCTTTGTATTTGAAGGTCTTTCTCCTGATGGCTTGAAGAACTTGTTTCTGAATTGAATTGTTAAATCTAATCACTATGAGTGATTTGCAGCCTTTTTTTTTCACTCTGGAGGCAATCTGTGAATTCTTTCAATTGGAATTTCATTTTCTGTGTTGAGAAGTTCTGGGCAATTCTCTCATTTTTTTTTTCCTTCATTGTGGTGTTAATTAAGGTTTTGTCTCCTGCAATGTGTTTCTGGTTTATCTCTTTGCCTCCTGTCTTTGGGTTTAGTGTGTTTTACTTGCACTGTGAGCATATTTTCCCTTAGTGCTCTTGTTTTTTGTTTCTCTTTTTCTAGATTGTCTTTTATGTCTGCATATTTGCATCCCCAGCCTCTTATTCTCTGTTGTTTCTTTCCCGAGGCTTGCCATTGAAGATTCAAGTTTTTCTAGTCTGTTCATTATTTTTGCTGTGCAGGACATAAGTTCTGCTCTCATAATTCTCATGTCTCTTTTAAACCATTCATTAACAGTAAATTGTGATTGTGTATTCTCCTTAACTCCCACAGCTTCTCTGTCTCATCAAGAGTAGATCATTTTCCTTTATTTTGCAGAATTCATTCATACATGCTTGAACTCATTTACTAGCTTTGGAGGCCACATTTCCTTTTATTGTTAATGTTTGTCCTGTTGATTTATCTGTTTATGCTCAAAGTCTTTGAGTTTTTTTTCTTCCTGAAATCTTTAGTACTTTCAGTCTTTTTTCCCCTTTGTTTTCCTTGTCACTCCCTTTCTGACTCTCTCTCCTCTGACCATGGGCTGGATCTCAAAGTGTCTCAACCTCTACCCATAATGGACAATTCACAGTTCACCAGTGTAAGACTCTGGCACGAATGGCGTTTGAGTGGTCAGAACCAATCCTAGCTGGATGCTGTGCTCTTTCCTCAAGCTTGATGGAGCACAGCACAGCTTCCCACATGCAAGGTGCCCTGTCCTGGTGACCTGTATGCTCTCTCCACACCTCAGATCTCTGGCCTGGAACTAGCCATTTAGAGTTTGTTTCTCCTGGCACTGGAAGTTCAGAGCTTTGCAGCACTGGTGCTTCAAGTTTGTAGCCCCTGACAGGCTTTCACTCCTAAATGGCTGCAGACAAGCTAACTGTTGAGGCCAGAGTGAACTTCTGCAGCCTGGAGCTGGGGTCTCCATAGTTCAGGAAAGAGGCAAGGGGGGCCAGGGTGCTGGGGTGGATTTTGATGTAAGCCTGTTTTTGGTGTACTTGAGTGTGCTAGTGAAGCCCCATGACTGGTAGCGTGGGAGGTGAGGGTGGGGTACTACTGAGCAAGCTCAGAGTCAGTGAGTGTCATTTCCTGTATGTGTGTGTGTGTGTGTGTGTGTGTGTGTGTGTGTGTGTGTGTGTGTGTGTTCAGCTTTCATTTGAATTCTGTGTGAATTAGACCATGGAGATAGCTGAAGTTGCTTTACCTTTGGCACATAATTTCTGATTTGGAGAGGTTTGAGAAGGTATGGGGATTAGAGAAAACATCTTCTCTGCCATCTTATTGCTTATGAGACCCCTGTTTAGCATTTAAAACTTCATGATCTAGTGCCTTCCTCCTTTCACAGTTTTCTTACACCTTACTGTCCTCCACACCTTACTCTACATTCCAGCCACACTGGCCTACAGCTGAATCCCCGGTTCCTTGAACATAATACTTCCTCTGGCTCTCTCTGCCTTTCTGATAGCTGCCCCCCACACTGGAATGCTTGGCCTTCCGACCACAGGCTTCTTAGGTTCCCTGACTTCCTTCAAGACTTAGGACTCTTCCCAGTTCCCTCTGTTACTAATGTTTTCCTGTTTCAGATGTCTTCCAGTACTCTGTATAAGTCTTGTATTTATGTAGTTGTTTACTTTTCACCATTCCCATTAGAATGCAAGCTCTTTGAAGGCAGGGATTGTCTTCTCGTATCCCCAGGGCTAAGCAAAATATCTCAATGCCTGCTTGCTGACTTGACCCCTGTTTTTTATGTCTTGCTCTGTGAATAGTAAGCAAAGCAATGCTGGCCTTTGCTTCCGGAAGGGGCATGTCCATCTAAGCTCCTCTGGTTCCATTCATCAGTCTTGTAACTTCCCGGACCAAGGCATTCTTCTCTGGCCTTGATGACATGAAGTGTGTTATCTTCCCTTGTGCGTTCTTCCGGAACAGGGGCTGTCTCAAATATACTTTTGTAGCTCCCAGAACTTAGCACAGTAAATATCAGTAAATACCAAAGGGATGCTCTTTCCTCCTTCCTCTTTTTTCTTTCCTCTCCTTTCTTTCCTCCCTTTCCTTCCTTCTTTTGTTCCCTCTCTCTGTTCCTTCTTTCTTTCCCTTTCTTTCCTTCTTTCCTCTCTCCTTATCCTTCCTTATTTCCTTCCTATCTCCCTCCCCTTTCTTCTTTCCTTTCTCCCTCCCTCCCTCCCCTTCCTTCCTTCTTCCTTCCTTCCTTCCTTCCTTCCTTCCTTCCTTCCTTCCTTCCTTCCTTCCTTCCTTCTTTCCTTCCTTCTTTCCTTCTTTTCTCCCACCCCCTTCCTTTCTTCCTTCCCTCCCTCCCCTTCCTTCCTTTCTTCCTTCCTCCCTCACTCCCCTTCCTTTCTTCTTTCCTTTCTCGCTCCACTCCTGCCTCTGTGCCTCTCTTGGTCTTTCTGTCTGTTTCTGTCTCTGTCTGTCTTTCCAGCACCCTCTTACACATTCATTGGGCACTCCTGCCATGGTCTATAAAAATGAGCTCAAAGACCGATTTTTTCATGTTTACTCTTTCGCCTTTAGAAGGCAGACTGGAGTGTAGCAGAGCAGAACCATACTCTGTGTTCTGGGGGCACTGCCCATGCGCAGTTTTCTCCCCCTAGGATCAGTTGATGGAGACTTGTGCCAGAAGTACATAGCTCAATAAGCTGCCAGGGCTTCCTATTGTCTCTACGACTGAATACAGATTCCTCCACATTTGGCATTTAAAACCCTTCACAACCTGATTCTAATCTACCTTTCTCATAAACCATTCCCCTTCATGCACTCTGTGTCTGGCTGTCTTTATCTCACACACAATGCTCTATCTCCCACCTCAGTGTCTTTGCCCGGGGTGTCTCTCATGCCCACAACAAACGAAGCCAACTGAACACCTAAGGAATTGCTTGAAATTGAAGGGGCAGCAGAGGTGGAGAGATCTTCCAGAATGAGAAGGCTTTTGATGTTTCTCTTGACTTCTGTATGGGCATTCCAAAAGCTTCTACACAGCTCTGGTACTGTCATCAAGAGTGCCTGACAACTCTCTCTGTCTTCCCCTAGAAGATTACTTTCAGTTTTGTTGGGTAAGCTATTTCTGGTTGTAAATCTCTGTCTTTTGCTTTCTGGAATATCATATTTCAAGCTCTCTGCCACTCCCTTCTAGTGGCTGCCAAAGCCTGTGTGATTCTGACTGTGGTACCTCAGTCCCTGAATTTTTTCTTTGACCCGTAAGCTCTGAATTTTGGTTATAAATGCTTCTGGGAGTTTTGATTTGTGGGTTTCTTCCAGGAGGTGGTCAAAACATTCTTTACACTTGTACTTTGCCTTCTGGTTTTATGAGATTTAGGCAGTTTTTTAGGATTTCTTGAAATACGATGTCTAGGCTCTTTTTTTTTTTTGGGTCACGGTTTCACGTAGTGATTCTTAAATTCTCTGTCTTAGATTTGTTTGTTTTTTTGTTAGATTTGTCAGTTGTTTTTGATGTGAGCTATCTCATACTTATGGAATCAGGAACTACTTTCTGGCCCATTCCGATTTTCAGAATCTGTTGCTTAGGTCAGGTTTTGCACCTCTTAAATTCTCTTTCCCCCTTCTCATTTCTTTCCCAATCATTTCCTCTAGCACTCTCATTTCACTTACTAAGCATGTTCAGCTTTAAAAAACAAAAACAAAAACCTCTTGCTTCTCTTCTAGGAATTCTAGTTAAACTTTTGACCTGCTCCTCCCCTTGGAGTTCTAGGGGTAACCCTAAGGGACTGGGTTTTCTAGCATTGTTGCATAGAAGCCTCCAACAATGTGCTTCCCAATGATTGTTGACAGAGCTAATGATCTTTTATAAAGAGTATTTACTAAACAGGCATAGCAATGACAGTTATGGTAGAAATATCCTCCCTCCCTAACTGGGGCAAACTCCCCCGTGCATTGCATACACAAGGCCCTTGGAGAGAGTGGATTCAAATTTAGGAGCCCACTTGTGGTCAAAGAGAAAACCACCAGCTCTGGGCTCCTCCCATTGTAGAGTTCTTGTAAAGTTTCCTTTAGGTATAGCTTTCTACTCTGCTCTGAGGGCCTTGAGACTGCCGTTCCTCAGGGCTTTGAGTTTGTCCTGGGCATATCCCTCAGTGACCAATGAAGGTTCTGCCTTCAGATTTATTCTGCCAGATGCCAGTGGGAACTCTAGATCTTCTGACCTTTTCAGGTTCTCAAGGTCATCACCAGGCAGTCAGTGGTGCCGGGGAGGGGAAAACTCCCTTTTCCCTTCTGCAAAGGGCAGTTCCCTCTCAAGCGTCCTTCACTTCTGGATTTGACCACCCCTCAACTTGCTGCTGCTGGAACGCACAATTCTGAACTGAACAGAAATGTGTCTGATTCTATCAGCCAATTGCAAGATTTTTTTTTTAATGTAGCACCATCTGTCATCTTCATCCAACATCAAAGCACTTTCCTCCTCCCAAATTAATTAAGGCCTTGTTCACACCTAGTTATACTTTAAATGCATGGATTCAACCTAAATAGGACTTCCTGATTGATAGGGGTGGGAAAGAACACCCCACCTTTACACTATGGTGACGACCCAGGTGCCTGTGAAGTTTGAGAAGCTAGAAAAGTGGGAGAAGCAGGCAAAAAGAGACTCATGAAAATTCAAGAAGAGAGGGAGGGGAATGGTCAATGCTGCAGTGGTCATTGGCTCCCCCCCTGCTTATCCCATCACAATTTCTTTTCTCTTTTATTATTTCCTGGTAGCATTTGTGGGGAGGGAAAATGAGAATCTGGAGCAGAAATTTCCCAAAAAGCAGTATCTGCGTAACTTGGCCTCAGTTTTTCTCCACTTAGAAACACTAATCAGGGTGTTGATGAATGATGGGGTTTCTACTGTAAAAACTTTCTCTTCAAACCACCCTCAGTAGAAGATGTCTTCTCCGTCTAGAAATTTTGTTTCAGGGCCAATGTGAAAATGAAAACCACCAACCACCAATGTCTCAGTTATCTTCTCAAATGGAGGAGATGCTGAGCATCTCAGAGAGCGAGGGAGGGACACAAAAGCCAACCCTTCCCTGCCTGAGAATCCCTTCATGTCACCTCTGACAAATGGCTGTCTTAGCCTTTGCTTGAGGGCCCAGAAACCACTGTTAGCGGAGACAGCTCATTCCACTTCCGGGGGGCTCTCTGTCTGTAACTTCTACCCCATTTTCCTAGTTCTTTGTTCTGGGGATAATATGGAAACTTTAAAAATGGCGGATAATCCACATTGTGGCCGCTAGGTGGCACCATAGTTCACAGAGCACTGGGCCTGGAGTCAGGAAGACTCATCTTGCAGAGTTCAGATCTGACCTCAGACATTTAGTGGCTGTGTAATGATGGGCAAGTCATTTAACCCTATTTGCCTCAGCTTCCTCATCTGTAAAATGACCTGGAGACAGAAATGGCAAAGCACTCCAGTATCTCTGCCAGGAAAACCCCAAATGACTGAAAAACAATGACAAATCTACAATGTAATTTCTATTTGACTTCATAATGCTTTATATAATTTTTTAAAACCACATTGGCCTTCGAAATTTGCTGGGCTTATAGATTGTACTAAAATGAATTTTCATTTCCTGAGCTAACATGTTGCTACCACAAAGGGAAGGCAGTGGTCAGGGGGTAGACAAATATTAAACACATTTTGTCCTGTACAGTCCATCAGCTGAATAACCAAGGCCTACATTTAAGTAAATTAGTCGGTCCTCTTTACCCCCAGTTCTTTCTTTTCCTCACTCCTTTAAAACTTTCAGGACAGGGGAGGAGCCTGACTGAGTCACAGGTCAGGGCTAGATGGAAAAAGCAAAGAACTTCCTCTTTCTCATTGATAACTGTTCTCACCCCTAAGGAGGGAGAAAAGCAGGATGTGCAAGAAGCAGGTAAAAAGTCCCCTACTCTTTCCTTATCCTACATCTTCCCTTTCTCTCTGGTCCCCTCTGCAGCCATCCTTGTAACCCCTAATCAATGGCCAAGTGCCATTCTTGGTCAGCACTAACCCCTCTCTCTTTATGCTGCCCTAAAACCGTTAACACGGGCCATAACAAGGCCTCCATGTCTGGGTCCTGATTTATCCCCAACCTCCCTCTCTTTCTCCCCTGCTCACTGTACTAAGGTAGGAGCACCCCTTCGTGGTAGTGAGCCTGAGACTTCCTGGTCACCTTAAGCAAGGGCAAGTAGCTCACTGTTTGTTCTTCCTTCTCACCCTGGAGTCCTGAGCCAGGTTCGTGATCAGGGTAAGGCAGGAGTGGACCTGGCCCAGGGCTGAGGACTTTGGGGAACTGGATGGCATATGCTGGATGAGGTTGGGCCTGGTGATTGAGAACTATAATCATTACTGTGGTATGGACCCATTTATCCCTGGGTTCAGGCCGCTGTGGGAGCCCTGGGAGCAGTAAGATTTGGTCGTATCCAGCTTCTCTAGGGAATCTCTTTCCACTTCTAGCTTTTTGAGTTCTATTTGTCCCAAAGCATAGTCTTGCCCCAGAAGCCTACTGGGCAGTTTCCAGCTTCCAGCTTCCAGTTTACTTTACTCCAGTACCTGTCCCATACCAGCTCCTTTTTTTTTTTTTAACAAGCTTTAGGAGGGGAGCAAGGGCAAACAGGGTGGAGACAGGAGTGAATCTGATGTGACAGGAGACACACTCTATCACCACATCCTGGTCATTCCCCAAGGGGCCATGCTAAAGGCGCTTGCCATGTAAATAGAGACAAATTTAACTTTATGCAAATGTTAATCATAACTGGGGACAAGAGAGGCAACATGTATGCATTCAGAAAGTGAAATAGATGTTGGGGTGGGGTGGGGGTGGTGGGCCTCCTCATCATGGCTTCACTGTCTCATCTCTTGGACCTAGTAAGTCAATACCCTGGAATGAATTTTCCCTGTGCAGAATTTTAGGCCAAATGTCATGACAGAGAGAGAAAACAGGAGGAGTCTTTTCCCTGACTCCCAAACTCAAAAGGGAAACGAGATATAGAAACACGGCTATAAACGGGCATGCCCCCTCAGACATTCAAAGGTGTGATGAACCCAAACAGCTCCACAACCACAAAGAGGAACAGTGGGGCTGCAGGCACATAAGTGCGAAGGGGGCTCAGGAGGAAAGCAATGGTCAGAGGCGGACAGGAGCAGCCAAGGAGCGCATGCTGGAGAAATGAGTGACTTACTTGACTGACCCGAGAACTGATTTTCCCTTTTCAGAAATTCTGAGCAGGTCCGAGGTGCCATCATGAGCCTCCTTCACCTTTCATTTCTGGCTGTTGGTAAGGACTGTTGCTAGTACCTGGGAGCAGGAGTTGAGGAGGGAGGGAGGTTTTAGGTAAGAGGACCATGTGGAGGAGGTGGTGGGAGAAGCTGTCTTCACAGGAGAGCCCACCGGGGAAACTGTGCCTCTCCCACTCTTCCTCTTTCTCCAAGGGCTCTGCTTGTGTGTGTGTGTGTGTGTGTGTGTGTACGTGTGTGGTTTCCCCTTGCAGTCTAGTCTTCGTGTAACTGTTTTGTGTTCTTTCTGTCTCGTTATCTGTTTTCTCCCTTGACCCCCTTCCCTCCCTCTCTCTCCTGCCTGCCTTTTGTGGGGCCCAGGATTCCTGGTTCTGGGTCTTTGTCGTATAGATGTCAGGCGACCAGAGGTCCTCTATGCTTGGGAAGGCACCTGTGTCCAGATCCCCTGCACCTACAAGATCATCAACAGCATCCAAACACCAAATCACTTTATCTGGTACCACAATCCGCAGTACGATAACAAGGAAGAGAGGTTCCATGGGACCGTCCTCTTTGACATGTTCAAATCCAGTAAAAATGAAAGGACACAGTTTCTGGGAGAGCTGAGCAAAGAGGACTGCAGCCTGCTCCTCCATCCGGTGCAGGTCTCCGACAGTGGGAAACTGGGGCTGAGGATAATGACCCAGGAAGACAAGTGGATAGCCTATGTGCAACTCAACATCACTGGTGAGGAGCCGGAGGAAGGGGAAAAACGGCATTCCCCCCACGCCCAGGCACATTGGTCATGGCCCCCACTCCCTGAGCAAAGCATGCCAGGATTTGCTCGAAGCAGGAGCTGTTCTGTGCTGGGTCCTGGCAGAGAGGCACAAAAGGAGGCGATGACCCAGCTCCTGGTCTCAAGGAGCTGTTGGCCTGAGAGAAGAGGCAGGTCCTCAGACCTAGGGCAGCCCATGGTCCTATGGGGGATAGAGTCCCTGCCCTTGGAGAATTCTCAGTTAGATAGATAAGCAAGGATAGCGAGAACACCCCACTCTAGAAGGTGGGCACAATACTCATTCCAATTCAACGATCCTTTATTAAGCACTTACTGTGTATTTGGCACTGTGCAAGAGGGATACAAAGAAAAGTTAACAGTCAGGCCGCTAGGTGGCACAGTAGATAGAGCTCCGGCCCTGGAGTCAGGAGGACCTGATTTCAAATCTTGCCTCAGACACTTCTAGCTGTGTGACTCTGGGCAAGTCACTTAACCCCAACTGTCTCATCAAAAAGAAAAACAAAATTATTTTTTATCTTTGTACATGTTCATGTACATGTAAGCTCCATGAGGACAGGTACTGTTCACTTTTTTTGGGGGGGTGAGGCAATCAAGGGTTAAGTGACTTGCCCAGGGTCACACAGCTACTAAACGTTAAGTGTCTGAGGCCAGATTTGAACTCAGGTCCTCCTGACTTTAAGGCCTGAGCTCTATCCACTGTGCCACCTAGCTGCCCCAAAAAATAATTTCTAAAGGGGGAGAAAGGAGTACCAACAACTTGGGCAGGGGCAGTTCCTTGCATTACCCACCCCTCCCCACCCCTGGGGCTCTTGTGACCAAAGTGTCTCGCCAACTTTAAAAGCATGACAGAAATGGGAAGAGTTTCTTTGAGTACTGTTCCTCCTACTTATCATTACTGTCACAATTATCATTACTACTACTGTTATTATTGCTGATACTACGACTGCTATGAATCCTTACAAAGCAACCCCTAAGCAGTGAGCGTTTCCACAGTGCAGACCGCAGGCTCCCAGCAGAGGCGCCGCGGGGCAGAGGGGTGGTTGGAGTCAGGCAGCGCTACGGGGAGATGTCCTGAAGCAGACTGAGAAAATCCCCAGGCTGAGGGTCCCTTTCTCCCACCCCGCCTTCCTCCTCTGTCCTAGCCCCTCCTTCCTTTTCTCCCTCAGAGTCTGCGCCTCAGCCGCACATTCAGCTCCCCCCGCGGCTCCAAGAGCTCCAGGAGGTAACCGTGACCTGCTGTCTGAACTACTCCTGTCCTGGCTACCCCGTGAGCTTGCTCTGGTTTCTGGACGGGCAGAAGGTTCCGGCTCAGGTCGAGAACTCCATTGTCCAAACCGAGAAGGTCTTGACGGAGAGCAAATTCAGATTCAGGCCCAGCTGGACTCACCACGGCAAGAAGCTGTCTTGCCAAGTGTGGCACACCGACGAGCAGCGTCTGTCTGAGAAGATCGTGTGGCTCGATGTGAAGCGTGAGTCTCCTCAGCGTGAATTGTGGGTCCCCTGCTCCCTACCTGTGAGAGAGCTTTGCTACTATTCTCATGGCCATAAGCCCAAATATCTTCACTCGGGGCCTGCCCAGAGAGAAGGGGAAGAACACCTCAATCACCTACATCGAAGCAATGGGGGATCCCACTGGAGTTTCCTCCTGCCTTCCCCCCATTCCACTCCCTCCCCTGACACACAGACACCAGGATCCCGGAGATCCGCTTCGTCTTCCCTCTGTGGCTGAACTCAGAGACCACAGATTTATTTTAACATCAGCTTCAGGCTGGCAGAACTGAAGGTAAATAGACGATAGAATGCAGTTCAGTTCAGGTCAATGAAGTCTCATCCATTCCTCACCCTGACACTCCATCTCTCCTCCACCTGGTTTGCACCGCCTGCCTCCTGAGCTTGGAAGCCTGTCTAACGGCTCTCTTGGCTTCCTTCTCTGCTAAAATCCCACCTCCTGTAAGAGGCCTTTCTTTCCCAGGCTGCCCCACAACTAGTGGTTTCCCACTAAGATTATCTCCCATTTGCCCCGTATATATTTGTATGGGCACAATTGTTTGCCTGTGGTATCCTCCACTAGAATGTGATCACCTTGAGAGCAGGGACGGTGATTTTCCCTGTCTTCGTGTCCTAGGCACTTAGTACAGAGCCTGGCACACACATAGTAAGTGGTTGATAAATGCGTATTAACGGGTTTGAATCAACTGTCTGAGCAATAGAGATACAGATAGAGAAAGGACAGAGTTCTTGCCCTCAAGAAGCTTCCATTCTACTGGGATGACACATGTATACAAGGAGAAGTAAATGAGACAGCACAACTTGGGGCTCCCAAGAAAGGAGAGTCCAGGGGTCCAGGAAGCTCAGCTTAAGCTGATGAGCCTTCTTTCCTGGAAGCTACAGGTTCTGAGGAGCAGCTTGGTCCGGGGAATCTTAAAAGCAATTGAGACAGGGGTTCGAGTCTTGATGCTGGGGCTGAATACCTGGGCTACCTCGGGCAAGCGGCTTCCTCTCCCTGACCCTCAGTCTCCTCATCTGAAAAGTGAAGCTAGATTTCTAAACACACTGAAAATTTTTTCAGGTGCGCACGGCACAGCACCCTCTCCATCCCTAAGTGACGTGTGACCACGTAGACTGGATGGATTGCTCCTGTAGGGTTCTGGAATCCCAGCCCTTTGAATCCTCCCAATGAATCCTTTCCCTCCAGCTCTCTGACAGAAGCTCTTTTCATCTGATTTACTCTCTGCCTTTCCAGATACCCCAAAGATAACCATCGAGGCCAGTCCCCACCTAGAAGTGAAGGAGGAAGGATCAGTGACTCTGAGGTGTATGGTTCGAAGCAGCAACCCCAAGGTCCAAGGCAGCTTCCTCTGGTTCAAGGATAAAGAGAATGTGCAGAATCAGGACGAAATTCTGACTTTGTCCGAAGTGAATTGGCAACAGGCTGGAAATTACCATTGTGAGGCAGACAACGAAATGGGCCGGGGGAGATCAGAGCCGGTGCACCTGCAAGTCCTATGTGAGCTGAGCATGGGGTTGGGGAATGAGGGAGGGGTCAGAGAGCCTTTGGAGTAATTTGGGGAATGGAGGAGAGACAAGAGCTGCTTCGGAACGGTTTATTGTTTTTTGTTTGTTGGCTTGGGTTTTTTTCTTTTGGCTATGTGGAAGAGGAGGGGCAGGGGGCGGATGTTTGAGGGGGAGAGATGGAAAAATGGACTGGGACAAGAGCAAAACCAGACGTTCTCCAGATTATTTGCTGGTCAGTGGACTCACCCCACCGACCTCATGCCAGCTTCTGTCCTCTCCCTCCAGATTCCCCCAAGCTTTCCAGGGTTCTCCCTGCTGACATCAGTGTGAGAGAGAACAGGACTGTGGAGCTGATGTGTGCGACCGTTGCCTCCCCTCCTCCAACCAGCTATACCTGGTATCAAGATGAGAAGCTGTTGCTGGGAGAGACAAAACAGAATCTCAGTTTCCAGGGCGTCAACCGGCAGCAAAGTGGCCTGTACAGCTGCCTGGCTGAGAACAGCGAGGGCCAGGGCAAAGTCAGCGAGAGGGCTAGGCTGGACGTGCAGTGTAAGCTGGCCGTACAACACTCGGCCCGGGCAAAGATGCGAGGGGCTTGGGGATGAACAAGGAGCTGGGTGCGGAACTAGTCCCGGGCAGGGAAGTGAGTGAAGGACACCTCACTGCCATTATCACCAAGCCTTCAGTAAAACACGACTTCATATGATAGTTGGCATTAAAGAGCTTTTCATGGTTTACAGAATACCTTTAATACTCTCAACAGTCATTGTGAGGAAAGTATAAGGAAAATACATGCCCATTTTACAGATGAAGAAACGGAGGCTTGGAGACATTATGTGATTTACCCATGTTCATGTAGCTAGAAAGTGCTATATCTTGCATTGGGCTAGAATAAATTCCATAGGCATAGTTCATACTCTGAGGAAGCGAATAGAGGGCAGAACAAAACCCTAGATGCAATTGTGGCTGGAGGGATTTCTGCCCTTTTCCTCTTGAACATCTAAGCAAGGTCATCAGCCCTCTTCTGGTAAGTTCAAGAGTTCTAGAAATGATAGGGGGAAAGAAGAGAATAGCGGGAGAAGAGGTAGAGTGGAAGGGAGGGTTTGATAGACAGGTGGGATGAGCAGACACTTGTTGCTACATTTTCTGCTTCTCTCCCAGATCCCCCCACTGGAGTGACCGTGATTATCAGCAGCCAGATGCCAATCCGGGAAGGGGACTCTGTGACCCTCTCCTGTTCCTACAAACAAAGTAACCCTGCCGTCAAAAGTTACCTATGGAGGCCACAGTTATTTCAAAAAGTCGGATACTCTGCCAATGTTACCATCCAGAGCATCCCCTGGAATGCTGAGTCAGTCACCTGCTCGGCCTGCAACATTGAATGTTCCCAAGCAGCCCCTGTCTACCTGGACGTACAATGTAAGAGGACAGGGAAGTGTGAGAAGAAGAGGCCTGGGGGCTGCGAGGGAGAGCTGCCCAAGGGAGCTCTGAAAGGGGGAGTGAGGGGTGAGACCAACATGTCTAAGGGCTTGAAAGGAGAGTTGGGCATCAGGATGACTCACCAGGGTGGTGTGTGGGGGTGGGAGGAATGGAAGGCTGGGTCCTTGAAGGAGAGTAGAGTCTGGAAGGGAGGCCTGAGAGAAGACGGTCAGGAAGCCTGGGTCCTGGGAGGGCTGAGAAGACAAGCCACCTGGGACCCAGGTTAACCTAGCAGTGAGTTCTCTCCCTAGATGCCCCAAGAGATGTTAAAATCATTCTGGCAACTCCCAAATCTGACATCCGGTCTGGAGACCAAGTCCAACTTCGATGTGACTTCAGCTCCAGTCGCCCCAGAAATGTTCATTATTCCTGGACTCAAAATGGGAAGCACTTCCATGAAGGGAGGGACCTGAATTGGAGCTCCATCTCCCCAGAAGACTCTGCACTCTACAGCTGTTCTGTTACCAACTCTATTGGACAAACCAAGTCTCAGGAATGGGACCTGAAAGTTCAGTGTGAGTGGCAGGGCTGGGGGCATCAGATGAATAAGCCTAGAAGGGCCAGGAGAGGGCCAAGTACAATTCTTTGGGCCTGGGAGGGAGAGTAGGGATTGGGCATCTGGGTTCTTGACTCTCCCGTTCCCTGCAGATGCCCCCAGACACCTTCGAGTGTCCATCGTCCCAGGAGACGTGGTGATGGAGAAGACAAGTGTGATCCTGACCTGTGAGGCTGATGCTAATCCAGCCATTGACTTTTACACCTGGTTTGACTGGAAGGGGCAAAAGATTGATAAATATGGTCAGAAGCTGACCCTGTGGCCAGTGATGACCCACCAGTCCGGGGCCTATTGGTGCCAAGGGACCAACAAACTGGGCACGGGGAAGTCGGGTCCTGCCACTCTCACTGTCTATTGTAAGGCCTCCTCCACCTTATGTTCCCATCCCTATTCTCGCCCCGAGGGATAACCCTGCTCCTCATCCTGGTACTCTAGGGCCCCCCTGCCCACACCATCCTGCTTCCTGCCTCTTCCTTTATTATTCCTCACCAAATCCCTGGATCCAGCCAAGTTCTGCTTCTGCTTCTCCCTCCCGCTAAGCTTTCCTAAAGGCCATTTGCCTGCCCCAGGGTAGTGTACCCCATTTGGTCCGTGTCTTACCCTTCCTTCCGAAACCTGCCTCAGAGCTCAGCTTCTCCCAAGAAGCTTGTCCGGGTGAATCCCACCTCCTAACTGCCCTCCCTCAGGGTGGATTCCCTTGGCCTCAAGAATTCAGTTTGAACTTGTTATTTTGCCATATTGGTGAACTGTCCCCTGTGTATGTCCTGTGGCCTCCATTCCCACATACTGTAGCCCCCCAAAGGGAAGGACTCAGTCTCCCCAGTAGGCCAGGGGCTCCACATAGGCAGAGGTGCTCTGTCTCCCTTCTGAAGATAGCCCCTCCAGTCTAGGGTGCTGCGGGCAGAGAACAAGGATGGCTGACTGATGGAGCAGCCAGAGATAGGACAAATGAGAAAGCAGGCCTGTGGCAGAGGTCAATGATCAGCCAGCTGCTTCCACAAAACTCTTTCCTTCCTTCTCCAGACAGCCCAGAGACCATTGGCAAGCGAACTGCTTTGGGGTTTGGGGTATGCCTGGCTGTCCTCTTCCTGGTCCTGATGGGGTTCCAGTTTGTCCGATGGTGAGCTTCCCTTCGGGGTCTCTTTTGTGTGTGTGTGTGTGTGTGTGTGTGTGTGTGTGTGTGTGTGTGTTTTAGGCAATTGGGGTTAAGTGAATTGCCCAGGGTCACACAGCTAGTAAGCGTCCAGTGTTTGGTCTGAGGCCAGATTTGAACTCAGGTCCTTCTGACTTTGGGCCTGGTGCTCTATCCACTGCACCACCTAGCTGCCCTGGGGTCTCTTTTGTGTCCACCCAATCCTAGCGCTTGGCTAAACTCCCAGGCCCCATGTGTTCTGGGTCCTGGGATTCACCTCTCACCTCTTCATACTCATTTGCCCTACAGCTGGAAGAAGATCAGAAGAGAGGAGGATATTCAGGACAGGCCCGGCATACAGGGCTCTTTCTTTATCAGAAAGAAGAAGGTAGGGAGTAAGGACAAGGGGACCGAGGGAAGACTGTCCTGGGAGCTAGTATGAGAACAGGAGGCATGACAGGGCAGTACTGGAGGCAGCCAAGTATGGGGAAGCTTAGGGTCCGAAGACCTGAGTTCAGGCCTCAGTTTTCACTGAGCCACTTAGCCTTGGCTTCTGAATCTGTCAAACGTGGATAAGAGTATTTGTATTACTAACCTCACAGGGCTGATGTGGGGAACAGACTTTAAGAGTATGTTCAAAATGCTTTGTGACTATAGAACGTGGCACCAGTGCAAGTGGTGCTTGGTGATGTTGTGGGGAGACCCTGGTTAGAGGGAGGGGGCAGACTCCGGGGGAGTCAAGGGTTGGGGGAGGGACGGGAGAAGGGCTGGGGATGAAGCCTCATTTCTTTCTCAGACGAGGAGGCCCCACGCCACAGCAGCTCCCCAGTCCTTGGGATATTACAATCCTGCACTGGAGGGGAGGATCGATTATGCTACCTTGCAGTTTCCTGACAGGGCTCTGTGAGTGCCAGGAGCTGGGCACTGGGGAGGGAGGGGAAGAGGAAGGATATTTGGGTGGGGCTAGAGAAGGCAGAGCTGGAAGCTTGGGGAGTTGGGGGCTTAACTTGAAATAAAAACAAGGATGTGATGGGGGAAGGAGGAGGAGGAAAGGCAGAGAGAATAAGAGGGTGAATGTCAGGATTAGAGATTAGAGACCATCAGGGAGAGTTAGGTGGACCCTGGCCTGCAAGGCTGGGCAGAGGCCTGTTAGGTGAGTGAGGCCATGGGTTCAAAGGGCTGGGAGGGGGCTGGAGGCAAACGGGCTGTCTCTTTACACCTGCTTTCATTTGTCAGGTCACCTAGGTATCTGGAGACCTCGCCAGTCAGTCTTCAAACTGAGGATCAAAGCGTCACCTATTCTGTGCTGCAGAAACCCCATGGGGTAAGGAGGCAGGGATGTTGAGGAGGGTGGAGAAAGCGTGAAACTGGCTTAAATTGAGTGAGGTGCTGCTGGGCAGAGGCCGAGTCAAAGCCTGGACCACACATCCCAGAATCCTTCAGCTTCAAAGCTCAGAAGGTGGTTATTCTCCCTCGCTCCTTCTCTCACCAGAAGATTCTCCCATCAGAAATGAAGAAGCTAATTGAGGACACAGGGAGGGCAGAGAGCGAAACCGAGGAGGAAGACGGAGATGTGACAATAGACAACAGGGGGCTGGGAAGATGACTAAGGACTTTCACTGGCCTCTCTTTTCTCCCCAGGGTGATTATGAGAATGTGATGCCTCAGGCTCCTCCAGAAGATGAAGGGTTACATTACTCTGAACTGATTCATTTTGGGGAGCCAGGGAGGCACCCCGTGCAGGAAGGGGTGGAGTATGTGACTCTGAAACATTGACCATGGAGATAAAGAAGTCTCATGCCTGGACAGCCTCTTGTGGGGCCAACCTAAATGAATTAGTGACTGGTGCCCAGGCCCGGGTCCATCTGATCAGCTGCTCAGTGGTCCGCCATACCCTATCCTGCAATTAATGCTGTGAAGTTTCTACCCAGGACTTAGGAGAAGGCCTTCTGGCACCTCCACTGTGGTCCCTTCCTTCTGTGCCCTGACAGTGCTATACTTTCAAAAGTCTGTGTCTGGTCCGTGTCCTTCCTACCTATCCACGTGTGTGTGCGCACAGATCACATGCTCCAACCCTCCCTTCCCTTTCACATATGTAGACTCAAGCCCTTCCCACCCCATTCTTGTCTAGTCTTTCTTCCTCTCCCTAGCTGAATCCCAAACCCCACCCTAGCTTCCATGTGCCACGAAGGCTCCATGTCAAAGGGAGGATCCAGAGTGTGCATGGGCATGGAAATGGGCAGTGACTGCTAAGGGGAGCTGAGTTCTCCCTGTCAGCCCCTTCCCTAAAGCCTTCATTCAGTTTCTAATCACCCAGCTCCTGCCCCAGCTGATGGGAGAGATTAGGGGAATGGTACTTCTGAGATAGAAATAAAAACACGCATGGCCAGTGAGCTATTTTCATTCTATATGGGTCAATGCATTTGGGGATGGAGGGGAAAGGAAACACAGTAGAGGTCACAGGGGTGGGGAGCCAAGACAACAGCCCTGGACATTTCATGGCCAGATTGTCAAAGACAGGAGAAGCCATCATAGTAATTCTGGAGAAATTCATTCAGAGTGTGAGTGTGTGTGTGCGTGTGCCTGTGTGTGTTTGGAGGGGAAGGGGAACCAGTTCACCCCAGCTGGGTGCAGATTGAGCCAGTAGAGGAGGTGACCTATCCCACACGTGGTGCTAAGAGCCAACATTTACATACCACTTACTATGTGTGATTATTTCAATCGGTACCTCACCTGAGCCTCACCACACCTCTGTGGGGTAAGTGCTATTATTATACCCCCTTTTACAGATGAGGGAACTGAGGCAAATAGGGTTAAGTGTCTTGTCGCACAGTTTGTAAGTGTCTGAGGTCAGATTTGAACTCAGGTCTTCCTGACTCCAGGCCTGACATTCTATCCACTGCAGCCTACTTGCCTTAGGCCAGTGTGGGCCCTGACCTCAGAGCTATTTAGAGGAGCAGATGGAATAAAAAGGGCAGGAGAAAGAGTCACAGTGGTGGGTTAAGATGAGCCCTAGGAAAGGGGCACCAGGGTTGGAGGGCCCTCAGGAGTGACAAGCTAGGCCCAGAGAGGAGAGATGGGGGCCATCGTCTCTATTAGCCCAGGACCAGGAGAGGTCAGAGAAGGTGGGCCAAAATGTCCCATGGGGAGGACGTGCAGCCGGAGAGCTGACCTGCTCTCAGCCCAGGTCCGGAAGCATCAGCTCTTCCCTGATCACTCCAGAAATATTTTATATCGAAGGAGAGGGGCAGTGGGGGAGAAAGTAAAGGTTTGTCAGGCTGATTCCTGCCTCAGAGATACCACCAATGACTTCCCCAAATCATTTCTTTTTTTTTTAATCTTCATTTATTTATTTTTAGTTTTCAACATGCACTTTTATAAGATTTTGAGTTTTAAATTTTCTCCTCTTCCTTACCCTCTCCCCTCCCAAAGAGGGTGTGGATTCTGATATAGGCTATACATATACAATCATAAACATATTTCCACATTAGTCATGTTATAAAGAAGAATTAGAACCAAAGGGAAAAGCCACAGGAAAGGAAAAAACCAAACAAAAAACAAAAAAGGAAAAATAGCATGCTTTGATCTGCATTCAGACTCCATAGTTCTTTCTCTGGATGTGGATAGCATTTTCCATCATGAGTCTTTTGGAGATGTCTTAGATCCTTGCATTGCTGAGATGAGCTAAGTCTATCAAAGTTGGTCATTGCACAATGTTGCTATTACTGTACAATGTTCTCCTGGCTCTGCTCACTTCACTCAGCATCAATTCATGCAAGTCTTTCCAGGTTTTTCTGAAGTCTTGCCTGCCCATCATTTCTTATGGAACAAGTATTTTATTATATTCATATACCACAGTTTGTTCAGCCATTCCCCAATTGACGGGCATCCCCTCAATTTCCAATTCTTGGGCACCACAAAAAGAGCTGCTATGAATATTTTTGTACATGTGGGTCCTTTTCCTATTTGTTTGATCTCTTTGGGATACAGCCCTAGAAGTGCTATTGCTGGATCAAAGGATATGCACAATTTTATAGCCCTTTGGGCATAGTTCCAAATTGTTCTCCAAAATGGTTGGATCAGTTTACAGCTCTACCAGCAGTGCATTAGTGGTCCACTTTTCTCACATCTTCTCCAACACTTACAATTTTCCTGTTTTGTCATGTTGGCCAATCTGATAGGTGTGATGTGGTACCTCAGAGTTATTTTGATTTGCATTTCTCTAATCAATAGTGATAGAGGACATTTTTCCATACGACTATAGATGGCTTTAATTTCTTCATCTGAGAACTGCCTGTTCATATCCTTTGACCATTTATCAATTGGGGAATGACTTGTATTCTTATAAATTTGACTCAGTTCTCAATATATTTTGGAAATGAGGCCTTTGTCAGAGATATTGGCTATAAAAATTGTTTCCCAGCTTTCTGGTTTGCTTCTAATTTTGGTTGCATTGGCTTTGTGCAAAAACTTTTCAATTTAATGTAATCAAAACGATCCATTTTGCATTTCATAATGTTCTCTATCTCTTTTTTGGTCACAAATTCCTTTGTTCTCCATAGATCTAACAGATAAACTATTCCTCGGTCTTCTAATTTGTTTATAGTAACACCCTTTATGCCTAAATCCTGTGCCCATTTTGACTTTATCTTGGTATATAGTGTAAGATGTTGGTCTGTGCCTAGTTTCTGCCATACTCTTTTCTAGTTTTCCCAGCAGTTTTTTTCAAAGAGTGGTTTCTTATCCCAGAAGCTGGAGTCTCTGCATTTATCAAAAAGCAGATTACTACAGTCATTGACTACTGTGTCTTGCATACTTAACCTATTTCACTGATCCACTGCTCTATTTATTAGCCAGTACCAAGTAGGTTTGATGATTGCTCCTTTATAATACAATTTAAGACTTGGAATGGCTAGGCCACCTTCCCTTGCATTTCTTTTCATTAATTCCCTTGATATTCTGAACCTTTTGTTCTTCTAGATGAATTTTATTATTTTTTCTAGTTCTATAAAATAATTTTTTTTGGTAGTCCCATCTGATTTCTTTAGAAAGCTTCTGGGGAAGGCAAGATTTTTAAAATAACAGGGAAAAGATAGGTCTTTATGGAGCACAGTCAGGGCATGAGTGAATAGGTTGAAAGTAGGGCTACATCTGAAAAGAGGAAAGCAATTCCTAGGGGGACTATTCATGAGACCAAGAGTTTCCCCAGCAACCAGTGGTTGCCTTCCGATCCCATCTCCTGCCCTATTGACATAAGGCTGCTTCATGGCTAATTGACTGGGTGGTGTGGCTGTAGACAAGAGCCACTGAGGCATGAGGAGAAGCCAGAATGACTCATGTTGAGAGAGGCCAGGGGGTTTGGCAAATATGGACAGCCCCCCGCTCAGCTCCTAACCGAGCTCCCTCTGCCTTCCGGCTTTGACCCCCTCCCAAGGTCTCCTTTCCACCTAGATGAGAGTTCAACTGTCGTTCTTCCTAGTCCCCTGCTTTCCCCACAAACACTCTGTGGCCCACCTAGAAGCCAGGAGTCGGGCCATAGTCCACTCTCCTGCTAGGCTCGAGGCACTGGGCCCTCAGGTTCCAAGCCCTCTCCCTTGGCTGCTTCTCCCCTCCCCCCAGCTGATGCCCCATTAGCTGCTCACTCAGGCTGCAGGGTCGCCTTTAGTTTATGGCCCTGACCACCCCTCCCTCTGCTCTTGCCTCTTGGCTCTCTGACCAACTTCAGCCCCTGAGGGTTGATCCTCAAGGCTCAGAGACATCTAGCAGCTTCGAGAAGGTGAGTGCTTTCTTTCTGCCCCCCTTCCAAACTCAGCATTCCCCAGCAGGAGCTCGGGGGCCCTTGTTCCCCATCGGGGCCTCCTCCCTCCTACCCTTTTCCCTCACCCTCCCTGTCCCCTAATCTCTGTTACTCCTCAGGACATGCCCAGAGGTCATTCCTCTCTCTTCTCAGCACCTAGTTTCCCCTTACCTGGGCCCACTCCCGTTTTTCCTGGTCACCTCTCCCTGTTTCCCAGAGGTACCTACACGACCCTCTTACAACTCTACCTTTGTTTCCAGAGTCGCTCTCCTCCACTTTCCCACTGTCCTCTGGGCAACACAATTGCCTCCCAGTACCTGCTCTCCCAATGGCCCAGGTGAGTATCAGCACCCACCTCCTCTCTGTTTACGGCTCAGCCAGCTGCCAAGAGATTGAGTCGGTTGGGGGTTGGGGCTCCACTCAGGGGAAGCTGCTGGCTATGTGTCTACGCCTCTGACTGTGAGCCATCCTTAGCTTCTGCCTGCATTACCTGAGATCATTAAGAAATAACTGCACTTTGTACTTCTACAAGTACTTTGACTTGGAATTCTGGGGGCCCGTTTGATCCTGACACATGGATCGTTCTCTTCATTTTAAAGACCACACGCTAAGGCCCAGAGAGTGTGAGTGGTTCCCCAGGTCACACAAGAAGGGCTGGTGGAGGAGAGGCCCCCAGGACCCCATGCTCCCGCTTCTCAGCCTCATGGACATCCCGCTGGAACTGTCCTTTGCCCTCTATGTTGCTGCCTTTACACTGGGCCTTCCTCTCAATGTCATCCTCCTCATTGAGGCTGTGTCCCATGCACGGCTCCGCCTTACCCTGAGCCTCATCTACACCCTCCATCTGGCCTGTTCTGACCTGCTGCTGACTGCCTCCCTACCCCTGAAGGCAGCCGAAGCCCTGGCAGGGGGAGCCTGGCCTCTCCCAGCCTCACTCTGCCCAGCATTTGCCTTGATACATTTTGTCCCACTTTATGCTGGGGGTATTCTTCTGGCCGCCCTCAGTGTTGGCCGTTACCTCGGAGCGGCCTTCCCATTGGGATACCAAGCCACGCGGAGGCCCTGTTATTCCTGGGGTGTTTGTGTGGGGATCTGGGGACTGGTCTTTTTCCACTTGGGGCTGGTGTTTGTACTGGAAAGTCAGGAAGGCCAGGAGAACATAACCACATCCCTGGGAATGACTGTTCCAGTCAATGGCTCCCTCATCTGTTTGGAAGCCTGGGAGCCAACATGGGCTGGCCCTGCTCATCTCAGTATTTCGCTTCTGCTCTTTTTCCTTCCTTTGTCCATCGCTACCTTTTGCTACGTGGGCTGCCTGCGGGCCTTGGCCTGCTCAGGCCTGAGCCGGAGCCGGAAGCGACATGCTGCCCGTGTGGCCGGAGGCACGCTGCTCACTCTGCTGCTCTGCCTGGGGCCTTACAATACTTCCCACATGGCCTGCTTTGTGAGACCAGAGGCTGGCAACCACTGGAGGAAGCTCGGGTTGATCATGGGGTCCTGGAGCTCTGTGCTCAACCCACTGGTGTCCGGGTACTTAGGGAACAAGGCCGGCCGGAGGCGTGGTACCGTAGGGACTCAAGGTGGGACATCCCAGAAATAACAGCCTCTGGGCAGCAGGGGTATGGGACCAGAGGGTCCTGGGCATCTCCTCAAGGCCAGAGGGAGCTCCCAGGTCCTGAGGCACCAGGCCAGCAGGGACCACAGCTCAGCCTCAAGGGGACTCGCCTGCTGGCTATTCTCTGCCCGTCCCACCGGGGATTGAGCTTCAGCCTCCTTTCAAATCACGAAGAGCCCATGGAGGAGGCAGAACCTGACAAACGGGAGAAGAGCCTGGCATGGAAAGAGGTAACCTTGGGGGCAGCTAGGTGGTGCAGTGGATAGAGCACTGGCCCTGGAGTCAGGAGGACCTGAGTTCAAATCCAGCCTCAGACATATAACACCTACTAGCTGTGTGTCCCTGAGCAAGTCACTTAACCCCACTGCCTAGCCAAAAACAAAAACAACAACAAAACAAGAGGTAACCTCCTCCCTTGAGACCATTTGACTGTTACCCCTTGGTCCTTTCTCATTCACCTCAGACATGCACAGAAACACTTTGGGGGGAGGGAGGAGGTGAGGAGTGGGCACAGCCTCATAGCCAGGACAGGAGCCTTTGAGGGGGCCCAAATGGGCATCAGCTCTGACATCCTCAACACACCATCATCCAGCCTCCAGAGCTGGCGGGGGGTGAGGGGTGGGGTGGGGGGGGAATGCTTCTTACCTTCTCAGGGTCTGACTCTAGACTCAGACAATTCTAAATTCTAGCAAGTTTTCTTCCTTGTTTTCTGGAATCTATGTCTGCCTCTTTGCCTCCCTGACTCCTCGCTCCTGGAAGAGCCACGGGGAACAGGTGTTGACCCTCTTTCACGTGACAGCCCCTCAAGTACCTCGAGATAGCTATCATGCCCTAATAGCCCCTGCCCTCAGGAAGGACTTGGGAATGTGAACTCTAAGCAGAAGATGGAAGGTGGGAGAGGACAAGTGTCACTGGAGAAAGCCTCCAGGAGAAATGAGAAAGTGAGAGGAAATGCACCAGACAGGGTGTCCTCTCATGTGGCCACCAGAGGGTAGAAATAATGGTGGCAAGAGTAAGATGCTTTGGCCACTACTGGGAGACAAGGGGAAACAATCCCCTAAGACAAGGGGAAATGGTCTTGGAGAGCAGGGGGACCTGAGCACAATGGAATAAGTCTGAAGTTTTCTGCTCTTTTCAAGAATCAGGTGGGAGCATCTGTGACCTAAGCCCCTGAAAAGTGTCCCTTGGGGGAGTCCATTCAGGCCATGGACAAAGTCTCTCCACCCTCCCCAGGAGGGCTCAGACTCCGAGCTCTGAAATTTGACTGCCTGTTTGCATATTTCCATCTCTCAGTTTAAGAGATAAAGTACCTCTTGTATTGCCACTGAACAGTGACCTCACTGCTCAGTGTTTATGGTACCCAAGAGATAAGTAGCTAAGCACCCTGCCTGCTCTGACAGTCCTAGTGGAGGGAGGGGACACTCGGATGCTGGAAAGGAACAGGCTGGGGCAAGGTGAGTAGGGGAGCACGAGGGGAGCCCCTGGAGGAGGGACAACCCTGGACAGCTGGGAGGACTAAGGATCAAGGGAAGCAGAGAAGGGGCAAAAAAAGAGAAAGCACGTTCTGATGCCTTGAAGGAGAGGAGAGAAAAGTAAGTTTTCACAGAAACAGTTTACAAGGCTAGTGAAGGGAGCATGAAGGTAGGGAGGGGGATGAGAGATCGGAAGCTACAGAAGATCATAGCACTGTAGGATCATAGGTTTAGATCGGGAAAGGACTTGGGAGTCCTTTCCCTTCGTTTTACATGTAAGGAAACTGAGGCACAGAGAGGTCGGGTGACTTGTTCTTGGCCACACAGCTCTAAGCGGTCTTCCTGATACCAAGTCCAGCATTCCATTTGTTACCCAGAAGGCTTTTCCACTCTGAATCCTTTTCTTTCCCTCCCCACCAGACACCACCATGGACAAGAACGCAGTTGAGGGCTACTTCCCTGGCAGCCACTGGCTCTACTTCTCTGTCTACCTCTTCACCTTCCTCACTGGCCTTCCCCTCAACCTGGTGGCCCTGATTATCTTTGTGGGTAAACTGAGGCGTCGCCCTGTGGCTGTGGATGTCCTTCTGCTCAACCTGACCATCTCTGACGTGCTCTTGCTAGTTTTCCTGCCCTTCCGGATGGTGGAGGCAGCAAGCAGCATGTACTGGCCTCTGCCCTTCATCTTATGCCCCCTTTCAGGCTTTCTTTTCTTTACCACCATCTACCTTACCTCCCTCACCCTCACAGCGGTGAGTGTGGAGCGATTCCTGGGGGTGGCCTACCCTCTGTGGTATAAGACGCAGCCACGAGCTGGCCAGGCTGGCTTGGTCAGTATTGGCTGCTGGCTGTTGGCAGGCGCCCACTGCAGCGTGGTCTATGTTACTGAACATTTGGGGGACACTTTCCAAAAGCAAGAAACCAATCGGACTTGCTACCTGGATTTTAGGGAAAACCAGTTGGCCATTGTGCTGCCTGTCAGGCTCGAGATAGCCATGGTCCTCTTTGGGGTCCCGCTGGTTATTGCCAGCTATTGCTATGGTCGAATGGTGTGGATCCTGAGCAAGGGGGGCAGCTGGAAGAGGAGAAAAAGGGTGGCAGGGCTGCTAGGGGCCACCATGCTCAATTTTCTACTCTGCTTTGGCCCGTACAACGCATCCCACATCGTCGGCTATATCCAGGGCAAGAGTCCCAGATGGCGTGGGTATGTGCTGCTGCTCAGCACCCTGAACTCCTGTGTTGATCCCCTGGTCTTCTACTTCTCGTCATCTGGCTTCCAGAGGGACTTCCACAGGTTGTTCAGGAGTGTGATGGAGGCTGCAGGTCTTTGGGGAAAAAATGGGTCAGGAATACAAAGGAAAGGACAGGAGAAGGAACTGTCCAATAGCTAAAAGAGGGAACACGGAGTCAAGGCCATGGAGTGGGAGTGAAAGATGGGGATAAGAGGGCGAGCTGAGCTCTCTGGCAAAGGAAGGCACTGCTAGGGCTAGAGGGGCAGGGATGGGATAGAGTAAAGTGGGTGGGAGATGGGAAATTTGCAGGGAGGAGCCCACTGGGGATACAATTTTCCTATAATTTTAGGAATAACTTGGCACAGACCAGCCAAAGTGTGTTGATCTGAGGGGGTCAGACATAGTCGGCTTTTAAAGGAATCTTTTCTCAATTCCCACTTGTGGCAAAAATCCATTGTTTCCATCCATTTCTGGGAGGGGGCAGGGTGGAATAATTAATAGGGTGCTTTGGGGCCTTTTGAGGGGGGGTAAAAAGACAAGAACAGCAACCTGGAAAACTGTCCAGTATCTTAGTATTGGGAAAAAGGGTATTTCTAGAGTTTGTCACTGACTTGGGTGGAGGGTTAGCTCCATATAGGCAGTACCACCTGTTCCCTCCTGGTGCCCCTGTAGCCTCCAGGGATGTGGGAGAGAACCCAGCTCCCCAACTCATTTTTTCAGTGAGTTTCTGCTTCTCCAATGAAATCCAGATCCTCATTAACATTTATGTAAAATCATAAAAGCTAAATTAAACAAATAAACTTGGTAGAGAGAGTAACTGAGAATGATGTCTTTCTTCCTTCCCCAATTTATGTAGGAGGTTTGAATAGGGGTGGTGGTGGAAGTAAAGGAATAGAAGGTAAAACTACTGGGCTCTGAGAGAAGATAGAATGAAGGGCTGGACATCAGAAACTGAGGCCAGAGTTGACTAACTGGCTTGGCCCAACGATCAAGAGGTGGTAAGCACTGAAGGTGGGATTTGAACTCAAGTTCTCTGAGTCCAAGCCAGCTCATTTTCCCGTTGTAGCCCACGGCCTTCTTCCATCCAATCTACCCTGACCCCCAACCTCCCATTCATGCCTGGAGTGCACACCATTCTCCCCTCTACCTCTTTAAAGCATACTCCACGCCAGGTCATCTATGAGGCCCTCCTTGGCCCCTTAGCCAGGAAGGCTTCCCCTCAGTACATGTATTTATTTTGTATTTACTGTGTCTGCATTGTTTCCCTTGGGAGAGAGAGAGAGTGCAGGCTCCTCCAAGGTAGGGAATGCTTTGCATCTTCAGCCCGGCCACTAGGTGGTGCCATACTGCACAGAATGCCAGACCTGGCATCAGGAAGACTCATCTCATCTGGCCTCAGACGCTTCCAAGCTGTGTGACCGTGGGCAAATCATTTCACCCTGTTTGTCTCAGTTTCCTTATCTGTAAAATGACCTGGAGAAGGAAATGGCAAACTACTTCAGTATTTCTTCCAAGAAAACCCCACATGGAATCATGAAGAGTCAGACATGACGAAAACAAATCCCCAGCACCTAGCACAGTGCCTGACATTGTTATCCTTCATGCTAGAAGAGGATTGTAATGACATTACTATGCTGGGGTCAAGGTACAGTGTGTCTGACTGCGGCTGATTAGGTCACTAAGAGCTCAGGAGGGCTCTGCCACGGGTCAAGCACAACCAGTCCACATGAACATTTGCAGTGGAGATGGCTCTAAACCTTGTTTCTTTTGAGTTGCTGTAATTGTTTTACTCCTAGAGCACAGCGCCTTCTCTGATGAGGGCATGCCATGCTGGGTGGTCCTGTGTCTCCCATGTCTCACAACCAATTCCAAAGTTCTTCAGAGAGACCTTGACAATGTCCTTGTATCACTTCTCCTGACCACCATGTGAGTGCCTGCCCTGTGTGAGTTCTACGTAAAACAGTCTTTTAGGCAAACGTCCGTTTGGCATTTGAACAACGTGGCCAGTCCATCAGTGTTGCACTCTCTGCAGTAGAGTTTGAATGCTTCGCAGTTTAGGTGGAGAAAGGACCTCAGTTTCTGGTACCTTATCCTGCCAGGTGATCTTCAGAATCTTCCCAAGATAATTCAAATGGAAGCGATTCGGTTTTCTGGAATGGCACTAGTATACCATCCAGGTTTCACAGGCATACAACACTGAAGTCAGCACAATGGCTCCATAGACCTTCACTCTGGTAGTCAGTCTAATACTTCTTCTCTCCCACACTTTCCTTCGGAGCCTCCTAAACACTGAGCTAGCTCTGGCAATGTGTGCATCAACCTCATTATCAATGTGTACACCCCTGGAAAGTATACTGCCAAGGTAAGTGAACTTATTCACAGCATTTGAAATCTCTCCCTTTGCTGTAACCAATGGTTCCCAGTATGGATGGTGCAGCAGCAGTGGCTGGTGGAGCACCTGTGTTTCCTTTTTCTTAATTGTTAGGCCAAAATTAGTACAAGCACAAGTACAGAATCAGTCTATACTTTGTTGCATCTCAGTGTCAGAGGCTGCATTGAGTGCACAGTCATCTGTGAACAAAAAATCATGCACCAATTCTCCCTCCACTTTGGTCTTGGCTTGTAGTCTTTCAAGTTAAATAATTTACCATCAGTGTAGTAGCTGACCTTGATGCCGTTTTCATCTTCATTGAAGGCGTCTGACAACACTGCTGAAAACATCATGTTAAAAAGCATGGGAGCAAGCACACAGCTTTGCTTTACTCCACTGGTGACCGGGGAAAGCTTGAAAGCATCACTGATTATCTGTGCAAGCATGATGTTGTGAAACTAATACACAATTGATACATGGTAAGTAGGTACTTAATACATGCTGAATTGATTTATGTGGAATCTCTGCCAGTAGAGAGCAAGAGTTAGGGAAGGCAAGTATGGGAGGGAGACAACCATTGGAAAGGGCTGTTGGTCTGAACTGTAAGGCTCAGGGAGAATGGCAAATCTAGGGGGAAAATGAGAGGGAGTATCAGTGCATCACAATTCAATTTAACAAGTATTTATCAACTGCCTACTGTATGCTAGGCACAGGAAGAGAAGGTAGCTTTGGCAACCTTGAAAGATGTGTCTCTGAGCGATGGGGGAGGAAATCAGATTGTGAGGTGTGGAGAAGAAGCAAAGAAGGAGATGTGATCCATGTAGGCAGATTTTTCTAGGGTTTTGGCTGTGAAAGGGAGAGATACAGAGCCCTAATTTGAGGGGATGTTATAGTCAAGTGAAGGTTATTTTTAAGTATGTGGGAGATCTGGGCATGTTTGCAGGCATCAGAGGAAGAGTAGCACATCAAAAAAGACTAAAGGTAAGAAAGAAAGAGGGGATAATCTAAGAGGCAAGCTCCCAGAGGAGACCGAATAAGAAGACATCCAGAGAGCAAGTAGAGAGATTGGCCTTGGCCTTGACCTTGGCAGGAACCACCTCTTCACTGGAGACTGGAGGGAAGTCAGTGGTTGGGGCTAGAGTACCAAAGAAATCAGACAACTTCATATCAAGAAGAGAAATGTCATTAGCTACCAGCAAGCCTATTCCCTAACTACTAAATGCTGAAACAAGTTGGTATCTATGTGGAAGACAGGAAGAGGGAAGGCTTAAGAGGGATGACATGTTTGGAATAACAAAAGGTCCAGAATATCAAGGGAACTAATGAAAAGAAATGCAGGGGAAGATGGACCAGCCATTCCAGATCTTAAATTGTATTATAAAGCAACAATCATCAAAACTGCTTGGTACTGGCTAAGAAATAGAATGGTGGATCAGTGGAATAGGTTAAGTATGCAAGACACAGTAGTCAATGACTCTAGTAATCTATTATTTGATAAACCCAAAGACCCCAGCTTCTGGGATAATTACTCACTCTTTGACAAAAACTGCTGGGAAAACTGGAAAAGAGTATGGCAGAAACTAGGCATAGACCCAAATCTCACACCATATACCAAAATAAAGTCAGAATGGGTTCAGGACTTAGATATAAAGGCTGATACTGTAAGCAAACTGGGAGAGCAAGGAATAGTTCACCTATCAGATTTATGGAGAACATAAGAATTCATGACCAAACAAGAGATAGAGAACATTATGAAAAGCAAAATGGATAACTTTGATTACATTAAATTGAAAAGTTTTTGGACAAACAAAGCCAATACAACCAAGATTAGAAGGAAGGTGGAAAATTGGGAAAGAATTTTTACAACCAGTCTCTCTGATAAGGGCCTCATTTATAAAATATATAGAGAATTAAGTCAAATTTATAAGAATACAAGCCATTCCCCAATTGATAAATGGTCAAAGGATATGAACAGGCAGTTCTCAGATGAAGAAATTAAAGCCATCTATAGTCATAGGAAAAAATGCTCTAGATCACTATTGATTAGAGAAATGCAAATCAAAACAACTCTGAGGTACCACATCACACCTATCAGACTGGCCAATGTGACAAAACAGGAAAATGATAAATGCTGGCGAAGATGTGGGAAAATCGGAACACTAATGCATTGTTGGTGGAGTTGTGAAATGATCCAACCATTTTGGAGAACAGTTTGGAACTATGCCCAAAGGGCTACAAAAATGTGCATACCCTTTGACCCAGCAATAGCACTTCTAGGTCTATATCCCAAAGAGATCATACAAATGGGAAAAGGACCCACATGCACAAAAATATTCATAGCAGCTCTTTTTGTGGTGGCCAAGAATTGGAAATTGAAGGGATGCCATCAATTGGGGAATGGCTGAACAAGTTGTGGTATATAAATGTAATGGCATACTGTTGTGCTATAAGAAATGATGAACAGGCTGACTTCAGAAAAACTTGGAAAGACTTGTATGGTCTGATGCTGAGTGAAGTGAGCAGAACCAGGAGAACATTGTACATAGTAACAGCCACATTGTGCGATGACTAATATTGCTAGACTGAACCTTTCTCAGCAATACAAGGATCTAAGACATCTCATAAGGCCTCATGATGGAAAATGCTATCCATAGAGAAGAAAGAGCTATGGAGTTTGAATGCAGATCGAAGCATATTTGCTATTTTTTTTTCTTCTGTTGTGTTTTGTTTCCTCTTTCTGGTGGGTCCTCCTATTGGTTCTAATTCTTACTTACAACATTACTAATGTGAAAATGTTTAATAGGAATGTATATGTATAGCCTATATCAGATTGTGTGCCGTCTTGGGGAGGGAGCTTGTGAGGGAGTGGGAAAAAACTTTTAAACTCAAAAGCTTATGGAAGTAATTGTTGATAATTCAAAATAAATTAATTTAAAAAAGTAAGAGAACAAGATGTTCTCTACTCAAAAAAAAAAAAAAGAGGGACGACATGGTTAGGACTTTGCTAGCTCCCTCTCCTTTCCTTCAAGCGTAACCAGGTGCTCACGTTCACAGTATGTATTAGAGTCAAGAGACTGGGAAGAAGCCGGGGGAATGCCAGTGTCTTGCAAATGAAACAAGATTTTAAGAGTCTGGGATGAAAAAATAGACTGCAGCTTATGCAAGACATTGTGTCCTTTCTCTCCCTCCAGAGTTTTTGGAGGGAAATTTATGAAGTTAAGAAATGCTACAAGAATCACTTCCTGTCACTCTCTGGCAGAAGAGGGAAGGATATGGAGGTCAGAGGAAGTTTTTTCTGGGGAACCCAAGGTGTATTCTCCCCCGAGATATGCAATAATTCATATAGTAGCTCGAGCTTAGTATTTATCCCAAAGCACAGTCAATAATTGTTCTTAATGATATTGATATGGAGAACTAGAGACACCTCAGGTCTAAGGAGGCAACTGGGTGGTGTGGTGGATAGAACACTGGGCCTAGAGTCAGGAAGATCTGAATTCAAATGCAGCCTCAGACACTTACTAGATGGGTGACTCTAGACAAGTCACTTAACCTTTATTTGCCTCAGTTCCTCACCTGTTAAGTGGGAACACCCTGGAGAAGGAAATGGCAAACCACTCCAGTATCTTTGCCAAGAAAATCAATATCCATGGAGTCACATAGAATCAAACGGGAAGCTAGGTGGCGCAGTGGATAGAATGCCTGGCCTGGAATTCAGAAGACTTATCTTCCTGAGCTCAAATCTGGCCTCAGACGTTTCCTAATTGTGTGACCCTGGGCAAGTCACTTAACCCTGTTTGCCTCAGTTTCCTCATCTGGAAATGGCAAACCACTCGGTATCTTTGCCAAGATAACCCCAAATGAGGTCACAAAGAGTTGGACAAAACTGAAAACAACTGAACAACAACAAGTCTAAGGGGCACGAGGGTCTGGGAGAAGGGGAGACTCCTGACTCCATTCATTTCTCCCCAAACAGAATGACTTCACAGACTTTCACTTCCCTTGACTTTTTAATCTATGTCTTGTCTTTCCTCACTGGTGCCTCCTGAAAGCACCTGGCCCTTTGGGTCTTCCTGCCCCCACCCACTTCCTCCTGCTCAGTTTCCCATTGGTGAACCTCTTGCTGCTAACTTTCTGAAGAATTGGAGGCAACAGTTGACTTCCACTGGTTCTTGCCTGAGATAAGGCTGTGTCCTCATTGGCTCTGACTTCTATACATTCCTACATGTGTAGGAGGCAGCAAAGTGGGGCAATGGAAAGAATGATGGAGCTAGAGGACCAGAGGACCTCGGCTCGGTTGTTCAAATTTCTCCATCTTGGCCTCAGCCCTTCCTTTGATATTTGATATGATCTCAGCTTGTGCTGAGCCTTGAGGGATGGGCTGAAGACCTACAGAATGGGGGGGGTCTTGCTTTTGAGACCCTGGGAAAGTGAGGCTGATGAGGCAACAAATGAAGAGGAAGAAAGAACCAGGGAGAAAGTGTGGCAACTGGAGCCCAGATTTCTAACCCCCACCTATCAGACACTTTGGTAAGTATTCCAGTTACATCTTAGTCCTCATTAGCATTTATGTAAAGATCCTAAATGCTAAGTGATTCCATAAACTCGATGGAAAGCAACAGAAAATAGTCTCTTCTTTCATTCCCATGCCTAGCCCATAGTTCCACACTTTAGAAAGGCTTGTCCATGAGAGAATGAATTCCCATTTATCCACAAGGTTTCAATATTGGGGGAAGAAGACTTTGAATCACAGATTTGAATGGGAGGGGAGCCCAGAAGTGTATGTAGTTGGTCCAAGTACCTCACTGGATAGGTGTGGAAGCTAAGTGACCTAGCCCAGGTGACAGAGACAGTGACCAGCACAATGGGGAGGCAAACCCAAGTTGTCTGACTCAGAGCCTTCTCCTCATGTCAACATATTGCCTCTTTAAGGAGAGCAACTGAAGAGAAAGAAGGGCTGGAAAATAAGATGCCTCCATCCTAGAAAGACCTGGGAAGCATTTCCCCTGGCCAGGCAGCATAGATGGAGTGCTGGGCTAAGAGCTCTGATCCTGCCTCTGATCCTTCCTGACCCTTCTTAACCAGAGTGTTCCACTGGCCCTCCTGTGGTTTGGGGAGTAGGTGGGGGTCAGTTTTGGGGGAGGCCACGGACCAAGGGTGGCACAAGATGGACAGGCATGGATGGATTGCAATCCATATCAGTGAAGGAAATGACCAATTGAATGAGATAGATAAGATGCTCTGCAACCTAGAAATGGCTCTTTGTCAATGATTATTACCATTTCTCATGGTTATTGTGGAGTAGGGGCCATTCCCTGATCAACGTGATGAGCCTACTGGACAGTGAGTGTTTACTCAGACTCCTGGATGGCCACGCTTCTCCCCGCAGGGTGACACTGGCACCTTGCTGAGGACAAAAGATAGCCCCTGAATGAGGGCAAGATCATGCAGGGTTTTAAATGCCAAACAGAAGAGTTTATATTTGGCCCTTGCCACAAATTTCAGCTTGATTTATTGCTTCGATGATTATCTAGACTTAAGGACATGATGGATAAAATGTTAATAATGCAGACTAAACTTTTTTTTTAAAAAAAAAAAGCTCTGTGAATTGGTAGAGAGCTGGCTCTTAAACATTTGCCTGCACATCCCCTACTCATCTCAAACACACAGTACTCTATCTTCCTCCTCCAAGTCTTTGGACCTGCTGTCCCCCTTCTTGCAATGCCATCCCTTCTTACTTCCACCTCGTAAAATCTTTCCAAGATCAGTTCAAGGCCTTTTCTGCCCTCCCGCCCCAAATCCCAGCTGCTGGTAGCCTCCCCACCCAAACAAACACCCTGTCTGTATTTTGTATTTACTTACATATGTGTATATGCTCCTCCCTCCATAAAATGAAAGCTTTGTGAAGGCGGGGACATTTTTATTGTATCCCCACTGCCTAGCACATATTATATATTTCATTAATTCAATAAACCTTGATAAAGTGTTTAACATATACCAAGCACCGTGCTAAGTATTTAATAAATATTTGTTGATTGGCTAATATAAAAAGGCGAGTCATAGAATTGATCAACCCTTTGAGGACTCCTTTTCTCTTGTCTTCAAGATTCTGAGATGGCAGGAGAGCCAAAAGTGGATCGGTATCCTGGGAAAGGGGTACACTGTCCCTTACCCTCACTGACACCCATAAATGGCTGCCCTGGGACAGGAGCATTTGATCATCCCATGGGCCTTGAGGGTGTTTGTGGACACTCATCTCTTCTATGGAGGAGGTGGGATTTTGATTTCCTAGTCATGGTGGTCTCACCATTCAGTCTTTTAGTCATAAAAGGGAGATTTCTTGGGCAGTACCAATTGGGGGAACTGTCTCTTGAAAAACTCCAAGTTTGAGAGTTTGGGAATCTGGTCTTTTAGAGAACAGAATGATGTTCCTAAGCAGAATGCCTCTTATAATGAAAAGTTTGTCCATTGGCCCCATAGCTGGGGGATTAATAAGAAGCTAAATCTACAATATGGTGGAGCAGAACCCCTGGCCTTTACTTCACACTATTATCATTAGTTATTTAGACAGTACAGGCTTGCCTGTCCAGTAGTCCCCCAATATGCTTGCCTTCTGGGGAAGTTCAAACCACAGGATGGCACTACAAGTTTGGGAGAAATTTTGTAGAAGCCTGTGGCTGCTGTCCCCCTGGCAACCTCAAGTTTCATTCCATTTTTTGTGTCAATACCTTGAAGGTTTCTAGGGCCCTGGTGGAAAAGTTGAGATCTGCCAGAAAGATAGAAGATAATTGTGTTTATTGCTTATGAACTACTCTAAGTGCATGATATATATATATATATATATATATATATATATTTTTTAAATCTGTTTATACATTTCTGTAAACCTTTTGCAACTTTTGCATTTTTTTTTCTTAGTGTGTGTGTGGAGTGAAATAAAGGTTGTCCTCTACTGGCTATACATTTGTTACCTTGAATGCTTATACAGAAGTTGGAAATCCTGTTATCCACATTTACAAAACTAAAGACATGAGCTGTAGTCAGAGATTTCTCAGAGTAAATGCTATGTGGGGGGAGGGGAGCATAATGAATAAAGAGAGAAAGAAGTTTCAGGTCAGTCCCTGAGATCAAACCCAGCCCATGTGAGGTCAGAGCCTGGGAGTCCTTGGGCCATGGATTATGTTATTTGTTCCATGGGGTATATGACCTCCAAGGTCCAGTACTAAAAAGCTATGATTCCATAACTTTTAAGGATTTTTAGGGTGGCTAGGAATAAGCTACTTCTACAAATCTTGGAAAGGAAATCACAAAGAAAAGGTAGCATGGGTACGCAGGAGTGGATTGTAACTACCTGTGAGGAAAAAAATAAAGGCTAGGGATGGGGAAGGAATAGTAGAGCTACATTTCTAAGAGGATAATAAAACACGTATGTAGGAACATTTAGAAAATATTCCAAGAGAGAAGAGGAGCATTTGTTTCCATAGCCTTTCAGCATTTTTACCAATGGCAAACACTTGAAGGATCTGTAACTCCATCAGCATGACAGAACACTAGACTTGGAGTCAGGAAGACGTGAGTTCAAATTCTTCCTTGGACACCTACTAGCTGTATGACCCTGTACAAATCACTTAACCTTTCCTAACCTTAGTTTTACCATCTGTAAAATGAGGATAATAATTTCTACCTCATAGGACTACTGCGAGAATTGAGGTTAGAAATATGAGAACTTGGTTCTGGGTTCTTGGAGGAGACAGCTCAACTACTGACCTTCCTCTCTCTAACCATGTGACTCATCTTGGTATAAACCCCTCAGCCAGCTAGCTTCCCTGCTTTTTTTCTTCTGCATGAAATCGATGGTAGCAGCACCTAAAATTCTGTGCCTTTACCCAGAAGACTGAAACTTCTACTTGAGGTTGATTCCAGAAGCCTGAAGACTTCTACTTGAGGCTGATTCCAGAAGCCATCCATCTGACAACAGGATAAGACAAGGCAATCAGGTTCCTTCTGCTTGTGCTCTCGGAAATGGGATGCTGGGATTACAGCTGAAGGTGTAATCATGGCAGGGGACACTGCTGAAGATGGGATATGGGGATGAGGCTCAGAGGCAGGGGATAGCGTAGGGGGAGAAACCCATGGAAGGAGAGACCAGGCTTACAAAAGTAACTGGGAGAGACCCATTAGAGGGGAGAGATTAAAGGTGATGTTGGACTAGGCAGTTAGTTTGGGCACCAAAAAGCCTATGTGGCTCCTAATTAGAAGCAGAGGCAGTAATAAAAACCATCCTATCAGTTACGGCATGTGCACTTCTTTGATGAGATATGAAATGTCCTGGGGCAAACCCAAGAGTGGGAACATTTGAATTAGAGCTTCACTCACAAGCCTATCTGGCTTGTGACCAGCTTCCCTTACTCATAGTTTAAACACAGAGATAAGATAAGATAGAAATGGGATCTGAGAAAAAAAAACTGCTTTCTATAAAGGGGACGGGGTGTGAGGTGCAGAGAAGGCCCAGGAGGGCTGGATACTACAGGGCCAGAACCAAAACTAGAAATTTGGAGACCTTACCCCACCTCCCCACAGCCAGGGTAAGGGTCATGAAACAGGTCCCCTAAGTAAGGGGCTAGTTAGGAACAGAGTAGGAGGGGGAGCAGTTCAGCCCAACCTGCCAATTATTCTTGTTAACCAGGGGCTAAATTCTGTTGTTTTGAGAATAGTGAAGATTACAAGCTGCTGTCAGTGCCCTGGACATCTGGGGGCAAAGCCCAGGGAACAAAGCAGAGTCTGCAGGGGAAAGCCAGAGGCTGCTTGCAGGATTTCTGGCTTCCCATGATGCCTGTCCTACCCCAAGAAAGTGATCTGTTCTCCATGATGGGACCTGGAGGTCCACTCCTTCATTTCTCTAAGTGGAACAGGACAAAAGCCTCTTCCTGCACTGTCAGATGGGATTGGGAAGGCTATGGGAGACAGAGAGGATGCCCTTTAGAAGCTAGATGCTGGTCTCTCCCAGAGATACAAGATGGCAAATGTAATAACTGGAACTTAATATCCCGCCCAAGGCAAAGTCAATAATTACTCTGTGGGGCACTGACAGGTGGTGTGAGCAGGCAGTAGTGACAGTGAGATTCCTGAGAGGGGAGAAGGTAGCTAGAATCCCAAGAGGGGAGACTGGAAGGGAGACTTGGTGACCCAGGCTGAAGGGGGTTCCTCCTAATTTTGCCCCTTTCCACCACAGCTGAATGGACCAAAGGACAGAAAACTATTTGCTCCTTGCCTTCTACACCATGATCTTTCTCATCGGCCTCCCGGCCAACCTCCTGGCCCTTCGTGCCTTCATCTGCAGAGTCCGGCAGCCCCACCCAGCGCCGATCCACATCCTCCTGCTCAGCCTCACACTGGCAAATCTCCTTCTGCTCCTGTTGCTACCTCTCAAGATGGTTGAGGCTGCCAATAACTCCCGCTGGCTCCTGGGGAAGGCCACCTGCGCTCTCACTGGGTTTGGCTTCTATAGCAGCATCTACTGCAGCACGTGGCTGCTGGCTGCAATCAGCATCGAGAGGTACCTGGGGGTGGCCTTCCCAGTCCAGTACAAGATCTCTCGGCGGCCCATATACGGACTAGCTGCTGCTCTGGTGGCCTGGATCCTGTCCTTTGGACACTGCAGCATGGTCATAGTGGTGGAGTATTTGGAACCAAGAAACAAAACTAGTGAGAACCAGACGGACTTTGAATGCTACAACGATTTTAATCCACGCCAGCTGTACACGGTTCTCTCATTCCGGCTGGAGGTCTGTCTGGTCCTCTTCTGCCTGCCCATGGCAGTGACTGTCTTCTGTTACTGGCGTTTTGTGTGTCTCATGATGGGACAGCCACAGGTGGGAGCCAAGCGACAGCAGAGAGCTGTGGGCCTGGCGGTCGTGACTCTCCTCAATTTTCTGCTCTGCTTTGCACCTTACAATGTCTCCCATGTGATAGGGTTTTATGAAGGCAAAACCCCAAGCTGGCGAAAGTATGCTGTGCTGTTCAGTGCCCTCAATGCTGGCCTCGATCCCCTCCTTTTCTACTTCTCCTCTTCAGCTGTTTCGCAGGGCCCTTGGAGATGGACTGAAGGCACTGCAGAATCAAGGGTCCTCCCTTCTGGGGCACTGTGGCAGAGGCACTGAGGGAGACACAGGTGACACTGGTTTAAGCCAAGGGGATGGTGTGGCAAGTTCTGACTTTACCACAGAGTAGGTCTCCCATGGGTTACCCGTTGCTGGCATTTGTATGGGCTGGGGTTGGACAGGTTAAGAGAGGGGGGGTGCAGAGGAATCCAATCCTGCCATGGTCTTGGCAATCCTTCCGTCACGAGCTAACCATGGGCTGAAACTTGGGGACTAGGGACATGGGGAAGTGTTTCTTTTTGAAGAAATCTCTTGAACTTCTTGACTGAATTTCCTTTTGAAGAGGAACATAGCTCTAATAACACACACCAGAAATGGAAAGGAGGATAAATCACAGAAGGGTCCCCCTTCTTGCCCCCCTCCCTCCCCCACCCTTCCCACCACTATGAATATACAAGAAAGCCTTGAGATTTAGAGCAAGAACTTCTTCCTGATGTAGATCCGACCCATCTCTGGCTTCCAATAGTCTTAGGGAGGCACTTGGGGCACAATGACTCGCCCAGGGTTGCACAGCTTTAGGCTGGATTTTAACCTTCCCCTTTCTGACTCCAAATCCAGCACTTTCTCCACGAGGTTAGGCTGCTGTAGGGTGCTAAAATGGCCCCAACACAGCCCAGCTGCATTGTTGATGTTAGTGCACTAACTAAGTCTGGGGCCTGGAGCTGAGTGAGTTTTGGGCACTGGCTTCTGAAGAACACAATGCCACCACAGGTTTAGGAGTACGTAGGCATAGTCAGGGCTATAAAAGAGCCAAAAGGAAGGAATCAAAGGACAAATGCAAGATGGAACACAGGAAAAGACATGGGAGAAAGAAGGATGGGAAACTACACCATTAACAAATGGAGGTTGTTCTGTTTTCATTTTGTATATATTTAGTCACTCCACAGTATGTACCTTGTCTCTCCTAGTAAACTGGGAACTTTCTAAAGATGAGAATCGTGTCTTTTTCCTCTACAGCTCCCACAGTGTCCAAGCAACAGCTTGGCATGCAGGGAGTACCCATCCATGCTATGGACTTACTGCCTGACCACGGGAATAGGTGAAGAAAAGTTAGGGGGGATGGCAGATCTGAAATAACTCATGATAGCCACAGTTTTACAGCTTGTTCACAAATTCAGAGCACTGTCCTTAAACTGCCCCATGAGGTACAGAGCACAGGTATTATTAGCCCCATTGTACAGAGCAGGAAACTGAGGCTTAATAATTTGCCCAGGGCTGCTCCAAGCCGAGATTTGAATCCAGGCCTTTTTTTGACTTCAAGTCTAGTGTTCTTTGGACCATACACCACACTGCTCAATAGTAAGAAAAGAAAGTTTCTGATTATCCTTGGAGACTAAGACTCCAGGATAACAGGACAATTGTCTTCCTTTTCCTGGCAGACAGCATTCCAGATCCCACCTCTGAGCCTTTGAATGTTCTCTCTCCTCACTTCTGTCTTTTGGAATCTCTGAAGCCCTTTAAGGTTCATCTCAAGCAGCCCCTTCATCCTCCCCACCTCCTCCTCAAGTGCTACTGCTCTCTCCCAACATCTCACTGAATTTACTTTGTATTTCTCTGCCTATCTCTGTCTACATGTTGTTTCTCCAAAGGTAAAATGTAAGCTCCTCCAGGGCAGGGGCCGTTTCCTTTTTATCTATGAATCCCTAGCATCTAACATTGTGAAAGGCCCATAGTAGGTGATTAACACATGCTTTTTAAATTGAATTGATAGGTGACATGATGGAGAGAGGAACTCCAGCACTAGAGTCCTGGGACCTGCTGCCCATGGGGAGGAGTGGTCTGTGAGATCCCAGCTGTGAAATTCTGTGATTCGGAATAAGAAGTATAGTTTCACAGAAAGCAAAATAGAGGAGAAAAGTCACACTCAAGTTAAACCATTTAAATTTACAAATGGGATGGAAGTGTGAGGGAGGACCTAATGAGTAGCCCCTAGACAGGCAGATAATAGAGGAAAGGATAGGCTTGGCTCAGAGAGGGAAGATGCGGCAGAAGAAAATATTGAAGGCACACATTCTAAAGGATGTCAGTCTACCCCAGACAAGAGCTGCTCAAGAACCTAACGTAGCTCCCCAGTGCCAGCCATATTACAGCCAATCTCTTTTTCCTGACCTTTAATGCCACTCTACCCACTTCTCTGTCCTGTTCTACATCACCAGTTTTACTTCTGTAGCTTCCCCAAGGGACCCTTCATTCCCGGAACACTGACCACCTGCATCTTCTGCATTCACCTTACTACATCTTTACTCTAATTGTATCTAGAACCTAGGATGCACTTTCCACCTTCTCTGCCTCTTAGCAAACACAGTCTACAGCTCACCTACTCCAGACCACCATCTTGGATTAGATTACTCACAACCATTCAATGGCATGACATATGGATGTGAAGTACAGGTGAGTTTCCCCTAGAAAGAAACAGTCTTGGGGGGCAGCTAGGTGGCACAGTGGATAGAGCACCAGCCCTGAAGTCAGGAGGACCTGAGTTCAAATCCAGCTTCAGACCAAACATTTGACACATACTAGCTGTGTGACCCTGGGCAAGTCACTTAACCCCAATTGCCTAAAAAAACCAAAAACCAAAAACCAAAAAAGAAAGAAACAGTCTTGGTACTTCAAGGAGCCAGGATTTCTGTGATGGAGATAGTCCCTCACAAACTACAACCCTCTAGGGGCCTCTGGGAGTTATGGCTGAAGAGTTTGTCATCTTAGGGCCAACCTGGCACTGCATCTCTTCCAACTCAATGAGCACTTGTCCAAGGACAAGTGCTACCCAAAGTCTATTCTAGGCCAATACTTGTCTTCAGAACTTAGTAGCACCTTCAAAAGCTAGCTGAGACCTCAGGGCTACCTCCACATGATCAGGAAGCTTCCAAGTAGGACTTCTTTAGGACACTAAAGAGAAGAAAAAGCTAGTGCAATCTTAGGATGCATGACAAGGCAGAGCTTCTGGGAAGGAGGGATGATCATTCTGCTGTGCTCAGCCTTGGTCATATCACATCAGAAGCGTTCCATTCAGTTCTGGGTGCCAAACTAGTTGAATATACACAGAAGGCCAACCAGAATGGTGAAGGGCCTTGATCTATGTTATATGGGGATTGGCTGAAAGAACTAGGGTTGTTTAACCTGCAGGAAATTTTTTGTTTAACCACACAGAGGAAAGACTAAATGTTTCTGTTTGGCCCCAGAGTGTAGAAGTGGGAGAACTGGGTGGAAGTGGCAAAGAGGCAAACTTAGGCTTGATGCATGAAAAAAATCTTGAAGCAATTCAGCACGGTGGAAAGAGTACTGACTTCGGAGTAAGAGGATCTGGACTCCGATCCTGCCTCAGGCACTTCCTGCCTAGTATGGATCTGGTATGGACCAATCATTTCTTCCTGGGGCCTCAGTTTCTTCCCTTATAAAATCAAAGGGTTGGTCTCGATGTCTTCTGAGGTAGCTCCCAGCTGGAGATCTAGGGACCTATGGATCTGAACCAACCAAAAGTGGAATGGACTGTTTTGGGCTATGGGCATGCTGTAGTGGGGATTCCTTGTGGGAGCTGCTGAAGCCTCCTCTAACTCTGAAGTTCTGAGATTATGTAAATTCTATAATCATTTCAAAATAGAATTTATTTGGAATATTTATTTGGAATATAAATGGGTTATCCACCACATTTGAAAGTCCAGTCAACCTCTTGCTCTTATGAGAAACTTTAGATTCAAGTGTGATATTTTCAGATTCAGCATGTCGATATCTTGAGCATTATTCATCAGCCCCATTTTCTTTTCCTTGTTGAGGAAGACAGATGTGAAATGACTTGCCCATTACATAAAATAATAGATTTGGATGGTATTGGTTAGTTTTGTTGAACTGGTTATAAAAGATAACTCTCTGAAGGGGGAAGTGAGAAGGCTGTGGGAAGTGTACATGACAGTAAAACAAAAGAGCAATAAAGAATGGTTTCAAAGAAACAAGAAAGGTAGGAGGATGTTCCAAAACAAATCTCACCTACTTTACAATTTTGTGCACAAATGTGGCTGATGGAAAATAAGAGCTAGATGTTTTGTAGGATAAGCATTTAAATGCTATATGGATTTTCTGAATAAAATATGATTCTGATTGTGAAAAATTATTCTAACCAGGGAACATTTATCTTTCTTTGAAGTGTGCCTTTCAGTTTCCTGCATATGATCTTTTTTTAATCTACTAAATTACAAAAACCTCTCTCTGTACATTCATAATTCAATTTAACAAATATTTATTAAGCATCTCAATATCCTAGGTAGGAGGGGAAGAAGAAACAGTCCCTTGCCTCAAGGCACTACTATGGGGGTGCAATACAAATAAATGTAGCAAAAGGAAAATTCAGAAGGGAAATAACTACCAAATGGGAGGATCAGGAAAGGTTTCATGGAGGAAGTAGCATTTGAACTGAGTTTCTGAGGGCTGGAGAAAAAGAGGGGGTGCATTCTAGGCATGGGATATGTGACTGCCTGCAACCAGGAGACAGGGTATCACAGGGGTGGGGAACCTGTGGCCTCGAGGCCACATGTGGCCCTCTAGGTCCTCAAGTGTGGCCCCTTGACTGAATCTAAACCTGCGAGTTTGAGGACTTGAGGACCGCATTTGTTAATGCATGCTTATGCACTGTTTGTGTCTTAAGCATTTCTTTTGTGGGGGAGGAAATGGCTGTACTACAGTTGAGAGGGATGTGGGGGCTGACTGGAAATGGAGGTGGCAGCCAGATTATGGAGAGTTTTAAATGCCTAGCTATGTTTGTGTTTCATCCTAGAGCAGGGGCTCATAGCCTGGAATTCACAGACCCCCAAAGGGACCATGGATGGATTTCAGGTGGTCAGTGAACTTGGAAGAGAAAAATTACATCTTTGTTTTGATATAATTGGTTTCCTTTCTATGTATTTTACTTTATCCATTTAAAAACATTATTCTCAGAAGGGGTCTGTAGGCCAAGGGGTTAATGACACTAAAAAGATTAAGATTCCCAGTCTGAGAGGTAATGGGGAACCAATAGGAGAAACAAGGTCAGACCCGTGTCTTAGGGAAATAATATTCAGGCGCCCCGTATGGTTTGGATAGGGGGAACACTGGCAGCCGGAAAACCAATTATAGACTATTATGGGTGTCACCCCACCCCAAAGCCCACTCGCATGGGATTGGTAGAGACGAAGGCCTGGCCCAGTCCTGCTGTGAGGGGTGAGTTGGTGAGAGTGGGAGAGTTGCACCCTTCTTCATGCCTCTGCCAGACTCTTTAAGCATCAAGTCAGGTCAGGGGCTCCTGGCTTCCAGCTTTAAGAGAAAAGATGGAAAAGGTCAACCAACAGCCTCCATCACACCCCTAGCCCTCGCTTGCTATGCTCCAGACTGCCAGCAAGTTCTTCCTAGCAGGAGATCAAGTGTGATCTCTTTTGATTGAGCCGAGTTATCTCGGTCCCAGTGAGAGAGCTCCTTCACTCTGCATTGTCTGGTATATGCTCTCTAACGTATGCCTTCTTTGATTTACGTTTTGCTATTGATTTGGATAAATGAGTTTTCTTTGCTATTTACTATATGTGCTCATCACAGAATTGGTGAATGGTAGGAAAGGAATCAAGCCTTGGATATAGACCTTGGGGTGTGCTGTACCCCAACAATACTGACAAAGTGATCAGTAGTTAGATGGAACTCAATCACAGACCTGGCAGAAGTGAATGTCTCCCCTGGAGAAGTGTCAGCAAAGAAGAAGCTAGAGAGGTTTATCCTGCCTCCCTCCGAGCCACACAAAGACAGGCCTCGTTACCCACATGGGGGGGGGCGGGGTGCATTCTTGTTACATAGATGAGAAATAACGAGCCTGAACTAGACGGGAACTTGTATAAGGGTAGAGAAGGGGTCATCTGCCTTCTGAGATCTCACAGAGACAGAATTTGCAAGACTTGGCAACTGACTGGCTCTGCAGTGTGAAGGAGAGGGAAGAGGGGAGGATGACTCCAAAAAGGAAACGAGAGGGAAGAAGGAACAAGCATTTATTAAGTATCAACTATAAGCCAGGCACTATGCTGGGAGCTTTACAAATATTATCTCATTTGATCTTCGCAGCTGTGGGGGGGTGTTACTGTTATGATCCCCATTTTACAGATGAGGAAACTGAGCCAAATAGAGGTGAAGTGACTTGTCCAGGGTCACACAGCTAGGTGGGATTTGAACTCAGATCTTCCTGACTCCAGGCCCAGGGCTCTATCTACTCTACCACTGGAATGGCCCTGTGCCACAGTGCAGAGGTGTCGAACATGTGGTCCCCAGGCCACATGTAGCCGACAACACTCCTGACTGTGGTCTGAACCAGATTACAATGTAATTAGGAAATATTTAGCAAATAAAATACAATAAAGCAGAGATGACATCAACGTGTTTTTTCTAAGTCAATGGGTAGTCTGCAGGGATCTTCCAGAGGGTTTAGCAGTCCCCATTTTGATCTGTTTGGTCTCTGCCACAGTGGATGGAGCCCTGGGCCTGAAGTCTGGAAGATCTGGGTTTGCACCAGGGGAGGCTGTGGTGTTAGTGGAGGGAACACATTGGAAATGGAGCTGAAAGTCAGCTGACTGGATTTGTGGCATGAGTGAGAGTGAGGAGGAGAGGACATCAACACTGTGAGTTTGCGGGGCTGGAAGGATGGTGGTGCCTTTGAGAGTAACGGGGAAGAGTGGAAGAGGAGAGGGTTTCCAGGGAAAGATCATGAGTTCTGTTTTAGGCAGGTTGAATTTCTGTCTCTGGGCCATCCACTTTGAGGTATCCAACAGGCATCTGGTGAGCTTGGAAGACAGTCTGAGAGTTGTCTACACAGAGAAGATAATTAAACTTATGGGAGATAAATTCACCAAGTAAGAAAGCATAATGAGAAAATGAAAGAGGGCCCAGGACGAAGCCTTGGAGTACTTATACCCAGCTGGACAACCAGGAAGGAAAGAGATGATACATGGGAAGAGGGGCAAGAGTACAGAGAAAGGGAGGAAAGAGGCAAGAACAGACTGACACATTGGGAGCAGGAGGTGCAAATTTGCTGGCCATGGGCACAAATTAGTGTGACTCTCTGCCATCTAGGGTCCTGTGATGAAGGAGCCTAGTATTCATGCAATGTTTCCAATAAGTGGACGTTACAAGGACACAGACTGATGAGGAGCCTTCAGAGGATATTCCACATGTAGGACGTGCTCTTTGCTTCATGTCAAGGGTGCCGCTTGATGTCTGGCTTCTTCTGAGGTTCAGTCCAGTCCCTGAGGCCCTGGGCCAGTTCCAGGCCTTTGCCTGAGGTCTCAAGCTTGCTGGCTCTAGGAGTAGTTCTAACAAATGTGGGAGGTCAAATTCAAAGCCATTTTTTCCGACTACATTTTCTTTCCACTGCATCATGCTATCTCCAGGCCTTGCCTACTTCACAGAGTGAATGTGAATACTAATATACATACATACATACACACACACACACACACACACACACACACACATATATGTTATATGCAAGTGTTATGGCAGATTCTAAAGCACACCACAAATAGAAAGTCCTGTTATTATTGTCAGCGACAAAATGGTAGCAGCCTAAAAGTAGGGACCATCTCTCCTGGATTAGACTGGGACCTCTAAGAGGGTGAGGCTGCATCTTTGTCTCTATCCTCCCTGGCCCAGGGCCAGCTGAGCAAGAAAAGCCCACTTACACTAAGCAGCTTCTTCACGAGGATAATCACGACAGGTGAGTAGAGGTCCTGGCTAGATTCTTCCCTAAAGATGAAAACCCAAGAGTGTAAAGGCTATGGTCCTGGGAAGACAGCTGGGTAACCAGATGTGAGTCAGAGAGGGTTCTTGGGGACTGAAGGGGGAAGAAATAGAAACTACCTGGGCTGGGCAACACTTCCCTGTCATGATGCGGTTTTGTTCCATTCTCAGAAATCCCCACCCAGCCACATAGGTGGGGTTCACCAAGCTGTGGTTGCACAGTAACCATGGGCCTTGTTTCCAGGCCAGTTACATTTTAGAGATCCTGTCACTTTATTTCAGGATCCCTCCCCTCTTCTTTGGTCTGTTTATATCTCTGTTTTTCTCTCCCTCTCCCTTTCCCCAGCTCTTGTGGTTAATTACGATGTCTTACTTGTCTGTTTTTTCCTCTAGTCACAGGAAATGAGAAGTTTTTTCCTATCCAAATTGCAGTCTTGTCCAGGAAATTAGGCCAAGGATCACCAAGCCCTCAGACGCAGCACCCCAGTAACCTACTTAATGGTGTTCTAGGTTGGTTGTCTATGGCGTCAGGTGATAGGGGTGGGGTTTAGAACCTGAGAATCAGCTTTACAGCCCATCTATTTTTAGGGGATTAGCCACAGCATATGCTGAATTTCAGACTTACTTTCTTTGGCCACAAAGGATGCTCTGAGATATCTCATTATTATTATTAAATAACTGATATTTCTATAGAACATTAAAGCTCCCAAAATGCTTTCTATATGTTATCTCATTTAAGCAATTAGTCCTGTGAGGTAGATACTACTAACACTATCTCCATTTTACAAATGAGGAAACTGAGGCTCAGAGAGGTTATATGACTTGCCCATGGTCAGACAGATAATGTTAGAGGAAGTATTTGGTCTTCCTGACTCCAAGTCCAGTAATCTCTACATTGTGCCTCTGTAATTTTATGCTAATATTAGCCTGAATATAGCCAGAAAGAGAAATCTGCTATTTAGAAATTTATAGATGCATGTATATGTGTGTATATATACACATATGACAATACCTAACTTTATATTTTTTTATAATTAATTTATTTTTTACTTTTCAACATTCACTTCCATAAGATTTTGAGTGTTAGATTTTTCTCCCCCTCCTTCTCTTCCCCTTCCCCAAGATGGCATGCAATCTGAGATTGGCTCTACTTATATACATTCATATTAAGCATATTTTCACATTAGTCTATCAAAGTTGGTCATCACACAATGTGGTTGTTACTGTATACACTGTTCTCCTGGTTCTGCTTACTTTATTCAGCCTCAGTTCATATAAGGCTTTCCAGGTTTTTCTGAAATCTGCCTGCTCATCATTTCTCATAGCACAATAGTATTCCATTATATTCACATACCACAACTTGCTCAGCCATTCCCCAATTGATGGGCACCCCCTCAATTTCCAATTCTTTGCCACCACAAAAAGAACTGCTATGAATAATTTTGTACATGTGGGTTATATCTTTTTTACAGACCAAAAACACTCTCAATTAAACTCAGCCCAGGAAACATTTGTTAAGTCCCTACTGTAGCATGTACATTGGGGGAGACAAAAAGCCTAGCTATGACACAGTTCCTATCCTCATGGAATTTATGTCAAATCCAAGTACTTTGTAAGGTAATACAGGAAGAGGTGGGAAGGAAGAAGCTCCCTTTTGACAGAGGGAGAAAGGAAGACTTCCTCAAAGGGAGAGCATTTGAGTTGGGTTCTACAAGTAGGCCAGGATGTAGCAACACGTGAGCCACTTCATGTGTGGGGAATTAGCAGAAAGGGGCAGGGTAGGTTAGAGGAAAGTCACGTAAAGGGGAGTCACACGAGATATAGCCCAGAAGCGGGGTGGTATGCATGCTAGCTTTAACAATTCTCGAGAACCAAATTAAGGACTTAGTAGGCCATAAGGAACCAAGGAAGATTTTTGAGCAGAGTAGTAACACAACCAATTCTATGCACAATAAGGATGATTCTGACAGCGGTGTGAAGGATACAGAGGAAAGAGAGAATGGAGATAGGAAGCTATGTTAAGAGACTGCTCCAGTTTATTTATTCAGCAAGCAGTCATTAAGTACTCACTATGTGCAAGTCACTATAATATACTTGGGGGGTGGTAATGAGAATGCAAAAGAACGTATGAAAGTGAAAGCTACTTTAGAAGTAGAATCATCAGGACTTGGGAAGGATAGATATTGAGGAATAGGATAAAGAGAAAATACCAAGGTTCTGAACCTGTGAAACTGTGTGAATACAGGTTCTACATGGAGATAATGATGTCAGAGAGAGAAGAGGGCTTGATGGTGAAGTTAACAAGCTGGGCTTTGGACAGGTTGAGTTTGACGCACCTGAGGGGCATCCAGCGGCAAAGTGCTACAGGCCATTATAAATGCAGGCAATGGCTGAAGCCGTGGTAATGAGTGAAGCTGGAGAAAGATTAGACCTGTGAACAGAACCTTGGGGAACAATGTCCAGTTGGATGCAATAACCATGTATACGGCACAGGAGACCTAAAGAAACAAGCTTTGCCTTCAAGAAACTTCTGTCCTCCAGGGAGGCGTCACATAGACAAGGAAAATAAACGTAAAGTATTCAAAAGAGCACAAAGTAATGTTTCAAGGGAGAGGACAAGGTGCTGTCTTCTATAGGACACCTGAGCTTTGTCTTCAAGGAAGCCAGGGATTCCAGGAGGCAAAGGTCAAGAGAGTGCATCTAGTTAGGGGGACTAGGTAATATGACGATTAAAAAGTTCAAGAGAGGAGGCAGCTGTGGATAGAGCACTGGCCTTGGAGTCAGGAAGACCTGAGTTCAAATCTGGCCTCAGACACTTGATACTAGCTGTGCAATCCTAGGCAAATCACTTAACCTCAATTGCATCATGAAAAAAAAAGTTCAAGAGATACAGTTTCTGGGTAATTTAATAATTTTATTAATAAGGCCAGCAGCTTATTAATAAAAGGATGGTCATTTGGCCATCTTTCTTAGACCAAAGCCCCCTAATGCAGTAGAGTCACATCTTATATGCTCTTGGAAGAGCTGGTGTTCCCAGGGCAATCAACTCAGATTGGTTAACACAAAGACAGGTGTGGGCTATGGTCTTGGGGTATGTGACTTAGGTTGCTCAAATCTTGGTCAAAGAGACATCAATTTCCATATCACCTGTCTTCATAACAGAGAATCAACCTTTACCCAGGATCTGTCTGATCAAACACAACAAGCAGGAATATACTCATTAGCCTAAACTTAGAATTTCTTTTACTTTCTGATTAGATCTTGGCCTGGGTAAATCTTTTTTTTTTTTTTTGGCCAGGCAATGGGGTTCAGTGACTTGCCCAGGGTCACACAGGTAGTAAGTATTATGCGTCTGAGGCCGTATTTGAACTCAGGTCCTTCTGAATCCAGGGCCAGTACTCTACCCACTGTGCCACCTAGCTGCCCCCCTGGGTAAATCTTTAAGAGAGATTTCCCACACTGGTTGATTTCTGGATGAGGAAGTAGGAAAGGGGAAAAACTTTGGTCCTAATACAATAATTAGTTATTAAATATAAAAGAGAAATATTCATCTTTTGCAGTAAGTAGAGGAAGGAAATGGGGGCCAGTCTGATTGGAATGGAGAACATGTAAGAGACCAATGTGGAATGAGACTGGAGAGATGGATGGGAGCCTGATTAGGAAGAACCTGAGAACCAGGCTGAGAATGTTGCATTGTGCCAGAAAGGGAGGAGATGAGGGATGTAGCCTGTTCAATATGATGATCTTCGAGGGTACTGGGCCTTTGAGGTTGCTAATGGATGCCTCTCCGTGGAAAGTGTGAGCGTGTCCTCAGTGCCTTACTGAGAAGACTCAAAGTCACTCCTGATTGGGATTCAGGCCGGGCTTATGGGGAAGATGAATGCTTGTGGGAGGAAGTGTCCCTCTACACTGGCCAGACCTACTTGCCTTTTCCCTTTTTCACTTGTGTCTGCTTCCCCCCACCCCCACTCAAGTGTGGGGGCCACCGCAGAAGAGCCACTACCTCAGGTTTAAGATATTCTGTGGGCCTGAATTCACTCAATACCATGTCTCACTCATAAGCCCCCAATGATACCCTGACTTTTCCTATAGTTATTCACAGAACTCCACTACTTCTAAGCAGAGGCATTTAAGGAAAGAATATAGTAAGAAAGTTGCAATAGAACATCTCCCCCCTCGTTCTCACCCAATAAACCCAGGGCACACACTCCCACCAATAGTCATCCCATGATTAAGCTTGACTAGGGATCACACACAAGGGGCAGGTATGAGCAAATGTGTGGTAGAGAGCCCCTCTGGAGGCACACCTTACAGCCCCGATGCTGCGGAACCACCAGGATGTTCTTGTGATGGCATCAGGAAGCTCTCCCTGGCAGGGAGGCCAGTCCTCTGGGCTCTCCTGGCTATGTGGGCTGTCTCTGACAGGGAAGCTGTTTGGCTGGTCCCTTGGATGGCTGGTGGGCATTGCTCCTTGTTCTCAGGTTCTGGGCTTATTTCTCTAGGGCTGCCTTCACGCTACCTCCGCTCCAATCAGCTAGGGTACGGTGGCTAGAAATTCTCCCCGAGATGGGTAAGCTGACAGTCCTCAAGTCATAGCTATCAGACCTGGCTAATAAAAGCTAGGCTGAGTTCTCAGGCTAAGATTGTGTCACCTATGTCTTTGAGGAGATAACTTAGGGTCCAATATTAGGATCATAGAATGAGAGCTACAAGGAACTTTAGAGGTCATTGAGTATAACCCCCCTCATTTTACAGATGAGGAAACTGAGGCACTAAGAAGCTACATGACTTGCTTAATAAGATCATATAGCTAATAAGTGTCTGAAATGGGATTTGAACCCAAGTTAGGAATGATGACTCCATGCCCAGAGTCCTGTCCACTACACCAACAAGGCCATATCAAATTTTCTCTGACTTAGCATGCAGAGGAAACTGTGTCAGGACGAAAGATAAACTAAGAAGACAGAGCCATCATTTTCTCCCCAGTGGTGAGAACCGCATTCCTTCTTCTGGTGGCATACCTGCCAACAGCCAACTCCAGCTGGTTTGGTGCTGTGTTTTCTGTCTTCCCTTTCTGCTTCTCAGAGGGCAGCAGAGCCAGTCTGTGTTCAGGGACACAGTCTGCTCCCCAGCAGTCAGCAAGCATTTATTAAGAGCCAGACACACTATTTCATAGAGCTAGAAAAAATAGTAAAAAAAAAAATCCATTTGGAAAAACAAAAGGTTAAGCATCTCAACGGAATCAAAGAAAAGAAATGCGGAGGAAGATAGCTTAACCATACCACATCTCAAACTGTATTATACAGTAGTGATCATCAAAACAATCTGGCACTGGCTAAGAAATAGAGCAGCGGATCAGTGGGATAGATTAGGTAAGTAAGAAACAGCAGTAAATGGCCATAGTAATCTAGTGTTTAATATACCCAAAGACTTTCGGGACAAGAACTCACTCTTTGACAAAAACTGCTGGGAAAAACTGGAAAACAGTTCGGCAGAAATTAGGCACAGACCAACATCTCCCACTGTATACCAAGATAAAATGGGTACATGATATAGACATAAAGGCATATCACAGGCAAACTAGGAGGGACATGAAGTAGTTTACCTGTCAGATTTATGGAGAAGGAAAGAATTTCTGACCAAATAAGAGAAAGAGAACATTATGAGATGGAAGATGGATAATTTTGATTATATTAAATTTAATAGTTTTTGCATAAACAAAACTGATACAGCCAAGATTAGTAAGAAAGCAGAAAGCTGGGAAAAATTTTTTACAGCAAGTGTTTCTGATAAAAGCCACATTTTAAAAATATATAGAGAACTGAGTCAAATTTATAAGAATACAAGTTATTCCCCAATTGATAAAACAGTTAAAGGAGATGAACAGGCAGTTGCCAGAAGAAATTTAAGTTGTCTACAGTCATATGAAAAAATGCACTAAATCACTATTGATCAGAGAATTGCAAATTAAAACAACTTCGAGGTGCCACCTCACACCTGTCAGATTGGCTAACATGACAGAAAAGGATAATGACAAATGTTGGAGGGGAGGTGAAAAAACCGGGACACTAATGTATTGTTGGCGAAGGTGTGAATTGATTCAGTCATTCTGGAGAGCAATTTGGAACCATGCCTAAAGGGCCACAAAACTGCACATGCCCTTTGAGCCAGCAATGCCACTACTAGATCTGGATCCCAAAGAGATCCAGAAAAAAAAAAGGTAAAAGGACCTATTTGTGCAAAATATTGATAGCAGCTCTTCTTGTGGTGGCAAAAAACTGGAAATTAAGGGGGTGCCCATCCATTGGGGAATGGCTGAACAAGTTGTGGGATATGAATGTCATGGAATACTATTGTGCTGTAAGAAATGATGAGCAGGATGATTTCGGAAAAACCTGGGAAGACTCACATGAGCTGATGCAGAGTGAAGTGAGTGTAATCAGGAGAACGCTGTACACAGTAACAGCAATGTTGTGCGACGACCAACTGTGAATAACTTAGCTATCCTCAGCAATATAAAGTTTCAAGACAGTTCCAAAGGACTCATGAAGAAAATTACTATCCATTTCCAGAGAAGTAATTGATGGAGTCTGAACGCAGATAGAAGCATACTTTTTTCACTTAATTTTTTGTTGGTTTTTTTTGGGTATGTTTTCTTTCATAGAATGACTATTGTGAAAATGTGTCTTGCATGATGGTACATGCATAACCTCTATCAAATTGCTTACAGGCAAGGGGGAGGAGAGAGGGCGAGAGAGAATTTGGAACTCAAAATCTGAAAAAATAAATGTTAAAATTGCTTTTACATACAACTGAGAAAAATATTATTTTTAAAAAGAGAGACAGACACATAATAATGGGGACTGATGAGGACTGTTTTCGGGACAAAGTGACAAGTATTTACCCCCAGCCTTCAGGGCACAGGTCAGAACCTGGTGACCTAGGAAAGGATTTTCCCAGCTCAAGAGATGGCAGAAGCTGGGGCAATGAGAAAGTTCCTGAGGAAGTAGACGTGAACTTATCCACTCAGTTCAATCAGGGAGTTCATAGACGATACTTCTGAACCCAAACCCTGTGTAAAGGAGGTTTTCTGTTTTTGAGGCTGTGTGATCCTAAAACCCACCTTTTAGTTAAAGAAGGGAGATTTCATTAGCAACACATATCTTTGGGAGGCAGTACCTTGTGAGTAATCTCAAGGTCATGGACTCTGGAAGTCAATTTTCTTGTCAGAGAAAAGAAATTTCCTAGGTAGACTGGCTCCAGAATCTATCCTTCTCACCAGCGAAGAGAGATTTCTTGGTCAGTTAGGTGTTGTCTCAACAATAACCCTAAATTTTGAGAGATTGGGGACTAGATCTTATATAAAAAGGGAAATTCCTCAGCAATATGCCTCTTAGAAAAAGAAAAAGCATTATTTATGTTGTCTCTGAAGTTAAAGGAATAGTAAGAGATGTAGACCTCACAACCCACTCCCATTAGAGTGAACTATTTTAACAATGCTGGTCTCGTGGGAAAAGAGCTGCCCATTTACTTAGCAGACCCCAAAAGGTTTGCCTTCTAGGGGAAATTCAAGTGACAAGATAGCACTCCAACTCTGGGAAGAACTATTCCAGACACTGTGTGATTTACAGGAATGTGACAGGTTTCCTAATGCAAACCCAAGTGTGAGGGTTTGTATCTACTTATGGACTCCTTGTCCTTTGATTATATGTTATCCATATCTGTTTAGGGGCTGTAGGAAGTCTTTTGCAGCTTATGCACTTTCTGTGGGGTAAAATAAAGGCTGTCCTATACTCAATACACACTTATTACCTAGTGTTCATATAGAAGCTAGGAACCTATTGCCTACATTTGTGCAAACTAGACATGAACTACACGTGAAAATTTTCCCAGGGCAAGGTGAGATAATGAGCCAGAGAGATAATGACTTTCTGAGGTCAGCACTCAAGACTGGACCCAGTTAATGTGAGCTCAAAGTCTTAGGCAGGCCCTGAACCACAGGTTACACATCTGAGAAGTAGTAAAAGGCTGGTAAAGATTCGCTGAGAAGAGAAGCAGGGAGGTGATATGATCAGATCTGTGTCTTAGAAGTATCATTTTGACAGCTCTTTGGAAGATGAACTAGAGAATGGAGATACTAGGAGCAGAGAAATCAGTTAAGAGGCTACTGCAAGAATCCTGGGAGCCAGTGAAGTAGACAAACGAGTGGTTAGAAAGGAGAATCATTGCCACGTGGCCTCTCTGCTGCCAAGTGGGAAGGAAGATGGTTAACCTGCTCTGTTAAATGCTGCACAGATCAAAGATGTTAAAGATTTTTTAAAAGCCAGGAATTTGGCAATTAGACTTTTGATAACCCTTGAGAAAGCAGTTTTAGTAGAGGGATGAGGCAGAAGGCAGATTGCAAGTGGTTGAGGAAGTGATGAAATGGAACAGAGATAATTTTTTCAAGAAATTTGGTAACATGGGGGAGGACTGAAGTGAAATAACTCAGAAAGGTGGAGGGAAGGATTTTTTAGGACTGGAGAGACTCAACCATGTTGGCAGGCAGCTGGGAAGATTGGAGATGTATAAGAGAGAGGGGATGTCTGCCAGAACAAGGTCCTGGAGAAGATAGGAGGGAACGGGATCAACGATACAGGGAGAAGGACTGTGTCCAGTGAGGAGCAGTGATGCCTCTGTTTTTGGGCAACAAGAGGAAGAAAGAACAACCAGGGAGGAATTTTCAGGAATGGAGATAGCACAGAGGACCAGAAAGTTCTATCTATCACACTGTACTGTCTCACACACAGATAGCCTCTACTCCTGAGGGCTAGGAAGTCTCTCCCTTTCTGTTGTTGTTTGTCCTTCATTCTCAGAGATCACCATGGCATTAAGAAGGTGATGCCGTGACTGGCAAGTGAACTGGATTCAGGTGAGGCAGGGCTGGGCAAAGCCAGCAGCCTCACTCTCTCCTCCAGAGCCATTTGGGTCCACTGACAAGATACAGATCAGGACAACTGGAGACTCTTTGTGACCCCATTTGGGGTTTACTTGGCAGAGATACCGGAGTGGTTGGCCATTTCCTTCTCCAGCTCATTTGACGGATGAGGAAACTGAGGCCAACAGGGTGAAGTGCCTTACCCAGGGTCACACGGCTAGGAAGTATCTGAGGCCGGATTTGAACTCAGGAAGACGAGTCCTCCTGGTTCCAAGCCCACTGCACCACCTAGCTGCCCTACGCTTACAATCAGAGGGTATTATATGCATGGTGAGCTAGTCAAGGAGACCAACGAGAGGCTAGACAAGTGGGAGAACCCAAGAAGACGCTGTGCTATTAAGACCCTTCCACCTCTGCTCTCGACTCTCTGGACTTCAAACCCTGCCTCAGCCGCTGTCTCATCCCAGAACTTCCCTCAAGGCCTCCTTGCCTTGGAATCTCCGCCAGCCCCAGGATCAGCATCTTGGACTATGCCTCCTGGATTGGGAGTGGGGCAGGGCAGGAAGAGGTGTTCAGCAGGGCCCCTCATCAACTGACTCCCTCCAGCCTGCTGGACACCGTTACAGAGTGGGAGGGTCACAGGCTGCCCTGGGAGGACTCCCAAGTGGCCTTTTGGCATCTTCTAAAAGGTGTGCCCTTTTCAGATGTTTACTAGTGAAGATTTATACTTCCTGATTCCTTAAAGAAGTATGAAGTTCCTTAATCAGGTTAAGAGGATTAGAAAACCCTAGTAAGAGACAAAAGCAGTAGACACTATACAAGTTGTGTATTCCAGGGGCTTCCATTTAAGGAGGGGCCCCAGCACAGTGTTCTCCCCATTTCCCACCCTGCTTTTGGACTTCTTTAAATTTCTCCATCACACCTTCTTTCCCCAGGAAACTCATTATTGGGAAATCTCATTATTTTGCAAGATTAAATTTGCTGGGTCCTCGAATCTTATCAGTCCCCCTCTGTCCTTCTGTATGAACCCTCTGCCTGGCATGCCATGGGCTCCAGGGCCTCCTTTTAAGGAGGGGCCCAGCTTACTCTTCTCCTCATTTCTGCCAGCTACATCACTTTTGGACTTTTTTAGATGTCTCCATCATGCCCTCAAACTGGTACCTTCTCCCCCTCCATCCCCTCCCTCTATATACTTTTTCAGCTTCTTTTTTCGGGTTTATATCTCCTTAAGGGTGGGAACTATCTTTCTTTTTATTTGTATTTGTATCTCTAGAACTTAGCACAGTGCCTGACATTTTTAAATAAACATTTAATAAATGTTTGATGACTGACTGACCAGCTGCCTGTTCGACTCCTAGCCTTTAACATCCTATAGGCACCTCAAATTCAATGTGTCCCAAGCTGAGCTCACTTCTCAGTCCTCATCCTTATTGACCTAACTGATGCACCTGACACTGTTTACCACCCTCCCTGCCTGAAAATGTCTTCTCTGGCTTCTCCTCCTGCCTGTCTGACCTTTCCCCCATCCCTTTTGTTGGGTCATTATTGTTCATAGCACTCATCCTAAATGAGGCTGTTCCTCACAGTTCTGACCCAGGCCTTCTCTTTTCTGCCTCTATACACTTCTCTCAGTGATTTCCTTGGCTTCCATGGATTTAACTATTATCTCCATGCACACAACTCACATATCTGTCTCTCTTTCCCCCAGGCTTTTCAAGCTGCATGTCCCAGAGACATCTCAAACTCAACTGAACTCACTATGTTTTCCTCAAAGCCCTCCTCCTTCCTTTTCTGAACTTTCCCATGACTGTTGAGGAAACTGTTATAGTTCTACCATCCTTCCAGTCACTCTGGTTTGTGACCTTGACATTTTTACTATTTCCTTATAGAATGTGCTATTACTATATATTAATACTGTCAGAGGCCAGCTAGCCCAAATGGCCCAAATGAGAATCCTTCCTACTACACACCCAACAAAGAATCTAGCTTTTGCCTTCTGACTCCCAGGGAGGGCTGCCCTACTATCTCTTGAGGTGACCCACCCTCTTTTGAGAGAAGTTGTTCTTTATGTCAAACCTAAATTTTCCTCTTGATAACCTCCACCCACGGCTCCCAGTTCTGCCTTCCAGGGCTAACCAGAGCAAGTCTTGTAAAAATACTCATGGGATTATTTCTCTTTGTGTTTTCAAACACAAATGAGCTATAGCCCATCCAGAGCCCTTGTGGGTCACCCCACAATGACTTGTATGCCCCATCCAACCTGAGGGTGACTTCATGAAGATGTATGCCTCATCTCCAATAGGGTGACCCCCAAATAGCTGTGAACTTCAATACTTCAGGGGTGCCAAGGGGTTCCTTCTACCTGAAGATGTTCAAGCAGAGGCTGGACAACCACTTGTCAGGTATATTATAATGAGGATTCTTTCTAGGTATGGGTTTGACTAGATAGCTGCTGAGGTCTCCACTAATTCTCTAATTCTGTAACAACAAGTTACTCCAAAAGTAACTTGTGGTCCCTTATGGCCTGGGGTTAAGCACACAAATTACAGCCCCTCCCATTAGTCCTTCAGGACAATCCTACAGCAAGCTGGCCCTCTGTGCCCAATACCCCCCACCAGCAATCCTGTGGAGTAACCCCACAACCAGTTTGGCCTTCCTCACCCTAATGGGGAGACCTCTCAACTCATTCTACTAACATGCCACTTGGTATAACTCTGAATCAAAATCCCTTTTTCCCTTCCAATCGAGTAGGGTGACCATAAAAATGAACTATTATCCATCTACCCTCTTTAGCAATCCCACAATAACATGACTCTCTTACTGTGAGACCAACCCATGACAGAATGCCCTATACACACCCTGGGGTTGACCCCAAAAGGCCTTGTCCTGCTATCATGTGGCAATCCAACAAAAGCTAGTAAGCCCCCAGATTCCAGTGAAACCCCATGATTACTTGTGATTCCCCCATTCCCCATGGAGTGGGACCATAAAAACTTAGGGACCCCCATGCCCCTTAATACACATACATAATTCTTAATAGCATCTCACACTCCATGAGCTAACTGCCCAATAATGATGTAAGGCTCATGACTCCCATGGAGAAACCGAAAAATACCCATGCACACCAAAAATCATCCCAACCACACCTGTGATGTGACCCCAAAATGACTGGAAGGAACTTCTCATGACTTTATGGTGATCTCATAATTACCTGAATCTGGGCAGCTAGGTTGTACAGTAGATAGAGCTCTGGACTTACAGTCAGGAGGATAGCCTCAGACACTTGACACTTACTAGCTGTGTGACCCTGGGCAAGTCACTTAACTCCGACTGCCTCACCAAAAAGCAAAAACAAAAAAAAAACACAAAATTAACTGAAGCCTACCTGCATCCTAGGGTGACTCCACATAGGCCTATAATACTCTCATATCTTCTGGGTTTCCTCAAATTTTGTGGACACCCCAATCCCATCATAATACAACCTCACAGAAACACTCCTTTCTGGGAAGGGCAGCTCTTTATGAACTGTCCCTAAAATCCACTCTACTCTACTGTAAGACCCTTCCCCAATATCTGTGCCCCTCACACACTAATAATTGTGGCACTTTCTCCCACTCCAGATCTGGGGGGACAAGCCTACAATCCACAACCACACAATACCTTTTGAGATGAAGGGGAGAAGTAGGAGGTCAAGGCAGAAGGTCCCTGTTGTCTCAATAAAATAGGAATTAAATAGGAAGAGGTTCTGGGCTGAGAAGGCAAGGGCAGGGGATGGTGTAGGGGCTCAAGGAGAGAAGAGAAGGTTCAGAACAGCTACCATGAGGAACGCAATAGGGAAGCATGCATTAGGGGAACACACACACCCAAAAAAGTGAAAATGAAACTGCCTCTGCTTTCAATGAAGGAGGTCGAATTCCATCGGGGAAACAACTCGTATCTGCACAAATAAAATATACAAATATCCAAAGCAATTTCAGGAGGGAAGGCTGGAAGGAGCAGGAAAGGTCTCAGGGAGGGAGGGAGGGAAGGAGGTAGCCCTTGACAGAGAGGGCTTGGAAGGTGAGGAGGGAGAGCCTTTCAGGCACGAGGTACAGGCCAGTACAAAAGCTGGGTAGCAGAATGCCTCCTCCCTGTTGAGGTCTGAGAGGCTGAGACCTCTCAAAGACCAGAGTACAGGACAGGGTCATCTGGAATGAATTCACAGACTCGAGCATTCTTTAAGTCAAGGTGGCAAAGACTTATTGTTATGCTATACAGTGGGCAGAGCTGCTCAGGGAACTTACAACCTAACAGGAACGATGCTAAAGCTTTTATGGGAAATGTGTAATGTATTATGTGCCAAGTATGCTAATTAGGTGATAACATACAACTATGTCATTCACTACTGGAAACCAGGGTGGGATGGAGAGAAGAGAGGGTTTCTAAAGGGTATATTTTTAGTCTGTTATGTCCGTAACAAGATAGTTTCAGGAGTTGATGTCTATAGCTTGACCTCTGGGTTGTATACAGTGACTGTATTTGATGGTTCTGTTGATACAAGACAGTCCTATACATACACAGGAAATTCTACAGAGGTCAATTGTTCTCCTATTTAAATTTTTTAAAAAATTTTTAGGCAATTGGGGTTAAGTGACTTGCCAAGGGTCACACAGCTAGTAAGTGTCAAGTGTTTGGTCTGAGTCTGGATTTGAACTCAGGGCCTCCTGCCTTCAGGGTCGATGCTCCATCCACTGCGCCACCTAGCTGCCCCCTCAGCTTGTTCCTCTAACAGGGAGAGATAGTTTGCTTCACTGGGCCCACTCGTGAGTTATTGACAGAGACAGGATCCTTGGGCTGGAGGGAAATTGCCAGGGATAGTGTTTCTGAGGCCAAGGAGAAATTGGGGTCCAAGCACGGGCACTCAAGCACCCCATCACTCCCTACCCCACTCCCATCTCCCACCTCTCCCCCACCTCCCCACTCCCTTCCACCCCACCTCCACTTCTCACCTCCCTCCACCCCACCCCCATTCTTCCTCTCCGCCCCCATCCCCACCTTTCCCCCTCCCCCTCCCCCCCACCTCCCCACTCCCTTCCCCCCACCTCCACTTCTCACCTCCCCCTACCCCCACCTCTCCCCCACCCCCACCTCCCCCACTCCCTCCACCCCACTCCCACTTCTCACCTCCCTCCCTCTTCCTCCAGGCCCCCCCGTCACAGTGACACCTTTTGACACTTTCCTCCCTTCCTTCGCCTGCCCCAAACCTCACAACCTGCCCCCCCATCCCCTTCCTCACAATCCCTCCTGGGGTATCCCATATCACCTCTCCCCTTCCTGGTTCGAAACCCCCAGAAGGAAGAAACTGAAAGTCTGGCGAGCTGCCTCACCTGTTCACCTGTTCGCTTCCCGCCCCTCACCACCTGGTCGTCATCTTCCCGCCCTCTCCTCCCTCTGGGCTACCCAGACTGACACTTCCCCGCCTTTTCTGCTCGCGCAGGCGCAAAGCTTGGCTGGAGAGGCGCGTACTAGCTCCAACAAGCCAGGCTTGTCTCACGGCGCATGCGCGCAGAAGTTGGCAGCTGACAGACCTGCGCAAGCCTAGAAGGGGAGACGCGTGCTGGCCCCAACAACGCCTGGATCTCGGCTGTGTCATGTAGGCGGCAGCCTCCTGGCGCTTTGCCAGGTTTGTCTCACGGCGCATGCGCGCAGAAGCTGGCAGAGCCCAGGAGCCTGAGGCCTAGGCTGAGGAAGGTTAAGGTTGAAGACCGAAGGAGTCTGGCCCTTGTCTGGTGAGGAAGGAGGGCTCAAGCCTGGGGTTTCTGCCCCGCGATTGTTACCAGCGTCCTGGCAGATGGCGGAGGAAGTCTTTTGACGATGCTTATGGCCCCGCCCCTTGCCGAGGCCACACCCCCTCTGAGCCCCACCCCTTCCCAGTGTTTTCAATGCGGCCATTGATTGCAGGTAGGTGTTTAAAGAGAGAAAAGCAGATTTGGAAAGTGAACAGCTGGTTAAGAAGAGGGTGTCTGTCCAATAAATTGTTCCTTATGGCAAAGTTGCATTTACCCACCCAAGGAATGCAGTGGTGGCTCAGTATTAGACAGCAACATAATTGATCATATTTTTTAAAATGCCATATTTTTATGGTAGATGCAGAAAAAAAATTGATAAAATGTGACGTTTAACACTAAGTACCCTCCCAATTTAAGAAAATCTCAAAGGACCAAGCTGTGTCAGTTGGTTGCATTATTTTTTATCCATAAGGCAAAGAAAACAGATACAAAGATCAAAGTTTTTATTTCAAAGTAAAATGATATTTTGTTTCAGTTATATGCCTGTTCCTTTTAGTGTTAAGCTAAAAGCCCTTAAAAGCATAAACATAGAAGAATAATTTTTAATATAATAAAAAGTATATTACTAAAAATTGGCATTATTACCATGGAGAAATGCTTGGAGCTTTCTCAGTCAGTATAGGGGTAAAACAAGAATACCTCCTCTTCTCACTATTATTTGACTCCCTTTCTAGGAATGCTAGCAATAGCAATAGGACAAGAGAAAGAAATGAAAGAAATGAATATTGGCAAAGAGGAGATGAAACTATCCCTATTTGCAGATGACGTTATGGGTTACTTAGAAAACCCTAGAGAATCAACAAAGAATGACTAAATATAAATGAATTACACATCTATTAAGTGCTTAGTTTATACAAAGCACTGTGCTAAGTGATGGAGATGCAACTAGAAAATAAAGTCCCTACCCTCAAGGAGCTCACATTCTAATGGGGGAAACCATAAATATGGGGGTTTTAGCCACAAGACAAATGGAAAAGTCACATAGGCCTTAGAGTGCAGCCCAAAGGACATGGTGATGCCTGTTGTTTAATGCTGTTTCCACTGATAAACTCTTATCTGTTTCTGATAGTTTCTGAACTATCTGACAGAACCGTGGACTTTGATGGCAAGAACATTCCTTTCTGGGTCTTTGGTAGCGGTGGCTGCAGCCCCTCAGGAGCAGTGGCTGAGCTGCTTCCCAGGGTGGTGGCCACAGGCATTGGTCTGGAGGCACTACTATTCCAAAAGCTGTTGTGTTCGTGGTCCTGGGCTTTCTCTTTCAGGTCAAGGTGGTGGTTTGGGTTTTTTTTCCTAGCACATGTTGCCTCCCTCCTCACCCCTGGGGTGCCTGCTATTTCAGATAATATTTAACTAGTCTTGCCCATCTGCCCTGTGAGCAGCAGTTGGTTGACAGTTGGTGGGGATGGCCGGCCCCTTTGGTTGTGAGGGCTGAGCTGGAAGCAAGACCCATGGTCTGCAGGGTGCTGCTCTCCTCAGGTCCCTTGTGCTCATCCTCCCATTGACAGTTGGTCAGTAGCTCAAGCTGGTCAGTACTCAAGGTGATGAGGAGGGTGGACCCCTTTTCCACAATGATCTACCCCCTCAGTGACAGCTGTGGAGGACAGGTTGGAAGCAAATCTGGAGGTCTGGAGGACATTGCTATTTCCGAGGCTCTTGCACTCAGGGTCCAGAGCTGCCCCCATCGGGATCAGTCCACAAGCATTTACTAGGTGCTTACCATATACCAGGCACAGTGCTAAGCGTCTGAGGAAATACAGTGGTCAAAGTGGTGGTGTTTTGGCTAACAAATAATTATTAGCTTAAGTAAAGTAGAAAGATATAAACTAGATCTACAAAAACAGGCAGCATTTCTAAATAATAATAATGATGATGATGATAGCTAACATTTACATAGTGCTGTGTGCCAGGCACTGTGCTAAGTGCTTTACAATTATCATCTCATTTGAACCTTACAACAGTCCTGAGAGGTAGGTGTTAATATCATCCCATTTTACAGATGAGGAAACTGAGACAAACAGAGGTTAAATGACATGCCCAGGGTCACATAGCTAATAAGTATCTGAGGCAGGTAACAAAAACCAAGACCAAATGGTAGAGAATTCTCATTCAAAAATAACTACAAAATACATTAACTGTCTGGAATCAATCTACCCAGACTTATGTACTCTTTATAAACAAGACATTTTATAAAAATAAAGGTAGAAAAATAATGGGGAGAATAGCTACTACCCATGATCAGTAGCACTAGTATAATAAAAATAACATGAACCAAATTAACTTTAGAGATTTAATGCAGTACCTGTCAAACTGCCAAGAAGTTACTTTATAGGGCTAGATTAAATTATAACAAAACTCATTTGGAAGAACAAAAAGTAAGCAGAGGTGGGGAACCCAAGACCTCAAGGTCCTTGGGTGTGGCAGAACAAATCCTTTTATTTAAAGGGATTTGTTCTGTGAAGTCTGGATTCAGTTAAAGGGCCTCACTTCAGGACCCAGAGGCCACGTGTGGCCTCAAGCCCTCAGGTTCCCCTCCCCTGGTGGACTCTCAAGGGAGATAATAGTTAGAAATTGGAAGGAGGGGGCATTAGTACTTCCAGACCCCACACTCTCTTTTAAAGCAATAATCATCAGAGCTAGTGCTGGTTAGAAAATAGAAAAATGGATCGGTGAAACAAACTAAGATAAATCAGAATCAGGATTGATTAAACTCAGTCCCTACTGTTGGTGATCAGTCAGTAAACATTTATTAAGGGCCAGGCACTGTGCTGAGCATCGAGGGTATAAAGAAAGGCCAAAGCCAGTCTCTGCTCTTAGGGAAGTCCCAGTCTAATGGGGGAGGCAAGAAGGAAACAGCCGTGTATAAACAGGCTAGTTACAGGATACATTGGAGAATTAGGTGGGATGGGGAAAGGCTTCTTGTAGAAGGTGGGATGTTAGCTAAGACTAGAAGGAAGCCAGGGGGTGGAAATGAGGAGGAAGAGCCTCCCCAGCCAGGGGCAGCCAGAGAAAACGCCCAGAGGATTTTTCTATATGTTCCTGGAGGTGATAGGGAGCCAGTGGAGTTTATAGAATAGTGGGCTATGGGGTCAGACCTGCTGTAGGAAAATCTCTTTGACAGCTAAGAGGAAGATGGATTGGAGTAGGGAAAGACAAGAGATATTACAAAGCTGAAATCAACAGGCAATAGATTGGATCAACCCCAAAATATAATTTACTTGGAAAAGCAGTGCCTATTTACAAGAATTTCATGTGAAATTAAAAAGAAGTTTGGAAAAACATAGATTTCAACCAGCTTCTTCAACCATAAACCATGATAAGTTTCATATAAATACAGGACCTGAATATGATAGGTCCTGTAAAAAAAAAATTAGAAACAAATGAGGTCAGGTACCTTTCACAAGCATGATTAGAAGCAGGATTCTTATTTAAGTAAATGATAGCAAAGATTGTAAAAGGTAAAAAGGATTAAAAGCTTTTGCATAATAAAATTCATAAAGATAGGGAAATAATATTCACATCAAGTGTTGCCAATAAAAAAAATCTATTAAATAAAAATCTAGGGAATTAACACAGACTTACAGCACCAGAGCCATTTTTATCTCATTAACCATTCCCGCATCATGGATACGTCCTCCTCTCTTGATTTCTGTCACATGTTTCCTATTTGATTGTGCTGTCTTGGTTCATCGCTGCTTCTCTGTATCTTTTGCCAGATTATCTTTTTGCCCAGTAAATATGGGTGTCCACGAAGGCTATATCCTGGGCCCTTTTCTTTCTTCTCTGCTCTCTTCTTTGATAATCTCATTAGCACCCATGGGAGTTATCATCATCATCATCATCATATCTCTGCAGCTGACTCCCAAATCTGTATGTCCAACCTCAATCTCTCTCCTGAATCCAAACTCGTAGTACCATATTATAGGTAGATCTCTTCCTCCAGGTGCTCCATAGGCATCTCCAACTTAACATCTTTTAAAATAGAGCTCATGTTTCCTCTCAAACCCATCCCTCTCCAAACTTCTTCATTTCTGTTGATGGCCACCAAAATCCTTTAAGTTGTCCAGAGTCACAATCTTGGGATTTTCTCCCCTCCTCTCCCCTGCCCTCCCCATATCCAATCAGTTACCAGGATCTTACCTTCATAGTATTTCTCTCAGTCATTCTTTTCTCTTCACTCCCACGTGGTCTGTGTTAATTCAGGACTCCATCTCCACCCACTGAGATGAGTACAATAGTCTATTAACTGATCCCCCTGCTTCTGGTCTCTCCCCTTCAATCTATCCTCTATATCAGTGATTTCTAAATGTTTTTGATCATGCAATCCCATCAATAGAAAATTTCAAACACATCAGTACACCTCCAATATGTGTGCATTTATAAATTATAAATCTCTACTTCTGGACTGATACATTATGTGCATTATAAAACACAAATGTAAAAAAATGGATGAGATAAAGATGAAAAAACTTATAAAAATTTTTTTAATTTAACCATCCACAAAGCCCTTCTCTGATGCTCTCGTGTGATATGGAGGTGACCTTGTGTTTTTGAAGGCTCTGCTAGTGGAGCACAAACTGAGTCACACATGCTGGAAAGATTTTGAGTCTGGCCTTGTTAACAGAATGAGTCTGTTTTCTAAGGGACAAGCTAGCAAATCTCAGAGAGGGCATTGTTAGGAGGCTGGCCATCTGATGGTGATATTTTTCTGTCTATGCCAAGTCCTAGTTCTGCAGTGATGGCCACAGAGTAGTAGTAAAGGAGGATGGAGGAAGAAACAAGCATTTATTAAGCACCAGCTATGTGCCAGGCACTGTGCCAAGCCCTGTATCATCTATAAAATAATGGGAAAGAAGGCAAAGAGTGCTTAGAATTCCACTGCTTTTATATTGACCATCAACAAATTTCACTTTGACTATTTGTTCTTTGAATATGAGCTCTTTTTCCAATGACCACTGCGTGGCTATGTTGCTAGAGAAGCTAATGACATCTTTGCTATCAGTGAAACCAGAAGAAAGAAGGAAGCTGAAGTCAAATGGAAGGATGGCTTATAAGTGAGATCAGGGACCAAGCTGATGGAGTGGGTTGTAACATATTCCCCAAAGCTATAAGAAATATTATTTAATGGGGCATTTGTTCATCACCTAGTGTACTAATTTTAAACATTTGGGGAAAGGCCATTAAAATCATTGCAAATTAAGCACCAACTTTGGTTGCTGAGGACAAAGTGTCAGAGACATTCTCTGCGGAACTTGACGAGACCCTCCCTCCAAATCCTACCAACACACATGCTAGTACTTGGTGAGTTCAGTGCAGATGGGAAGAGGTGTGTATATGGAGAGGAATGCGTGGAGAAAGTATGATTCAGGAGAAAGAAATGAGAAAGGCCAAAGACTTGTAGGTTGCACAAAAACCTCACATCTTTATATTATAAACACTTTAAAATAGTTGCGTTAAATATGACAAGCACCAAATAATATCAAAAAGGACAAAATTAATTACATTTTGACAGATAGGAAAAGGCTTATTGACATGGGAGTTATCCCTGAGCCAGCTATTGGTACAAAGTCAGATCATCAACTCAGAGTAAAAATCAGAATTTGTAATAAAAGAAAAAAAGAATGAGCAAGTAAGTTATTGGAAATCAAATATGGTAAATGGGAAACAGAAAAGACATCAATGGTGACTATAATAATTTCATCCAGAAATTATTTGTTAAAATAATTAAAAACTAATGTGAATTAATTGCCACAACAAGGAGGCTGAAAAGGCCTTAATGAGCAGTCATTTGACTTAATTTCCAAAGAGTGAGAAGGCTGCTAAAGGCAATAATATTATGTTAAAATATGAGCTTGTTTGTAAAATCTTACACAAAAGCAGATAATTGAAGATTAAAAGGAATATCATCTTACGAAGCAGAGATTAGTGGTGGAGAGTAAAGCCAGTTTAAAGAAAGCCTGTTCATAGCAGCTCTTTTTGTAGTGGCAAAGAATTGGAAATGGAGAGGATGCCCATCCATTGGGGAATGGCTGAGCAAGTTGTGGTATATGAATGTAATGGAATACTATTGTGCTATGAGAAATGATGAGCAGGCTGACTTCAGAAAAACCTGGAAAGACTTATATGGTCTGATGCTGAGTGAAGTGAGCAGAACCAAGAGGACTTTGTACACAATAGCAGCCCCGTTGTGCGATAACTGATATGGTTAAACTGAACCCTTCTCAGCATTACGAGGATCTAAGACATCTCCAGAGGCCTCAGGATGGAAAATGCTGCCCACATCCAAAGAAAGAACTATGGAAGTCAAATCGCTATCACTTATTTTTACCTTCTGTTGAGTTTTGTTTCATGTTGCTGATGGTTCCTCCTATTTAATTTTTACTTACAACTTCACTAATGTGAAAATATGTTTAATAGGAATGTAAATGTAAAGCCTATATCAGATTGTGTGCCATCTTGGGGAGGCTGGTGGGGGGAGGAAGGGGGAGAAAAATTTTCAACTCAAAAGCGTATGGAAGTGATTGTTGATAAATCAAAATAAATTAATAAAAAAAAAAAAGAAAGCCTGGCAAAATACTCAACTAAGCAAAGTTATCCCAAGAGCATTCAAGGATGAAAATGGAAAGAGAGCTGCAAACAGAAAGATGGAAAAGATTTGAAGAAACCATTTCAACAAACAATTTTCTTCATGGATAATGGAACCACCATGCCCCTAAACATCCCAATCATTGAAGGGCTTATAGAGGGGGTAGAAATGGAACTCAAGGGAGCAAAGACGGGAAAAGAAGCCCATCACTGGAGGTTATGTAATTGTCAGGACATTGAGGGATCGATAAACAAGATACATGAAGGAGAGGGAGATACCAAAGGCTCAGGGGAAAGAACTCAAGTCTTATTAATACAGTGCCTCTCTCTCTCTCTCTCTCTCTTTCTCTCTCTTTCTCTCTCTTTCTCTCTTTCTCTCTCTCTCTCTCTCTCTCTCTCTCTCTCTCTCTCACACACACACACACACACACACACACACACAAACAAATGGTAATCAAGAGAATGAGTGACATCTATTGCTACTTTTCCATCTATATAAAATCTTTATGAGAGTCGTCTACACAAATTCAGGGCATTCTCAATGAGGGCATTAGCAAGAAACAAACAGGGGGCAGTTAGGTGGCACAGTGCATAGAACACCAGCCCCGGAGTCCAGAGGATCTGACTTCAGATCTGGCCTCAGACACATGATACTCACTAAATGTGTGACCCTGGGCAAGTCACTAAAACCCCTACTGCCTCACAGAAAAAGAAACAAACAGGCTTTGCAAGAATATTTAACAATGGACTGCATCTTTATCATCTCACTGTACTCCTTGTTTGTTGATTATGAAAACTTTTAATTTGGTGGAACCAAATGTTCCTATACAGCAATGTGTCTCCCATCCATACATCAAGATTAGGATTCCCCTGAAGATGCAACAACAGAAATAACACTGATAATAAACATCAGGAGAGGCAGAAAACAGAAAGATACATGCTCACCAGAAGTGTTCATCACTTTGATGGAGGAGGACATCTGTAGGGTCTGGGCTGAGGAAGTATTCCCCGTGGAAAAGGAGGTCCTCCAGTGCTCCTGTTTGTGGATGACATTGATTTGGTTTTGTCAAGACCCAAGACACAGCCCGTCCTGGAAGAGATCTGTACTCACTCGAAAGAAATTTGGCTGGCCCATGTACACAGGCAAGTAGACAAAGAATGTGCCTGGCTGAAATTTCAAAAATGCATTTTAAAAATTCAATTATATTTTATTTTAAATTCTGAATTCTCTCCCTTCTGTTTCCCTCCCCACCACCTTTTGAGGAAGCTAGAAAAACAAAACCTGTTACAAATAGGTATGGTCATGCAAAACAAATACCTGCATTAGCCATTTGAAGAAGAAGGAGGAGGAGGAGGAGGAGGAATGGAAATATGTTTCAGTTTTCACTCTGAGTCCATCAGCTCTCTATTTGGAGGCAGATAGCATGTTTCATCATGAGACCTTTGGAACTGTGATTGGCCATTGTGTTGATCAATCAATCAGTAACCATTCATTAAGCTCCTACTATGTGCCAGGCGCTGTGCTAGGTATACAAAAAGAGGCAAAAGATGGTCTTTGCCCTCAAGAAGCTTACAATCTAGTGGGGAAGACAATATATAAACAAATATATACAAAGTAAGCTATATACAAAATAAGAATCATTAAGTCTTTCAAAGTTGATATTCTTTACAATATTGCTGTTATATAAATTGTTCTCCTTACTTCACATTTTATTAGTTCATTTAAGTCTTCCCATGTTTTTCCAAAGCCATCTCCATTATTTCTTACAGCATAATGGTATTCTGTTATGTTTGTATACCAAACTTATTCAGCCATTCCCCAATTGATAGGCATCCCCTCAGTTTCCAATTCTTTGCCACCATACACACAAAAAAGCTACTATCAATATTTTTGTACATACAGGCCCTTTTCCTCTTTGTGTTTTTTTGGAGCATAGACCTATTAGAGGTATTGCCAGGTCTAAAGGTATGCACAGTTTAATAGTTTTTTGGGTGTAGTTCCAAATTGTATGATTTGGCTGCTTTAGTGTCCCACAAATAGAGAATTAGTGTGCCTGTTTGCCCACAGTACTACCAGCATTGATCATTTTCCTTTTTGCCATCTTAGCCAATCTGATGAGTATGAGATGATACCTCAGAGTTGTTTTGATTTGTATTTCTCTAATTATTAATCATTTAGAGCATTTTTTTCATATGGCTATTGATAGCTTAGATTTCTTCCCCCTGAAAACTGTCTATTCATATTCTTTGACAGTTTATCTATTGGAGAATGGTTGTTATTCTTGTGAATTTGGCTCAATTCCCCATATGTCTTAGAAATGAGATTTTTATCAGAGAAACTTGCTCCCCACCCAATTTCCTGGTTTTCTTCTAGTTTTAGCTACATTAGTTTTGTTTGTAAAAAAAAAACTTTAAGAAATTTTATGTGATCAAAATTATCCATTTTATCTCCTGTGAATCTGTCTTGTTTGGTTATGAGCTCTTCTGCTAGCCATAGATCTGACAGGTAATTTATTCCATGTTCTACTAATTTGCTGATGATGTCACTTTTTCTTTAATAGTATTTTGTTTCCAATTACATGTAAAGACAACTTTCACCATTCATTTTAAAAAATTTGGGTTTCAAATTTTCTCCTTCACTCCCTCACTTTCCCTCTGCCTAAGACAGTAAGAAATTTGATATAGGTTATATATGTACAGTCACATAAAACATAGTTCCATAATAGTCATGTTGTGAAAAAAGAAATAGCCCAAAAGATAAAAACATAAAAAAGTAATGAAAGTGAAAATAGTATGCTCCAGTCTGCATTCAGACTACATCAGTTCTTTCTCAGCATTTTTCATCATGAGTCCTTTGGAATTGTCTTAGATCATTATATTTCTGAGAAGAGCTGTCATTCATAGTTGACCATTGTACAATGTTGCTGTTACTGTGTACAATATTCTTCTGGTTCTGCTCTCACTTCACTTTGCATCAGTTCGTGTAAATCTTTCCAGGTTTTTCTGAAATCTACCTGCTCATCATTTCTTATAGCACAATAGTATTCCATTACATTCATATACCACGATTTGTTCAGCCATTCCCCAATTGATGGGCATCCCTTCAATTTCCAATTCTTTGCCACCACAAAAGGAACTGCTATAAATATTTTTGCATAAGCAAGCCCTGTCTCCCTTTTAAAAAAAATCTCTTTGACATATAGACCTAGTGGTGGTATTGCTAGTATGCACAGTTTGATTGCCCTTTGGGCATAATTCCAAATTGCTCTCCAGAGTGGTTGAATCATTTCACAACTCCACCAACAGTGCATTAGTGTCCTAATTTTCCCACATCCCCTTCAGCATTTATAATTTCCTTTTGTTGTCATATTAGCCAATCTGATAAGTGTGATGTGGTACCTCAGAGTTGTTTTAATTTGCATTTCTCTAATCAATAGTGATTTAAAGCATCTTTTCATATGACTATAGATAGCTTTTATTTCTTCATCTGAAAACTGCCTGTTCATATCATGTGAGGGGCTTGGTGCTGAGCTGGGCCCTGGGGTATGGGGGGAAGCTCTGGTTGCTTGCCTGCTGCTGCACTAGGGCCATGAGGCCTCAGTTACTGACCTGCACTGGGTCTCCAATTGGCTTGTCGGGGTACAGCCTGCTGCTGTCTTACCCTGACACTGCCTGCCCTGGACTGCTCTCCCCTTCTACCCAAGGGAGACAGACTTTTCTTGCCAGACTTCTGAGTTGTCTTGGCAAAATTGTTTCACGCTGTTTTTTTGTTGGTTCTGCTTTTCCAGAATTCATTTTTAGGCATTATTTTTTGGTTGTTTGGAGGTAAATTTGAGAGAGTTCAGGTGATTTCCTGCTGTACTCTACCATCTTGGCTCCCGGATAATGTCACTCTTTTTTTTAAAAAAAATTTATTAATTTATTTTGATTTATCAACAATCACTTCCATATGCTTTTGAGTTGAAAATTTTTCTCCCCCTTTCTCCCCACCACCCTCCCCAAGACGGCACACAATCTGATATAGGCTATATATTTACATTCCATTAAACATATTTTCACATCAGTAATGTTGTAAGTAAAAATTAAAACCAATAAGAGGAACCATCAGAAAGAGGAAACAAAACTCAACAGAAGAGAAAAAAAAAGATAGCAATTCAACGTCCATAGTTCTTTCTTTGGATGTGGATAGCATTTTCCATCACGAGGCCTCTGGAGATGTCTTAGATCCTTGTATTGCTGAGAAGGGTTAAGTTTAACAATCTTAGTCATCGCACAACGTGGCTGTTACTGTGTACAACGTTCTCCTGGTTCTGCTCACTTCACTCAGCATCAGACTATACAAGTCTTTCCAGGTTTTTCCAAAGTCAGCCTGCTCATTATTTCTCTAGCACAATAGTATTCCATTACATTCATATACCACAGCTTGCTCAGCCATTCCCCAGTTGATGGGTGTCCTCTCAATTTCCAATTCTTTGCCCCCACAAAAAGAGCTGCTATGAATGATTTTGTACGTGTGGGTCGTTTTCCCATTTGTATGATAGAAGTGCTATTGCTGGGTCAAAGGGTATGCACAATGTCTCTCTTTATGTCTAAATCACGTACTCATTTTGCGCTTATCTTGGCAGATGGTATAAGATGTTGTTCTAAACCTAGTTTCTGCCAGAGTACTTTCCAGTTTCCCCAACAGTTTTTGTTGAATAATGATTTCTTGCCCCAGTAGCAGGCATCTTTGGGTTTATCAAATACTAGGTTACTATGCTCATTTGTTTCAGTAAATTATGTGCTTAATCTGTTCCACTAGTATTTATTATGATCACCCTCTCTATTTCTTACACAGTACCACATTGTTTTGATGATTATAGCTTTGTAGTATAGTTCGAGATCTGGTCCTGCCAGGTCCCCTTCCTTCCCATTTTTTCATTGATTCTCCTAATATTCTTGACCTTTTGTTCCTCTAGATGAATTTAATTAATTAATTTTTTCTATTTGGTAGTTTGCTGTGGCACTGAACAAATAAATTAATTTAGGTAGTATTCCCATTTTTATTATATTCACTTACCTACCCATGAGCAATTAATATTTCTTTAATTATTCAGGTCTGCCTTTATTTATATGAATAGTATTTTGTAATATAGCTCTATATGTGTCTTGGCAGGTAGATTCCCAAGTATTTTAAACTTTAAAAAAAATTATGCTTATAGTTATTTTAAATAGAATTCCTATTTGTCTCTTCTTGATGGATTTTGTTGGTAATATATGTAAATACTGATTTAGTTGACTCTCTAGGGTTCTCTAAGTAAAGTATCGTATCATCTGCAAAAAGGGATAGTTTTGTTTACTCCTTGCCCATGTTTATTCCTTCAGTTTCTGTTTCTTATTGCTCTAGTTAGCATTTCTAGTACAATGTTGGATAGTGATGGTGATTGTGGACATCCTTGCTTCACTCTGCTCCTACTGGGAAGGCTGTAGCTTATCTGTATTATAGATAATGGTTGCTCTTGGTTTTAGAAAGATACTGCTTATTAATTTCAGGAAAGTTCCATTTATTTCTTTGGTTTTTTAGTGTTTTCAACAATAATAGGTATATTTTTTCAAAAGCTTTTTCTGCATATGTTGAAATAATCATATTTTTTTTGTTTTGTTTTTGTCATGAATATAGTCAGTTATAGTTACAGTTTTCCTAGTATTGAATCAGCCCTGCGTTCCTGGTACAAATCCAGCCTGGCCATACTGTAAGATCTTTTTGATATATCACTGTAGTCTTTTTGCTAATATTTTATTTAATACTTTTTCATCAATACTCATTAGGGAAATTGGTCTATAGTTTTCTTTCTCTGTTTTGACTTTCTCTGGTTTAGTTATCAAAACCATATTTGTGTCATATAAGGAATTTGGTAAAATTCTTTCTTTGCCTATTTTTTTCAAATAGTTTATGTAGGATTGGAATTAATTGTTCTTTAAATGTTTGGTAGAATTCATTTGCAAATCTTTCAGGTCCTGGATTTTTTTCTTTAGAAGTTAATTTATGGTTTATTCCTTTTCTTTTTCTAAAAAAGGGTTATTTATGTATTCTATTTTCTGTTCTATTGATTTGGGCAATTTATATTTTTGTAAATGTTCATCTATTTCATTTAGATTTTTAGTTTTATTGACATATAGTTGGGCAAAATGGTTCCTAATAATTGCTTTTATTTTTTCTTCATTGGTTGTGAATTGACCTTTTAAATTTTTCTGCTGGTAATTTGGTTTTCTTCTTTATTTTTTAAATCAAATTAGCTAATTGCCTGTGTGGGTATATGTATATGTGTACATATGCATACACATATACAATACATATGTGTGTATCGATACATATACAGAGACATACATATACACACACATCAACTAGGTGCTGCAGTGGATAGAGCTGGGCCTGCCGTCAGGAACATTCATTTTTGTGAGTTCAAATCCAGCCTCTGATACTTATTAGCTTTGTGACTCTGGGCAAATCACTTCACTCTGTTTGGTTCAAAACCACTTCAGCATCTTTGCCAAGAAAACCCCAAACAGGGTCATGAAGAGTTAGAAACAACTGAACAGCACCAACACCAACACATATAAGCCCCTAGTTTTATCTCTTAATTCAGTTAGGGGTTTTTAACTTTCAACTTTGTTAATCTTTCCTTTAATTTTTAGGTTGTCTATTTGGATGTTTATTTAGGAGTTTTTAATCTGTTGGTTTTCTAATTTTTTTAGCTGCATTCCCAGTTCTTTGGTCTGTTCTTTCTTTTATTGATGAAAGAGTTTAGAGATAGAAAATTTCTCCTAATTACTAGTTTGGCTTCATCCCATAAATTTTGGTACATTTTGTCTCATTGTTAGCATTATCTTTAATGAAATTATTTATTGTTTCTATTATTTGTTCTTTGACCAATCCATTCTTTAGGATTAAGTTATTTAGTTTCCATTAATTTTTAATCTTTGCTTCAAAGGCCCTTTATTGAAAATAATTTTTAATTGCATTATGGTCAGCAAAAGATGCAATTTTATATTTCTGCTTTTCTGCATTTGTTTGTGAGGTTTTTATGCCCTAGTGCATGGTTAATTTTGTTAAATGTATACTCTTTTTAATAGGTGTACTCCATCCATTTCCCATTCAGTATTTTCCAGAGGTCTGTTATACCTAACTTTTTTTGAAAGTCTATTCAGATCCTTAACTTCTTTCTTGTTTATTTTTTGGTTCAATTTATCTAGGTCTGAGAATGGTAAATTTAGGTCTCCCCAATCTTATGGTTTTACTGTATATGTCTTCCTGTAACACATTTAAGTTTTCCTTTAAGAATTTAGGTGCTATGCCATTTGGCAAAAATGATGTATTTTTAGTATTGCTATCAGATCATTGTGAAGGTGCCTTTTAGCAAAATGTAGTTTCGTTGTTTATTTTTTTAATTAGGTCTATTTTTGCCTTACCTGAAATCACGATTATTACCTCTGCCTTTTTTACTTCAGTTGAAGGGGAAAGCAATAAGCATTTCTATAGCACTTACTATATGCCAGACATCATGTTAAACACCTTGAAAATATACCATTTGATCTTTACCACAACTCTGGGAATTAGGTGCTGTTATTATCTTCATTTTACAGTGGAAGAAACTGAGGCAGATAGAGACTTGTGACTTGTCCAGAGTCACACAGCTAGTAAGTATCTGAGGCTGAATTTGCTTTCAGGTCTTCCTTAACTCAGGCCTGGTATTCCATCCACTGTGCTGCCTAGTTGCCTCAAGAGACACTGGGATACGGAAGAACTAACCTTGGATTTGGCATCAGAAGACTTTGGGTTGAATCTAGGATCCAACCTTTACCACCAGTGTGACTCTGGCCAAGTCACCTCAGAGGGCTGGAAGATTTGGGATTTTCCACCTGTGATGGTAGCAGTGTTCTCAAAAAGTCTGTGTCTAAGGGTGGCAGCTGCCTAGGGGAGTAAGGTTAGAGTGGACCCCATGGAGAGAGGCATTTTCAGGACTTAGGAGCCCCATGAAAGCTACGTCATAACACGGGGGACCTTGCTGAGGAGAATAAGACTTCCTGCAGCCAAGAGCTGCACATTCACCCCTTTGCAGCAGGATCTTTCTAAGCCTAAAGCCACTTTCTCTTTGACTTTGTACATCCTTGTGGGATGTGTCCTAGGCTTTTGGGGGTATGTTTTCTACCAACTCTGACCATGCCCTTGGCCGCTTTAAGAGTATAACCCTGTAGGATTCCCCAACCACCCCACAATTCAGTGTTTGACAAGTAAGCTCAGTAGGCAAACTGTGGACAGTTTCTTGCTCATCCCCTACCTGTAGTCCCTGTTTTCAAACCTCTGCATAGGCTAACCCTGTGGAAGACAAGGCCCAGATGTTGTCGTCATTGTTGTTGTTGAGTCGTTCTGCCTGGTCTGATTCTTCCTGACCCCATGGACCCTAGCACACCAGGCCTTTCTATCTTCCACTCTCTCTTCAAGTCTGTCCAAGTTAATGTTCATTTTTCCCATGACACTCTGTCCATCTCATCCTCTGACATCTTTTCCTTTGATGGGACCAGTTTCCAAGACCTTAGGTTTTGGGTTTGTTTTTTAATGTTAAGCTTCAGGCCAGCTTTTGCACTCTCTTCTTTCACCCTCATCAAGAGGCTTCTTAATTTCTCATCATTTTCTGCCATTAGAGTGGTATCACTTACATATCTGAGAGCAGTATCGTCTGCGTCTCTGAGATTGCTGATATTTCTCTCAGCAATCCAGCTTTTGGTTCACCCAGCCTGGCATTTCACATGATGTGCTCTGTATATAAGTTAAATAAATAAGGTGACAATGGACAACCTCGTTGTACTCCTTTCTCAATCTTAAACCAATCAGTTGTTCCATGTTTGGTTTGCTCCATGTTGCATTTTGGCCCTCATACAGGTTCCTCAGGAGACATGTAAGATGACCTGGCACTCCCATCTCTTTGAGGACTTGCCACGTTTTGTTGTGATCCACGCAGTTAAAGACTTTAGTGTAGTCAGTGAAGCAGAGACAGATGTTTTTCTGAACTCTCTTGGTTTTCCCATATTCCAGGAAAGGTTGGCAATTTGGTCTCTATTTCCCCTGCCTTTTCGAAAACCATCCTGCTCTTCTGGTGATTCTCAGTTTGCATATTGCTGTAGCTAGCTTGCAGAATCTTAAGCATAAATTTGCTGGCATGTGAAATGAACACAACTGTTTTGTAATTGGAACATTCTTTAGTATAGACTTTCTTTAGAATTGGGATGTAAACTGATTTGTTCTACCCCAGTGGCCGCTGTTGAATTTTCCAGATTTGCTAGCATATTGAAGGCAGCATGTTAACAGCATCATCTTTTAGAGTTTTGAATAGCTTAGCTGGAATTCACTTGACTTCATTCTCCAGCATGTCTGGCTCTAAATCAGTAACCACACCATCATGCTCATTAGTGATGTTAAGATCTTTCTTCCTTTTTTCTTTTTTGTGTTCTTGACACTTCTTCTTAATCTCTTCTGCTTCTCTTAAATCCCTACCATTTTTGTGTTTTATCATGCCCATTGTTGTATGAAATGTTCTCTTGGCATCTCTAATTTTCTTGGAGAGATCTCTTATCTTTTCCATTCTGTTATTTTCTTCTATTTGTTTGCATTGCTCACTTAAGAAAACCTTTTTCTTTCTCCTTGAAATTCTTTGGAATTTTGCATTCAGTTGGGTATATATTCGCCCTTTCTCCTTTCCCTTCCCCTTTTCTTCTTTCCTCAGCTATTTGTAAAGACTCACATCATACACTTCTTGACAGTCTCCATGGTCATTGCACTTAGAGTACAAGTTCAATACTATTTGTTAGTGTGATCTGAACGGCTTTCCTCAAACGTCTACACCAGTTTCTGTCCTGCCAGTTTCCAGATCAGAAACTTATCTCCTCTCTGGAAGCTTCCCTGATCAGAATCAGATTACTTGGCATAAATTCAGCTGTACACACAGTGAAGGAGCTGGACTAGGTCACTCTTAAGTCCCTTCTAACTAAAACAATTATATAATCTCATTATTCTATTTAAGAGAAAAGACCCTGTATTATTTTATGTATCCTGGTCTCAGGATTGTGCTGAAGTCATCAGTTCCATAGCTTGAGAAACAGAGACAATTGTTAAATTTTCTCTATGAGCATTTACCCCTTAGAAACTGGCAAACGCTACAAATCAGGGCTTACTTTATTGTTTTGTTGATTTTCTAGGCTAGGACGTGATGAAGAAAATGTGAAGAATGCAGATTTAACTCATAAGTGTGTCATGGGTATGTCTCCCCCAACCTCAGAGCCAATTGTTAAACATTTACCAGTAGACTCCTTCCTGTTCTCCACCAATGCCTAGACATTTAATGTAAATATCCATTAAATGCCTTAGTCTCTATGGCATCTAATCTAGAGTGTAACGGATAATGATTATTCAATTCATAATGCTTATTTGAAATCATTCTCTATTTAAAATTGTTCTCTTTCCTTCTCCATTTTCCCTTCTATGTCGATCACTCAGATAAAGCCTTACTCTATCTCTAGTGTTGGTAGCACTCTGTACCTTTCTTATGATGCATGTGATTTCACTGAACTTATATTTGTACCTCTCTGATGGAAATTACTGTGCCTACATTGTATTAATAAGTGCTTGGCTTGGTCCCAAAGAAGATGCGTTAGAATTCACCTCTCCTACTCCTTTGTACAGGCAGGGGTTTGTACATTATATATGACAAAAGTTTTTTTTTTTAATTTGTGGATTGGTTTTGCAGAACATATTTGTCTCTTAATTCTCTCTCTCTCATTTGGTACAGAGGATGGCTCTGTAGGAGTGGGGAGGAAAAAAGATACGGGGGCAATGTAAGCAATGCAAAAAGAAAATACCAATAAAATCTGTTTTTTAAAATGAGCACTTGGACACAGCCTTAGTCCCTTTTGCATCCTTGCCTTGTACCCTTACTGCTTCCAGTATATTTCAGACTGTTTCACAGAGACTCGGCATGTGTTTGTTGAATGAATGTGCTGCTTTGCTTAAGGGAGTCCAGAGAATAAGGAAATGTATAATAGGCTCTGTCTGGACTTCAGATCTCTCCTACGCCACCTTTGCAGGTGCAGGCCATCCCGTCCTCTAGAATGATATCAGAAAGGCGCCATATGGACGTGCAGTTGCTAGCATCACATGCTTTCCAGGCCCCAGTCCTCTCCCTCCTGCCTGCACTCCTCTTCTCCCTGACCCTCAGTACTCCAGATTCCTGCTCCCTTGCCTGCTGGATTTCTTGGACCCCTCAGCTTCTCTCCTGGCTCCATTCTTGAACAAAGGAGTAAAAGGTCCGAGAAGCCCAGGAGGGTTTCACAGGTGGAATTATCTTTATTTGAACTGCAAGGGCAGGGGGAGATGTCTGGCACGAAGCAGATCTCAAATCAGTCCCCTAAATTCTCCAGGGTAGTTTAGGTGTTGCAAATCACGGCTTCGTTATGAGAGTGTCAGTGTGGGGCATCACTGGGCATCAGGAATTATACTCCTCATTCCCTTCAACTAGAAAGAGGGAGGAGAGAGAGGAGAGAAAAGATGATCAAATGGGGGCCCAGAGTTCCAGGGAACTGGATACCTCTGGGAGGAAACTGAGGCCCAGATAGGGGATTGGTGAGATCGAACAAGAATTTCAAGCCCAAGAGTCCAAGGTCCCACCCTTCTCTGGACTTCAGTAGCCAAATTCCCATTTCCCACATATGATAACAGGAGGCAATCATTCCTGAACCTTCCCCTGCATCTATCCTATCTGCCTCCCTTCCTCCCCATCTCCTCCAAACCTTTTGGACCCTCCCAGTGCCCCCACATTCTTACCTTGGGGAGCGCGTCCCAGTTGAGGAAGGGGAGTTTTTCTTTAATAGCCTGGAAGGAGAAAATATGGATTATGGTCCAATAGTCTGAAGGTATCATGGGAGCAGTAAGGCAGGAAGAGTGAGCATGGCTAAGAGACGTAGATGCTCCGTAACTGTTTACTAGCTGACATTACATCCTGCTTTAGGATTTACTAAATGCTTTATATAAATTTTCATTCTAGGTAATATTGAATGGCAGTGGTGGTGTAGGGGAAAGAACAGAGGAGACCGACTGAGGCAAGATGGTACTGAGGAGTGACCAGCGGCTCTGGCCTCAGAGAGCCTGGATTCAAATGCTGCCTCTGATACTTACTATTTGAGGGCCCCTAAACAAGGCACTAACTTCCCTGAGCTTTAGGTCCTCTAACTTGGGACACTCCTGGATGTCCTCGGGGGTCGTTTACCACTCTAAACCTGAGGATTTCTGAACCTGGGTGACCATGGACTTCACCAGTCATTTCATCGATGAACTTGACTTTTCTCATCATGTGAGGAAGCTGGGTGGGAGGATCCCTGAAGTCTCTCTTATGTTGAGAATTCTGCAATTCTATGAATGAATCTACCACTTCTGCTTCTTCTGGCTCTCTCCCTATCCTCCCTTCCCCTCCCCCCTCCATTTGGCAGTAGCTTTGTAGGGTAATTTGTTGGACAGGATCTGCCAGGACGGTTTGTTGAATGTATATAAAAAAGGTATCTTCCTTATTGCCCATCCCAGAACATGGGAGGATTTTGAGAACCAGCATCTTCTGTTCCCCCCCCTCCTTGAAAGGAGGCACGGAGGCAAAGCACTTACCTCATAGAGGGCATGCCAGTTTAGAAACTCCTTGGACTGGAAGGCCTGTATGGAGAGGGGACAGAAGGAGCAGGTGAGGCATGAGGAAAGGGGTGGGGGCCATCCCCTACCCCAGCACCTGCACCGAAGGAGAAGTTGAGTGAAGGGAGCTGAGATCATTCACCAAAGTATCCCGAACCCACAATGAAGTTATCCAACTTTTGAGTCTGGGAGAGGAGCTTGTCAATTAATATGGGTGTAGAATCTTGCCTGATGGGGAGACAAAAACTCATACTTACAGAACGCCACCTGTCCACATTCAGGAACTGGGTGTCCGAGTTCTAGGTGAAGAAATGGAGGTGTTAAGAACGTCAAAGGGGGGTTCAAAGGCATAGGAAGGGTAAGAGCAAGAAATAGGGAGAAGGAATAAAGTTGCCTACCTCAGATCTCTCTGCGTAATTGGCCGTAGTGGTCCCTCTCTAGAAGTAGAGAAGAGAATGAAAAAAGCCAAATTATCATCATCGTCTCTGCCACCCTATTCTCCCTCTTTAGAACTTAGGAAAGACCTAAATAATGTTTTGATTTTGCCATTTTCCAGCCATCTCTACTGAGCCTCAGTTTATCTTCTCTGTCTTAGTGGCTGGGTCTGGGGAAGAGGGGTGGGGATGGGAGGGAGGGGAAGATGGGGAGTTTGGTGAGTAGCAAGAATGGGACCAGAAGGGGATTTGGGGGCCATATCTTCCTGAATTTTCAGCTGTCCAGTCTAGTCATTGGTAGGCAAGAAGAAAAGAGAAATCTTCACGTGAAAAGCTAATTCATGTTATTTAACAGATAATCTTCAGAACCTAGAGTCAGGATGCCTGGTTTTCCCAACCGGGACTGTCATGTTTCAGGCTTCCACAAGATGGTGCAGTAGGCTTGTAGTCAACAAGACCTGAGTTCAAATCTCGTCCCAGACACTGACTGTGTGTCCATGGGAAAATCACTCAACCTCTCTCATTCTGTGAAAAATGGACTCTATGATCTCAGAGGTGAAGCCTTTCCAGTGCCAAATCTATGGCCCTATTCCTCATCTCTCTATACTCCTTCACATTGCTTTCCCTCCCACCCCAATGCACTCTGTACTGTCTGCCTTGAGCTTCAGTACATCCCTTCCCCATCATGCATCACACACTTTAAGTTTCCATCATGACCTAGTGACTTCTGCCCTCAAGAGACAAGATAGAACCCCACTATCCCTTCTTTCTCTCTGATGAAGCCAACATTAAACAACTATATAGAAACACATTTATACGTATATATGTGTATGTATAGTATATGTATGTAGACACATACACACACCCCTTCATCCATAGAGGACTTAGGATTGTCCCAGATCCTAGGCTCTCCATGTCATCTGCACTTCAAAATGAAGAGCCCCAGGGATGAAAGTGGTAGCACATGGGCGTTTGGAGCTCAGGCATTCAGTCAGCCTGTGCTTGCTTTTTTTCCCAGGACACAGACATCCAGTCCTCCTTCCCAGAAATATAGGCATCTTTCCCAACCAAGAGCCAGATATGCTGTTCCTCTCACCCACCTGGCCCTAAGCCCTCCTGGCCACTAGTTCACTAATTCAGCCTCTGAATTACCCATTGTAAGAAATGAATCAGGAGTCCATGGATGCCAACTGTCCCCCGGCCAAAGAAGAGATAGCACGGGGCCTCATAGAGGGGATAAGAAAAAATAGCCATGTGCTTACCTGAGAGTCTCCTAGGGCAGCCCCCTGGGCAGATTGGACAGCCAGGAGAGAGAGCAGAACAATGATAGAAAGGACAGGGACCTTCATGATGACTGGTTTGGGGTGCTCTGAGGCGTGGCCCCAGCCCTTGTCCTTTATATCCCCCAGGAGAAGAACGTGTAGAGAGTTAGGGGTCCCACCCCACTGACTCACCCCTAAGTCCCACCACCCATCCCTTGGGCTCAGGGAGGGGATACCATGCTGTTACCCATTTGCAAATGATTTCACAACCCCACTGCTGCCCCAGGCACTGGGAAGGTAGGGCATCAATAGAGCTGTTCACAGACTTGGGGATGGGATGAAGACAAGGCAAACCTGTTATTCACGGGGATTGGTATTAGGACCCAATTATCCTGCCCCCTAGTCCTTGACTTCCTCCACCCAAGTCTCTCATTTCCTTCCCATGATGTAAATGTCCTCTCCCCCCAGTCCTTGTATATTTTCCTCCTAATTAACATTCAGGCATCTTTGTGCCAAGTCCCAAGACATTCTCACTTAGCATCTGAAGCTAAATGGAGTTCAGAGAATCTGGGTTAAAATTCCTCCTCTGAAAAAAAAACCATGCCACCTCTGCACCTTACTACCTATGACTTGTTTTCTCATCTGTAAAACAACAATTGTTGACTAATCAGCTGGCATTTAAGAAGCACCTACTATGTGCTAGGCAGTGTGCTAGGCACTGGGGAGCCAGTCCTTGCTCCTAAGGAGCTCACAGTCTAATGGGAGTGACAACATGCAAAGCATTATGTACAAATAAGGTACATACGAGGTGAATACGGGGTAATCTCAGAGGAAGGCGCTAGGATGAAGGCGGACCTGAGAAGTCTTGCAGAAGGTGCGACTTCAGCTGAGACTTTTGGGAAGCCAGGAGGCAGACACGGGGAGGGAGAGAGCTCTAGTCCTGGAGGACAGCCAATGAAAATACTCCAAGTTGGTAGATGGAGTGTCTTGTGTGAGGAACAGCAAGGAGTCCAGTCACTACATCTCAGATTATATGGAGGGGAATAAGATATAAGAAGACTGGAAAAGCAGACAGGTTATGAAGAGCTTTGAAAGCCTCTGCATTTTCTATTTGATCCTGGAGGCAATAGAGAGCCACTGGGGGTTTTTGAGGTGATGAGTGACAGGGTCAGACCTGCACTTTAGGAAGAGCCATCTGACAGCTGAGTTGAAGACAGGTGGAAGTGGGGAGAGACTGGAGGCAGGCAGGCCCCCTGCCCCCACCCCGGCCAGCAGCTATTGCAACAGTCCAGATGTGAGGTGGTGAGGGCTTGCACCAGAGTCGGGGCAGTTATCATAGGAGAGAGGGGGGTGTATACAAGAGATGGCAGAATTGACAGGACTTGGTAATTGATTAGATATGGAGGCGGGGAAGGAATTGGTAAAAGAGCCAGGAGCCTGGGGGAATGGGTGGATGGTAGTGTCTGTGACAGAGGTTTGGGGGGTGACGGGAGTGGGAGGAGAAACATAATGACGTCGGTTGGGTTTGAGATGTCTTTCTTGCCCAAAAGGCAGTTGGAGACGTGAGTTTGGAGGACGAGTAGATCTGAGGGTCATCTGTATAAAGATGATGATTGAAACCCTGGAAGCTGAGGAGATTACCCAGATTGGACTCAACCTCTGTGGTCCTTTCTTTCCAGATGCAAATATCCTGCCTTTCACCCGAGAATCGGTCAGACCTTTGTAGACAATTGTCATTGCGCTCTGAAATAAGGAATAGGGGAACACGAGATAGGAGAAGAAAGAAGGACCAGACCTACCCCTTGGTAGGAGCACTTACCAAGAGGAGAGGAAGCAGATATCTTAAACTCTCATAACCTTCTCCATTTAGATAAACCACTCCTTCTCCACCCCCAACTGGGGTCAGTCCTTAGTAGGTGACAAAACATCACTCCTAATCGAGCAGCCCGCCTCCACCGAAAGCTAGGTGTGGTTTAACTGGTTACAAGCATAACTGGGAGGTACTAGAAAATGCAGCGAGGGCTTCCCGAGCAAACCAAGACCTTATCTGAGAAACCTGCTCTTCGGCCTTAGTCTGATGCAACTGTAAAACCCCGTACGGATATTTTACTAGGTGGGGGCATCATTGAGGTTTTTCTTGTTGAATCTCAGCTGTAATTGAAGAGACATTGCTCTGCATCCCATGCTCTGAGATCCAGCCAAACTGTCCTCTCTCTCGTCCTTCTGGCCCCACAGTTGTTCCCTCATCACCTCTGCTTCAGAGTCCCGCTCCTCAAAGACCACCTTCTTTCTACCTGCAGCCTTCCCTCACCTCCCACCCTAGGGACCTCCCTCCCGAATTACCGTGTAGTGAGCTGTTTATGCTGTGGGGATGGAGAGCACTGAAACCTGTGATTTCATTGCTATAGGGAACAGTCCTTCTCCCAGTGCAGGCTTCCACCTTCTCTGAATTATGTAGTTGTAGGCAAGCTTTCTTTATCTTGTTTCCCTGATCTTGTTTTTATAAGAAAATATTTTAGTAACTATAGGTCAACAGAATCGATTTCCTTGGTCATCCTGTGAGTTTTTGTGTGTCTAAGAATAAGATTCTGAAAAGGGTCCCTAGGCTTCAGCAGACTGCTGCAGGGGTCCAGGACACAAAAAGGTGGTGGACCCACATCTTAGAAGGTTGCCCAGAGGGCTGAGAGGCAGAGGGACTTGCCCAAAGTCACACAGTCAGAGGTGGAATTATTTTGTATGGCCTTGTTTTCTTCCTCCTCATTAGAATCCAAGCCCCTTCAGAGGAGGGATTGCTTTAGTCTATGTCTTAGCATCTCCAGGGCCTAGGATGGTACCTGGTGAGCCGGTACAGGCTGAATAAATGCTTACTGACTGATCTCTAGTTCCCCCAAGACTTAAAGCCTCTTGGCTCCACTTTCACCTCCAGGTCCTCAGCATCCTGTCCCCGAGGACCACCAGGGATCTGGGATCCTTTTGTATTCAAGCAGTGCTAACCTGTTGTGTGCAAAACACCCTCAGACAGGGCTGGAGAGCACCTAAAGCAATAGAAATGACCCCTGCTTACACTAGAAAGCATAGGTATGAATGGAGTCTTCCTTAAAATAATAAATAGCATATATCTAAAACCTTCAGCAAGCATTATATGTAATGGGGACAGGCTAGAAGCATTTTCAATAAGATCGGGGGTGAAACAAGGATGTCCATTATCACCACTGTTATTCAGTATTGTACTGGAAACCTTACCTTTAGCAATAAGAGAAGAAAAAGAAATTGAAGGCATTAGAATAGGCAAAGAAGAAACAAAGCTATCACTCTTTGCAGATGACATGATGATGTGCTTAGAGAATCCTAGAGAATCAAGTAAAAAACTACTTGAAATAATAAACAACTTTAGCAAAGTTGCAGGCTATAAAATAAACCCACATAAATCATCAGCATTTCTATATATTACCAACAAAGCCCAACAGCAAGAGATAGAAAGAGAAATCCCATTTAAACTTACTGTAGACATTATAAAATATTTAGGAGTCTACCTCCCGAAACAAACCCAGGAACTCTATGAACACAATTACAAAACACTTTTCACACAAATAAAATCAGATCTAAATAATTGGAAAAACATCAGTTGCTCATGGGTAGGCCGAGCTAATATAATAAAAATGACAATCCTACCTAAGCTAATTTACTTATTCAGTGCCATACCAATCAAACTACCAAAAAATTATTTTATAGAGTTAGAAAAAATAATAACAAGATTCATTTGGAAAAACAAAAGGTCCAGAATATCAAAGGAACTAATGAAAAGAAATGCAGGGGAAGGTGGCCTAGCAATTCCAGATCTTAAATTGTATTATAAAGCAGCAATCATCAAAACTGCTTGGTACTGGCTAAGAAATAGGGAGGTGGATCAGTGGAATAGGTTAAATATGCAAGACACAGTAGTCAATGACTATAGTAATCTATTATTTGATAAACCCAAAGACCCCAGCTTCTGGGATAAGAACCCACTCTTTGAAAAAAACTGCTGGGAAAACTGGAAAAGAGTATGGCAGAAACTAGGCATAGACCCAAATCTCACACCATATACCAAAATAAAGTCAAAATGGGTTCAGGACTTAGATATAAAGGCTGATACCATAAGTAAACTGGGAGAACAAGGAATAGTTTACCTATCAGATCTATGGAGAACAGAAGAATTCATGACCAAACAGGAGATAGAGAACATTATGAAAAGCAAAATGGATAATTTTGATTACATTAAATTGAAAAGTTTTTGCACAAACAAAGCCAATGCAACTAAGATTAGAAGGAAGGTAGAAAATTGGGAAAGAATTTTTACAACCAGTCTCTCTGATAAAGGCCTCATTTCTAAAATATATAGAGAATTAAGACAAATTTATAAGAACACAAGCCATTCCCCAATTGATAAATGGTCAAAGGATATGAACAGACAGTTCTCAGATGAAGAAATTAAAGCCATCTATAGTCATATGAAAAAATGCTCTAAATCGTTATTGATTAGAGAAATGCAAATCAAAACAACTCTGAGGTACCACATCACACCTATCAGATTGGCCAACATGACAAAACAGGAAAATGATAAATGTTGGAGAGATGTGGGAAAATTGGAACACTAATACATTGTTGGTGGAGTTGTGAAATGATCCAGTCATTTTGGAGAACAATTTGGAACTATGCCCAAAGGGCTACAAAAATGTGCATACCCTTTGATCCAGCAATAACACTTCTAGGGCTATATCCCAAAGAGATCAAACAAATGGGAAAAGGGCCCACATGTACAAAAATAGTCATCGCAGCTCTTTTTGTGGTGGCAAAGAATTGGAAATTGAGAGGATGCCCATCATTGGGGAATGGCTGAGCAAGTTGTGGTATATGAATGTAATGGAATGCTATTGTGCTGTAAGAAATGATGAGCAGGCTGACTTCAGAAAAACCTGGAAAGACTTATATGGTCTGATGCTGAGTGAAGTGAGCAGAACCAAGAGGACTTTGTACACAATAACAGCCACATTATGCAATGACTAAGATTGTTAAACTGAACCTTTCTCAGCATTATGAGGATCTAAGACATTCCAGAGGCCTCGGGATGGAAAGCTGTCACATCCAAAGAAAGAACTATGGAAGTCGAATCACTATCACTTATTTTTACCTTCTGTTGAGTTTTGTTTCCTCTTTCTGATGGTTCCTCCTATTGGTTTTAATTTTCACTTACAACTTCACTAATGTGAAAATATGTTTAATGGGTATGTAAATGTAAAGCCTATATCAGATTGTGTGACGTCTTGGGGAGGGTTGGGGGGAGGAAAAGGGAGAAAAATTTTCAACTCAAAAGCATATGGAAAAAATAAAAAAAATTAAATAAAAAAAAAGAAATGACCCCTGCTTGCAGGCCACACACACACACACACACAACCACACACACACACACACACACACACACACACTCACTCACACACACACACTCACACACACCCCATACCGACCGAATCATATAGCAACAAATTCAAATGCTTGTTGTGTAAGAAGATGAAGCAGAGGAATGATTGTGGTGGGTGAAGTTAATCTATGAAGATTTTCTGGAGGAGTAGATTTTAATCAGTAATGAATTATTGTTTACTAACAAGCAATTAGCAGGGGGGTCCCTGACCTCAGTTTGCCAGTATCGGGGTCAGCTCCGAGTGTTAAGGGTCAGAGAGGTGGACAGAGCAAAGCCAGAGAGCACGGATTTGGACAATCCCTCAAGATCATTCCCAAGCCATTTCTTTTGCATTTTGGAGTTCATTCTGTTATTATATTTTGTTCCAGATAATGCTAAATGCTAAAATGAGTTTTTTGTTATTTTTAAAATCTTTTTTAGCAAACAGCACTTGGGTGGCATGGTATGGAAATGTGCAGGGAAAGTGGGGAACCAGGAGAGGGGAAATCAGCCTGAGAGTAAACCTCCAATCTCAAACCATTTGACAAGCTCTTGAGGCACCTGGAGAGGGTGCCCACTCAGTTACTTAGCACTTTTTTGTTGTTCTTCAGTCATTTCAGTCATTTCTGATTCTCCAGGACCCCATTTGAGGTTTTCTTGGCAGAGATACTAGAGTGGTTAGCCATTTCCTTCTCTAGCTCATTTTACAGATGAGGAAACTGAGGCAAACAGGGTTAAATGACTTACCCAAGGTCATCCAACTGGGAAGTGTCTGAGACTGGATTTTAATTCAGGTCTTCCTCACTCCAGGTCTAGCCTCTATCCCTGTACCACCTAACTGCCCACTTAGCACTTAATTACATGTTAGGTTACTCAGGGGAAGATAGAGAAGAATGAGATTCAATCCCTGCCCTCAAGGAGTATACAGTCTAGCGTGTGGGTTAACACAAGTACATATAACAGTAATCCTGGGCTGGCTGGGCAGGTAGAAGCAGTGCAACGAATAGTTCTTTACCTGAAGTCAGGATGACCTGAGTTCAAATCCAACCTCAGAGACTTCCAACCTGTGTAGTCAGGGGCAAATCATTTACCTCAGTCTGTCTCAGTTTCCTCATCTGTAAAATGGGAAAATGATAGCACCTACCTCCCAGGGTGGTCGTAAGGCACCAATGAGATAGTTACAAAATGCTTTGCAAACTTTAAAGCGCTCTATAAATGCTATCTATTATTACATTATTATTAGGGGCCATTAGAGAAGCATAAACAAAACCTGATGAGAGTTCACTGACATTAAAAGTGGGCTTGGAAGGCTAAGTAGAATTCAGTTGTTAGGGATTGGGATTGAGGGGCCATTGGGGGATGTAGGGAGACAGAGAGAGGGTAAGGGACAGGGAGAGGGAAGAAGAGATAGAAGGAGAGAGAGGGGGAGAGAGGGAGAGGGAGAAACAGACAACAGACAGACTCTGCAAAGGCTCACAGGGATAGGTTTGGAGGAACAATGAGAGCAGAGTGTGGGAGGGAAGTGGGAGGGAAGGCTGGAAAGGTGAGTTGGAGCTATCTTATGGAGGACTTTGAATGCCAGCCTAAGGAAGTTGAACTTTAATTCTGTAAGTAATGGGGAACCATGGAAGAAGGCTTTTGAGTTGGCCAGCAGCTTGATTCAAGGTGAGCATTGGAATGATTAATGTCCTGCCTTTGTAGGACGGGGGGCTGGGGTGGGGGGAGGGCGCGGGGTGGCTAGGGGACAAACTAGAATCAGCCCAGTTACAAGGCAGGTGAAGTAGTCCTGGTGGAGGTGATGATTGCTCGACTTAAGGTGGCAGCAGTGAGAATGTGGTGGAGGTCAAATGGACTGGAGCACTGATTGCACATGGATGCTGTGGAGTTACCAGTCAAAAGACACTGTGACTCCATTGATTTCACCCTTTCTGAGGATACTACAGAACCCCTTTTCCCACAGTCCTCCCCCCTCCCCCCACCCCACCCCAGATGCGCTGGGACATGATCCTAAGAAGGAAGAGAGCCACAGCCCTGATTGCTATAGCCCGGACACACCTAAGGCCAGGGAGCAGGAAGCCTGGATTTTGGGAGGGAGGTGGATGGGGGGGGGCGCACAGTGAGTGACTTGGAATATGATGGACACAATCACAATGGGAAAATGGTAAGCAGAGAGATAACTGAGGCTTAGAGAAGAAGAAGATGGCAGACACCTGGAAGGAATCCTCCTGGGAGGGAGAGAGGTTGCAGGTGATGGGAAGCCAGATGCTGGCATATGGGACATCCTTATCTTCACCCCAATCTTATCAGTTTATTCAGGTATACAGTCAGTGATGTGCAACAGGTCTGACTTCTTCTCCAGGACAGCCTTCCCTTTGCCACCCAGACCTTTCCTGGCGGTTAGCACAGTTCATCATGTTTCCCCAATTAATGTTACCCTTCGTGGGGCCAGATCTTGCCTTTCATTAATGGGCCCCTGGGATCCAGAACAGTTAAGCACAGTGCTCAGCTGGTGCTAGGGTAGCTTTCTTTGCTTGCAAGTCAACTTAAGCCCCAAAACATTTATTAAATGTCTCCTGTGTGCCAAACTGGATGAGAGGAAGGTTCAAACAATGCTTGACACCCTCCCTTCTTTCCCTCTACCATAATAGATCTTTGCACCTCTTCCTGTGATGTAATTTACCCTATTCTGCCTCCTCCTTTCCTCTTCTCCTAGTACTATCCTTTTTTTCCGTACCCCTTAATTAATTATTTTTATTATCACGTCAAAGTTAATTTATACTTCGCCCTCTGTTCGTGTATACCTCTTCTAAATGCCATAATAAAGATACAGTTTGAAGGAGTTACAAGTATCATCTTCCCATGTAGGGATGTAAACAGTTTATCTTGATTGGATAACCTGGGTTTTTTTTCTTTCCCATTTACATTTTTATGCTTCTCTTGAGTGTTGTATTTGAAGATAGAATTTTCTGTTCAGCTCTGGTATTTCTCATCAGGAATGGTTGAGAGTCCCCTATTTCATTGAATATCCATCTTTTCCCCTAAAAGATTATACTCGATTTTGCTGAATAGTTGATTCTTGGTTGTAATCCAAGCTCATTTGCCTTCCGGAATATCATATTCCAGGCCCTCCAATCCTTTAATGTAGAAGCTGCTAAATCCTTCATAATTCTGATTGTGGTTCCACAATATTTAAACTGTTTCTTTCTGGCTGCTTGTAGTATTTTCTCCTTGACCTGACAATTCTGGACTTTGGAAAAGCCTCCCATGTGCCAAGGACTGTGCTAATTATTGGGGATGTGGAGAAATGCACAAACCAAAACCCCCGTTCCCAAGGGGCTCATGGTCGGATGGGGAAGATGACGTGCAAACAGCTTGGTACATGCAAGATCTCTACGGGGTATATTGGAAAGAATTTCTGAAGGAAGGCACTCAGATTAAGGAGACTTCTTGTCCAAGGTGAGACTTTAGCTGAACCTTAAGGGAAGCTAAGAGTGGACACTAGGAGGAAGAACCTTCCAGATGCCTGAGATAGCCAGTGGAAATGTCCAGGCAGGAGATGAGGGCTGTAAGGAACCTTTACCACTCTTGTTTTCCCCCTTCCTGCTGGGAGCTCTCCAAAGGCAGGGACCTCATTGCCTTCCTCTGCATTGTGTCACCTACACAAGACCTGGGGGGCTTGTTCCCCAGTTGTGAGCACCAATTTAGTGGTTGTAAGTGCCGGAGTCCTCATGCTTTCCTGCTTCCCCAGCCCCTCCTTCCATGCCTTAGGAAATCTGTTAACAGCAAAGATTGGCCCCTCATTCTGTGAAATGTAGTCCTCTACGTACAGGTCACTGGGATGGTGAGGAGAGGGGACATGATACAGTCCTAAGGATGTTAGGTTGTTCAATTCCGCAAACTTTCTAAGTACCTGCTAGATGCATAGGACTCTGCTGGGCCTGTGGATGCAGAGATGGAGAAGATAGAATCTTTGCCCTCAAGGAGTTTTTAATCTAGGAGAGTGAGACAGACACAAATAACTGTAGTCCAGATTAGAAAGTGGTTAAACATGCATGTGCTCCTCTATTTAAAGCTCTTCACCTCCTGATTCCATTAGGTCTGTCCAGCCCTCTTACCCATCATTCCCCTCCATGGATTCTGTGGTCCAGCCAGGCTAGTGTCTGCTGTTCCTCAAATACAGCCCGCCACCTCTGACCTCTGTCCTTTTCACTAGCTCTCCCAGACCTGCAGGGGACCCCCTCCCCATCTCTGCCCCATGGAATCCCAGCATCCCTTCAAGGACCGCCTCAGGCACACTTTTTGTGGCCCCAGCTGCTAGTGCCTTCCTCTCTAAGCTTACTTTGTTTCTGCTCTGAGTGTGCCTGTTTTCTTCTCAGTTAGAATGTAAGCTCCTTGAGGACAGGGACTGTTTTGTTTGGTCTTTGCACCGGAAACAGAGCCACCAGAGGCAGGGAGAGAAGTTGGAAAACAATTTTAATGCTTTAAGTGAGCTGAGAGAGGGCTCTCAATTTGGGTAATGGGAAATAAATGGTGACATCTCAGGAGTGAACAGATTGGATTCAAGATTTTCATTTCAGAGCGTGAAGCAACAGAATTGAACGTGCTCCCAGGTTCAGAAAGAGAGAGGGGACTTAAGGTCTGGCACCTGGGATATAGCAGCTACTTAATGAAGGCTTGTTGATTGATAAAAGAGCTCAGAGTGGCTTGAGGGAGAATCACGGAGGATGAAGTGGCCTCTCATTGGGACCTTGGAGAAGAGGAGGAAGGCAGTCAACAGGAGGAGGTTGGGGCTGGGGGAAGTCCATCCCAGGCACAGAAGGATGGTTTGCACCACTGGGCAGAAAAGCAGGAGAGGGCCACAAGGATTTAGGGAACAAGGAATCATTTCCATTTGGCTAGACCCATGAAATAAGACTGGAAGGTTAGGTAGGGGTCTGAATGAGGAGCCCTGAATGCAGGCAGAGGGCTTTTTTAAAAAAATTTTATCCAATTGGCCATGAAGTCTTGAACACAGAAGGGATAAGAGCAGGTCGATGCCACAGGAAGATTAAATTGGCAGCACATGAAGGATTCATCGGAGAGGAGGCCGTGCAAACCTCCTGAGGAAACACAAAGAATGTTTTCCTTCTTTTGTATCCCCAGAGCCTGAAACAGTCCCTGTCACACAGTCAGTGCTTAATAAATGCTTGTTGATTGATGGATGAGCTGTTGGAGCCCACAGAGGCAGGGAGAGAAGTTGGCAAACAATTTTAATGGTTTAAGTGAGCTGAGAGAGGGTTCTAAATTTAGGTAATGGGAAATCAATGATGGCATCTAAGGAGCCAACTGACTGGATTCAAGATGGATTTCAGAGGGAGAAGCAACAGAATTGAACATGCTCCCAGGTTCAGAAAGAGAGGGGGGAAAGAGTTAAAGCCTGGCACCTGGGAGGGTGGTGTGACATCAGCCAAAAGGGCAAGTCAAGAGGAGAGGCAGGTTTGGGAGGGAAGATGAGTTCAGTTTTGGACGAGTTGACTCGTGTCCCCCAAGCAATGAATGGGAAAACTCACCCAAGTGGGTGCTGTGTGAAAGGGGAGGAGGAGGGAGAGGGGGAGGAGGCTGCTGAGCAGAGGAGTGATCAGATACTGCTGGCACTGAACCTTCCGTTTCCAGGGAGGAGGAAGGCAGCTTTGAGCCAGATTTGGAAGGAGGAGAGGGAGAGAGAGGCAGGGTTGGCAGGCAGCCTGGATCCTGCTTCCGTTTCTCCGTGGGGCTGCTGGACCTGGGCCCAGTGGGGCCTGGTGGGATTTTCTTCCTCCTCGAGCCCCAGGTTTGACTGGCTGGCCTTATTGCCAGATCTTGGTCAATAGAGCCTTGCACCGGGAGTCCAGAAGACCTGCATTCCTCCCGTCTTGCATCAGTTACCAGCTGGGTGACCCTGGGTGCTTCACACAAACCTCTCTCAGCCCTGGTTTCCCCATCTGCCAAAGTGGGTAATTATAGCTCCTCCCAGAATTGTTGTGAGAATCAAGTGAGATAAGGCACGTAAAGTGTTTTGCAAACCTTGAAGAACTATGTAAATGCTAAATATTGCTATTATTCCTAATCATGTATTCTGAACCTAAACAATGAACTTTTGTCTGTTTATTGACACAGGCATGACTCTTAATTATCTGCTTTTGACATCCTGGAGAACATGAAGACAACCCAAGGTAAGCCGAGTCACCAGTCCCATCCTGCAGCCCTAACATCCTTGCGTCAGACTGTCACCTGGTTCTAGGCCCCTCATAGGGTGAGGACCCATCCCCTCTTTCTTGGAGTTAGAGGCAGAGAACTCTGGAGGCAGTAGGGGGTGGGAGGGGCCGTGATCAGTGACTGTCCAGTGCAATAGCACAGGTAGTGTCGGACAGAGCAAGACCCAGTTCTCCTGTTTCCCAGCCTGCTTCTGTTTCCGCTGAGGCCCCCCAGCTAGTGCTACAATGGGTCAATCATCAAGAATAGCCTGCTAACACTGAGGCAGCAGGGCGGTGCAGTGGATAGAGCTCTGGGCCTGGAGTCAGGATGCCCTGGGGTCAAATCTCTGCCTCAGATACTTCCTATCTGTGTGACCCTTGGCAAGTCACTTAATCTTTCTCAGCCTTAGCTTCCACAGATGCAAAATGGGGATATTAATAATAATGCCTCCCTCCTAGGGCTGTTGTGAGGACCAAATGAGAAGCTTAAAACAGCATATTGTTATTACATGTGAGACACTCTGCCCGGCACTGCATATAGAGACAAGAGTGAGCTGATCCCTGCCCCCACGGAACTTACATTCTATTGGAGGGATACAAGGAGGACACAGATAAGGAAATACAAGATAGGGTCCAATCCAGAGATATGCGCATTCAGTTACCTTACTGAGAGCTCCATGTCCCTACCTCCTTTCTCAAGGCTTTTGTCTGAATGTACAAGGAAGTCCCGCCTAGCCGAGTCCCTCAGAAGCAGAGCTCCCCAGGGGGATCCCTGTCTTTGAAGGGCCCAACCCTGGGAGGCCCTCCTGTAGGAGGGGGCATGTGAGAGGAGCCTTGAAGGGAGCTAGGGATGCCAACAATCCCAGGGAAAGGAAAGGAGCGTTGGTGCGCTGGGGGGACACTGAGCACCACGTCTGACCCGCAGGAAGGAGGCATCGGCGGGCTGCCTGGAGTAGGATGCCTGTGTATGACCGGGCGTGGTGTGGAGTCGGCTTGGAAAGAAAAGCCGAACACAGCGGTGGTGGTGGGAGCTTTAAATGCCAGGCAGAGGGGTCTGCATTTGACCAGACACAATAGGGGGCCCCGGAGCTGCTTGAGAAGAGGAGCGACGTTGCTGTGGAATAAAGCTCAGTGGAGGATGGATCCAGGCAGGCTCGTCAGGAGGCGACTGCAGGGGTCCAGATGGGAGGTTCAGTAATGGAACTGGGGGGTAGGGGTGTGAGCAGAGAGACAGGGGTCGATGCAGCAGGTACCGAGCAGACAGAAGCTGCCGGATCTGGTGACCGATGAGATCATGGGTCTGGGGTGGGGCAGAGTAAGGAGTCCTAGGGACCCAGCGGGGTGGCTGGAACAGCTGGGCGGTCAGCTGTGCACCTCCAGTTCCTCATCTACTAAATGGGGACATGCCTTAGCATCTGCTTCATAGGTCGGATGTAAGGATCAAACGTGATAATGTAGATAGAAGAATGGCAGGTTTTAAGATGCTATATAAAGTTGTTATTGTTAATATTATTATTATATTATCATCCCCATTTCACAGATGAGGAAACTGAGGTAGTGACTTGCCCCAAATCTTTCCTGGCTCCAAGCCCAGTGCTCTTGGCACTGCACCATGTACCTTTCCCTGTGGTCGGCTGAGAGCCATTGGTCCAAGTCCCTCGTTGCCACCCTCTGTGGTAGTCAGGAGGGGAGTGGTATTTCTGGGAGGGGTGTTCCAAAAGCCCAGAGCCTGGTCTACATATGTCGTGCACCAGAGTTCCAGCATAAGGCTCCCCCTCCTCGGGCTGCATTTCCCTCTCCGCGCCGCCCTGTATAGTCTCTGTAATAATCCAC
>NW_027556098.1:407049123-407059123 GCF_003287225.1 Phascolarctos cinereus | reverse complement strand
TCTCTCCCTTTTTCTTTCTCTCTCTGCCTGTCTGTCTCTCCCTGTCTGTCTTTCTCTCTCTCTGCCTGTCTGTCTCTCCCTCTCTGTCCTTCTCTCTCTCCCTTTCTCTTTCTCTCGCTGCCCATCTGTTTCTCCCTGTCTGTTTGTCTGTCTCTGTCTGTCTGTCTCTGTCTCTCCCTCTCTGTCTGTCTGTCTCTCCCTTTCTGTCTGTCTCTGCTCACCCTCTCACAGGGCTTCATTTTGGCCATGGTCAGTCTGGCTCCAGGAGCCCTCTTCTCATCCACTCACCTCACTCCCTCTGTCTGTCTGTGTTGGGAGGTGGGGGAATGGGTGATAGTCTCTTGATTTTACTGATGGAAGAAAGTGAGGCACGGACAAGTGAAGCAATGGCTAGGTGAAAGAAGGAGGGATAAGCCCCGAGTGTCCCCATCACTGGCCGCCTGCCACTTTCTGTGCCATCTCAAGAAGGTGGTGGGAGCCCGGCGTGAAGGCGACATCACTGGATGGCTGAGACAGAGGTTGGTGGCCCTCCTGAGTGTGGTGGCTCTGCCCATCACTGTAGCATCAGTGCAGGCAGCCCTGAAGATCATAGTGGGAGCAGGCCCGCACATAGCTCCCATGCTTCAGCCTGGGTGAGAGGGGGAAACCTGGCCTTTAAAAAACAAATAAATACATATTAAGAGGACAGGAAAGGCCTGCCCTAAATTTCTTCCCTATTCCTTGCCTTCACTTAACATGGAAGAATAAGACCAGCAGAAAGATTGGCAGGGAACTACATTTGTGTTTTATTTCCACTGAGAAGACCCTCAAAGAAAGCAGCAAGTGCTTCCTGTACAGTCGTCATAGTAACCAATAGATTGGGGGGGGGAGAGAGTGAGAGTGTGTGTGTTAACTGCTCACATCTCAGGGTTCTGGCACCTGACTGTTGTCACCTGCCAGAGCAGGGGATGGGTGTGCAAACAAGGCCTGAAAACATGGGGTTTCCACAAGAAGACTGCTTGGGGGTCTCAGGTACCAGGAAAAGGGGCGGGGGGGTGGGGAGACAGGCTGAGCTCTTCTGAGGCAGTGGTGCTATGCTGGGGCCCATCACGCCTGGAAGTTGTGTGCTCTGGAAGAGAGGAGAGAACCCAGTATTAACAGCTCTCCAGGCAAGCGCTCTCCAGGCAATCTCTCTCCAGCCTCCCATCCCCTTCCTGAATATGGGCTAATTAAACTCATCTGAGTTTAGCTAATTATAGCTTAGCTCATCTAAGTGCAGTTCAGTGCCACTAAACTCGTTTCTCCCACCCAGGACATACATTTCTGCCTTTTGGCCTTGATAGAGGACGCTGCCCTTCCTTGCAAAAGCTGCACACATCACCACCCCCTTCTTCACCAGCTCATGTCCCTATCTTCTTCCAAACCCCCTGTCCAGTTCATCTCCTGGAAGCCTCTCCACAGCCCACCCTGGCACAGTGCCCTCCACTGCCTCTTTAAAGGTGCCTTTGGAAGGTCCCACAGCATATCCTCACTTCTTTCCCTCTCCCCCATCAGGCTAACTTTAGTCAGGGATCTGGCAGCTTTCTTCAGAGCAATATGATCCAGTATGACCCTTATCTGCCTCCCTCTGAGTCTGTCCCTAGCTCCCTGCAGCTTCCCCAATGCAGAGGCCTGGCTGACCGGATCCCAAGGACATTTCCTCCCAGAGTCCCTCCTTTCTCTGAGGGGGTGACCCATGGATTTGCACATTCATTCATTTGCTTTTCAGTCCATTCTGAAACTCACCTACCAAAACCTCAGCCACTGGAGCAAGTCCGGCTGTGCCCGAGAAGCCTGAACAGAAGGAGAGGATTTGAGAGGGCAGCAGCCTGGCACAAGGGCCCCAGCCCTTCTTTCTCCATCCCTAACCCTAGAGACCCTGGTTCTTCCCATTACTCACAGAAGAAGTTGTCACTTGTCCGCTTTGCCATCCCTGTGGAGACAAGATCCAATTAGTGGTTTGAGAAAGTCACCCAGCTTTCACTGATCTCTTCTAATCATAGGGTCATAGACTATAGAACTGGGAAAGGCCTAAGAGATGACCCCTAAGAGTCTGGTCTGGCTTTTTCATTTTATAGGTGAGGAAACGGAGGTCCAGACAGAGGAGGCATCCCCCTGTCCTTAGCACTCCCAACCATCTCTTCTATCCAGCCCTTCTCTGTCCAGGGGATCAGGAGCCCAGAGCTGTCATTTCTCCCAATCCTGTCCTCCAGCTTCCAGCAGCCCCCTATCCTGGGCTTTCCCCCAGTACCTCCTTGGGTCAGAAGTGACATTTAAAATGAACCTAAAGCAATGGGAGAAACCTCAAAAACATTTCTCTTTGGCTTGGGAATTCATCCCACTCTTTAAATAGTGGGGAATCAGATTTACTTTCCTAGTTTTGTTTTATTCAAAGGGACCAAAGAATCATCTTTTTAGAGCTAGAAGGACCTTGGAGGAATAGGCTGGGAGGAAGGAGGGATTAGATGAGTGAAGGAAGAGAAGGGAAAGGAAGGAGAGAAGAAGGGAGGGAGGGAAGAAGAAAGAAAGGAAGGAGGGATGAGATGGGGGAGGAAGGGAGGGAGGAAAGGAGGGAGAAAAACAAGGAGGCAGGGAGGGAAGGAAAGAAGGAGGCAGGGAGGGTTGGAGGGAGAAGGACATAGTAGTCCCAGAGATTCCCAGGTACCTGAATATTTACCACAGCACAGTCCACAAAGCAATTAGTATCCCTATTTCCATGACTGAAAGTTGAAGGCATCTCTGTTTTGACTTTTCAGACTCATTTCGCATCTTTCAGAGGATGTTAGAAAGGTCAGCCTGCCCTTCCCCCGCCTCCCTCCTTCCTCAGGAGCAGAGACCCTGGCCTGCTGCAGGGGCCCTCCAGAAATGCCTTCCTGCTTGTCTTCACCTGTTAATTGTTTGCTTATTATTTGTTCTATTGACTCACTTTCTAAAATTGCATCTTTTGTAATTTAAAAAGCCATCCTAGGACTTTAGAGCAAAGCAAGCTTCCACAAAACATTTAGAAATGTCTGCATTTTTTCTTTGGCAGCAGGGTGGTCTAATAGACAGCTTGGCCTTCAAATCCCTGCAGCTCTGGCACCTGGTACATGTGTGACCCTGGGCAGTTCTTTAGAGCTATCCATTGCAGAGGGGTGGAGACCACTCTGGTGGAAGGAGCCTGCTCCTCTGCGAGCTCCTGATGCCAGAGACATCACAGGTGCAGCCTGGGCTTTAAGATTCGTCCTCACACCCTCAGCCACTTTCTGGGCTCACTTCTTATTCTGCCTTCTTCTGCTCTCCGTTCCCTGGGCAAAGTCAACCCAGTTATTGAGACTTGGAACAGAGACTGAGCCCTGAAGCTTTTCTGTCTGCCTTGCCTTCGTGCTCTGTGACTGGTTTTAGGATCAGTCAGTATGCCTTCCCAGTGGTTCCCAGGGCAGCCTGGTCTAGTAACCAAGAGTGGCCCCGGTCAGGAGGACTGCCTTCAGGTCCAGCATCTTGACCCGTACTGACTGTGTCCCTGGACAAATCACTTAACCTGAGTCAGTGCATTAGCCAGCCAGGAAGCTTTGATTAAGCATTCTCTAGGTGCCAGGCACTAGACTAAGTAAGCCAGCTCTGGGGATGCAAAGAAAGGCAAAAACACACATCCTGGTGGGGAGCAGTTCATGAAAATAACTAGACACGTGGGAAGTTATACAAAATCTATGAAGACAGTCAATGGAGGGACCTGACCAGGTGAGATTCAAGCTGAGCCCCAAAGGACTTCAGAAAAACAGAGAGACCAAGGTGAGGAGAGAGCCCACCCCCCACTGGGGGCACCAGATCTGAGGCCCAGGGGCACTGGCAGAAGTGCCAGTCTGCATCGGGAGAGAAAGTCCCTCATCAGGAACCGCTGGTCCAGTTTGGGGGCAGAGAGTGGGGCAGGGAAGGGCATTTGGTTGTAGCAAAATAGTCTGCTTAATTCTCCTGTTCTAACTCAGTGGAGCAGATAGCTGCCTTCCCTTCTCCCTTAGCTGTGGGTATATGTGCAATATGTGTGTACTGAGTATGTGTGTGTGTGGTATGTGTGTAGTGTGTGTGGCATGTGAATGGTACAATGGTACATGGTAGTGTGTGGGTGAGTGGGTATGGTATGTATAATGGGTATATATGGGTGTGTGTGTGTGTGTGTGCTTGTGAGGGCTGAATTGCTGAGTTCTCTCTCTTCCTCACCCAGTAACCCCACAAGAGATTACTGTATGATTCTTGGCTTCCATTCTGGGAGAATCAGGCTCCTTCAAAGTCATAAAAAGAGGGGGAAAAGTCATAACATTAGGGGAACACATGAACAAAAGTCCCCCAGGAAGGGCAGGCATGAATGGATAGGCGGGCATCTGTGCTTTTGGAGGGAATGCGCCCATCCAGAAGGTCCATTGGAATATCCCTGAGCCCCCATCATTAACTACTACCTGGCAGAAAAGCAGCAGACCCTAAGCCATGGGGCTAGACTGGCCTGGCATTCAGGAGCACGGAGGAGCAGGACGCAAGGGAACAGCATTTATTAGGCACTTCCTATGTGCCAGGCACTGTGCCCCATTCGATCAACACAACAACCTTGAGAGAAAGATGCTGTTATTTTACAAGTCAGGAAACTGTGAGAGAGTGTCTGAGGCAGGGTTTGAACCTGGCTCTTCCTGACTCCTGGCCCGGCACCCCTGGCCGCATGTGGGGAATCCCAATGTCAGTGCTGAAGCCCCTACCCCCATTCTGCTTACAGGCAGGACTCTGTGGGAAGGCAGAGCAGGTCACAAGCAGACCTTACCTTGGCCGGTGTCCCATTGGGGTACTGTCCTCCATTTACAGTGGGGTACGCCGGCTGGTTGTAGTTCTGTGAGACCAGGGAGGAGGGAAGAAAGATTTCCAACCCAGTTCATCTCTCTTACTGGGTTTCCTTGCTGATCGTCCCCTCCGAGATCACACCCTGAATCATCTCCCCATAATTTGGGATCCCTTCTCCCCTGTCTGCTTCCACATAGCCTGGAGCAGAGAAAGCTCCTTTCCATCAAGAAGCTTTCTCTAATTACCAATCCACTCCTCTGATCATCCACCCTTGAATTCTCTATCAATTGGCACATGTGATAATGGCTTTTTCTGGGTGCATCTTTTCCCATCAGACAGAAAGCTCCTTAAGAACAAGGATTATTGGTTTGGACTCTCTCACCGGATTTGAACCTGGCTCCTCAGACTCCAAGGCAAACAGACTTACCTGGTTTGCACCCCCAGCCCTCTTCTCAATAGAAGTTTCATCTGCACCCTAGAAAGGGAGAGGAAGGTTACTTAATGCTTCTGCCAGGCAATTCAGTTCTCACTTCCATCCCAGGACCTGGGGGCCAGCTGCCCAGCTTCTTATCACCTCCTAGAACCAAAGCATCCTGTCCTATCCTCTCAGTAGCCCATGGGTAACAGGAGCTATGCACACACAAGGCAGAAAGCCTGGCACGAAGAGGGCTGTCACCATTACCCCAGATAGATCTAAGCTGTCGATTTCATCACTCGGGGTGGGGGTAGATAACTAGTCTCAGCAACCCCACCCTCCTCACCCCAAACCCAGACACCTGGGTTCTCCTGGGTCTGAAAACATTTGAGCAACAGATGGAGAAACCTCACCCCCACACCAGCTGCTTGGGTGTGAGCCTAAGCAAACTGGCCTCCACCCTCTCTCACTTCCCTCCCAGGCCCTAGCCCCCAGCTCCCACTCCCATCAAGTAATCAATGCATCAGTAAATGTCATTCTCTACACCCCCGACCTGCTTTCTCCCCCTCTACACCCAGACTCTTGTGTATAAGTCTGTAAAAACGTTTGTAGCCTGAAGAATTTTTCATTGTGACTTATAAATGAATCCTAGGTTTGGTTTTTTTAAAGGAAAGAGAAAGAAATAAGGGAAACAGAGGCTTAACTCCAGCCCTTGGCTTGGATCCTTGATCTTGGATCTCAGCTTTAGCTCAGCCCAGAACAAGAGAAGGACGGTGTTGCTCATGTCCCGTCCTAATCCTCACTTCTACCCTGCCAGAAAAAGTGGACTGATTCTGGCCTCGTTTACCAATGCTCATCCTAAACCAGATGTCCAAGTACAGCACCCCTGCTCACGACCTTAATTGACGTCCCTCTACTCCCCCAATGTCCCCCAAGACCCAAACACAAAGTCCAAATCCTCTTTCCAGGACCTTTGGATCTCCTAATCACTGCTCTCCTTCCAGGGCCTAATTGTCCTACACTAGAACTCTACCATCCCCCAAGGCCCAAGTGTCCTGCCATTCTCCACCCAAATCGATAGACCAAGACATTAACCTGACCCTTCTTCACACACTGACCTCTAATAATAATTTTAGTCTCTCTCCCCCAAGAACTCTCTCTAATGTACCACTGATCAGCCCGTCCCAGGACTTTGAAACCCTACAGTGGAGGAATAGGCACAGGCACCAGCATGAGGATATTTCTCTCCTGCCCTCCCTCCGCTTGTTCCCCATTCCCTTTTTCCATTACCCACCCTGCCATGGCTCCCCCCAAGCCAAGTCAAGCTAAGAAGCAGCAGCAGCAGAAGACTGGGGATGGTCGACGATTTCATGTTCCTGCAGCTTGGGACTGACTGCTCCAACCTTCCGGCCCTCAGTCTTTATACCTGGGAAGGCTGGGGAGTACCTGCCTCCCCTATGACTCACAGCTTTCCCTCTGTACCCTAACCCCCACCTCCACCCAGGGTTGCTTAAACCAGCAAAGGAGGTAAGTAGGGCAGGGGGCTGAGTCAGCGAGTTGTTGGCCAAGGCTGTTCAGATTCCTGAGACCCACACTGCCCATGCCCAAAGTGAGGGACCCTAGCCTCCTTACCTCAGTGATCATTTGCCAGTTGATGTAAGGTGTGTTGTGTTTGAAATCCTACAGGGAGAGGGAGAAAAAAGTGATGGTTCACAGGAAGGCAGAGAACCCGATTCGCGGGAAAGGACCTGGGTGTGAGGGGTAGAGAGTTGGGCATAGCCTTGGAGATTGGCACTAGGCGCCATGTTTGGATGAAGTACAAAGTGAAGATGAGAGATAAGGATGTGGAGGTAGTTAGTGAAAGTTATTGTCAGATGGCAGAATAATGAGGGAATTAAAAATAGAGTTGGTCTGAGTCTTAGGAAATGACATCGAGGAGATCATGAGAGATGGGGAATTAATTAAACAGAGGACAGCCACATTTGGAAAGGAGAGGGGCTTGACTGAAGGGGCCCAGAGGTTCTTGAGGCTTCTCCTACCTCCCAGAGCCGTCTTAAGTAAAGGAAGGCCCGAGTACTGGGGCGTGGGAAGTGACGCTGTGGAGGAAAAGTAGGAAGCAAATTAGTGGGGAGCCCTACTCCCTACTCCTTTCAGGACAATATATGTGGTTTTCCCTGAGATTTCTTGCCCCCCCAACACACACACACACATACACACACACACACACACACCCCCCCCATTCCCCAATACCCCATTCCATCAACAGTCTTTCATAAGACTTTCATAAGACTTAGGAGGAGTTGGATACACAGACAGCTTGGAGCCTTTAAGGGAGAGGTGGTGGACTGAATGAATATAGGAACCTCAGTTCTGGGCAGTGAAGTGGAAAGGAAGATGGGAGAGGCCAAGGCAGACAGCACTATTATCCCACACTCATCACCCACATTCTTTGCTTTGGATTCCCCCCCCCCAACACCTCTCCATTGTAAAAGGAATAAGTCCTAGAGGGAGAGCTCAGTGGTGAGACCTCTCTGCCCAGTGCTTTCCTCCACTGTTGACCCCAGCTCCCCATCCCAAATCTTGGCACCTCACTCTTCCCCTCCAGCCCTCTCCCCCTTAAACATTAAAAAGGCGGCAAGAAAGAGCAGAGACCGGGAGTACAGGGGAGCTGTGGTTTATTTAAAGGAGATGGGGATGTTCTCATTTTAGGGGATTTGGGAGTGGGGCCTGAGGGTCCCATCCATCTGGCAACTCCTCATCTGGAAATCACGGGATGCGAAAGCTCCTCTGGTCCTGGGCAAAAAAATAGGCTCTGAGAGAGAAAGCTCTGGGGTGGGGTGGGGGGGTGGGAATTCTAGGAAGGATGGACTATGAAGTAGATGGGGCCATGGTTGGAACCCTGGTCCAGAACCTCCCCAGTGATGCCCTGTTGGCCATCACGTCTGAAGCAAAATTTCCATCATTAACCTAAAAGGCCTCTTCACGATAGGAGGGCATCCTGACCTGATCTGTTCCTAATCTCCCATATCCCAACCCTTCATTCCCACTGTGGAACCTTCTGTCAAATGGCTTCCTCCTCAGGAACATTCCCCTCATCTCCTCCATAAGCTCCACCCCATAGAAAGCCTTCTCTCAATGTTTTTTTTTTTTTGACCACTTCTCTCCCTTGCATTCTGGGATTTATTTTCATTGTAGTTGTTTACATTTAATGTGACATTCTGTTCATATCTGTACATCTCTTTCATGAGTGTATGTTATATGGGAGTGTGTGTGTGTGTGTGTGCTGTCTCCCTAACCAGACTACAGACTCTTCTAGTTTATGTGGTCCCCAAGGGACCCTATCTCCCTATTAGACCAGAAGCTCCCTGGAAGTGGGTCCTGTGTCTTCTCCATCAGACTAGGCATTCTGTGAGAGCAGGACTGAAACTCCTCAATTCTCTGTCTCCTACTTGGAATTGCCCATGTGTCCTCCTCCCTTTAGTCTTTGAGAAATCCTCCCACTCGGTCCATTTCCCTGAGTTGTGAGTAGGTGATCACCTTCCAAATGCATCAATCAACTCAAAATGCCCAGGCCAGTACAGGTTGCTTCCAAGAAGGAAGTGGGGCATGGTCCAGATATCTGAGTTTCTGGTATGATGTGCTCCTACTCATGTATGTCCTGGCTCCCAGTCCTGACCAGCTATGCCACACTCCATACGTAGCATCATAGGGACCACATGCGCCATTCCCCTCATTTTCTCTGAGAAGACTGAAACCAGGTTGTTTGCTCTTTTCATTGTCCCATACTTCCTCTCACTGCTCCCAGATTCCATAAGAATTGGATAGGTTAGCTTGCTTTAGGGAGAGGGAAATTGAGGCATAGGCCCTTTGCCCACCAAGGATTGTATGGGGAAGGTATTAATGAGTCCTATCCGTGTCCTGTCCATAAGTTGCAGTTCTCTCCCACAAAATACTCTATCTTCCAAGGCCTTAGAAGGAACTCCTCCCTCTCTACCTCCAGTCTCCTCCAGATTCCTGACATAAATCCTTCTTCAACATCCTCAGGGGGTATGTCAGGGTGAGCACAAGACTTTCAGTCAGGAGACCTGGCTTTGGGTTCTTGCTCTGATATCAAGTCACCTCTCTAGGCCTCCCATCCCTTCCTTGGTAACACAAGGACATTGGGCTAGGTTATCTCCCACGTGCCAACATTCTCCAAGGCCTCAAAGACATCATTCTGGGACTCTTACTTCCTCTTTCCCCTCCACTCCTCTCCCCCCAAAGGACCCATGTGCCCTGGCCTCCCAATCTGGCCCTTACCTTGTTTATGGCATCCCAGTTAATAAAGCCCAGCTTGGACTTAAAATTCTGTAGAGAAAAGGGGGAGGGGGGACAGAATTAGAACTAGGATGCAGGCAGCTTTTGCAGCCTAAGAATGAGATGCACTCCCAGTACAACCCAGCAACCCAGGAACCCTATCCACCTGAAGAGTGAGCATCAGGAGAACTGGAGGATGGAACAGCTCGACTGGGAGGGAAGGGAAGGGAAGGGAAGGGGGAGGTTATTTACCACACTCACCTTCCAGAACGTATCAAAGTTGAAGAAGCCTTGAGCATTGGGAGCATTCTGAGGAACAGAAATGAGAAAAAGGGTGAGAGGGTCCTACCAAGACAATGGTGAGATTTATAGGCAGGACACTCGAGTCCCAGGACAGGAGCATAATCAGGGCAGGAATAGCTTGGTGATAAGGCAGCAGTGGACCCACAAATCCCACATGACTCCAAG
>NW_027556098.1:405464123-405751623 GCF_003287225.1 Phascolarctos cinereus | reverse complement strand
CACCTCTACCTGTTCTCCTAGACCAAGATTGTTCTTTGCAACTAATCAGAGCTTAACTGCCTTTCCACCTGGCTTTCCTTTCCATTGTTGTCGTCCTTGCATATGTCATTCTCCTGGTTCTGCTAACCTTACTCTGGATCACTTCAAACAAGTATTCTTATATTTCTCCCAATTCCTCATATTCACCATTCCTTATGGGATAGTAACACTCCATTAAATTCATAATTTGAGAACAGGAATAACTCTGGTTTTTTTTTGTCTCTGAATTTCTAGTGCCAAGCATGATGCTTGGCATAGAATCAGTGCTTAATAAATGCTTATTAATTGATAGTGGGAGTGATTGGCTAAAGGGTATGAACAGTGACACATTACAAATTCTTTTCCAGAAAAGCCAGACCAGTTTATAGCTCCCCCAACACAGCATTAGGGTGCCCGCCTTTGCACAGCCGCCCCAACATCAACTCTTTCCATCTTTTCTCAGTTTGGGTTAGGTACCACTAAGGTTCTGCCCAGGACTAAATGTCTCATCATAGGCTACCTGCCTATTCTTTGTAGCATGACCCTTCTTGGGGCTTTAAAGTGTATTTTACCAAGTCCCCTTTAAATCTCTACTACCACCTGCTCTCCCATCTTCTTTAGCCCTCCTTGAAAATTCCCATTCTATGCCATCTGTCTGGGATGGCAAGGGTAACAATGAAAGCCACATCTAGGAAAACAGATGGGGCTGGAGAGGTTTCCTGCAACTCGAGCTAATGAGCAGGTGAAGGGATCGTTAGTTCTCTCCCAAGAAACCCCGCCATTAGTCATGGGCTGCCATAATGGAAGCCTGTTGCTCAGGGGGTGGTTCAATTATGCAGCATACAATTAATTGCCTGTAATTAGAATGAGTGCTTTAATTACTATGTTTACGTTTTGTAACCTCTTTTCTAAAATAAAACACTTCTCTCTCTCTCTCTCTCTCTCTCTCTCTCTCTCTCTCTCTCTCTGTCCTTTGAATGTGGAGTTGGGTATGGGATCCTTCTTGCCAGGGGCTGAAATGTATAAAAGAACAAATGGAGAGTTTTAGGGAAAGGTGCCACCATAACTTTGGAGAGATGGTATTGAATTCAGCTCTATTGAGTTCAATTAAGCAACATGGTGTAGAGCAAAGGGCTGACCTTGGAAACAGGGAGATGGTTTCAAGTCCTGCCTTGGCCACATGATGGCTCAAATAAGCAAAGTTGGAGGGAGGTGGAGGAGGGAATAGAGCGGTAAGGTGGAGAGATGGCTGGATTTGCAGTCAGAGGACCTGGCTTCCAACTGTGTCACTTTGGGCAAGTGACTTCCCTACCACAGCTTCAGCATTCTCCTCCATACATGAGGGATTATTGGGTCACTAGATGACCTCTGAGGTTCCTACTTCCAGCTCTAAATCAATGATACTATGAACTGGGGTGTGTGTGTGTTGTGTGTGTGTGTGTGTGTGTGTGTGTATGTGTGTGTGTGAAACTAGGGAAGGATTCATGGAAGAAGAAGCATCTGAGCTGAGCCCTGAATATAGAGTATAAGCTCTCTGAGGGCAGGGAATGTTTTGTTTTTAATCTTTGAATACACCCCCAGTGCCTAGCATGATGCTTTGTATATAGGAGAAGCTTAATAAATGCTTAATAAATTGAAGGGAGTCACAGAAGGAAAGGGTCCCAAGAGGCAGGAAATGAAAAGGGAGTGCTCTCTAAACATGGAAGATGACTTGGAGGAATTACTTATTACTTATTACATGAACATGACTTATGGGAAGTGGAGTGTTAAGGTCAGGTAACAGTTGGTGACCAAGTTTGCTTTAAATGTAGAGTTCAGGTAGAGAGGAATAGTATGACATAGGGCTGGCAAAGCAGGGCGCTGATGGTAGAGAGTCACAGATATGGAGACTGCATCTTGGATAGGACTTTGGTGTTCCTCTTGTCCAATCCGAACACAAAAGAAATCTCGACTGTGACCTATCCGACAAGTGGCCATCCAGTTCCTACTTGAAGACCCATGAGGAAGGGGAGCCCACTACCTCTTGAGGCTGCCCTTTGGACTTCTTCCTGTTGTGGTCTCTGTCCTTCCAAACACAATTATTTTTCTCTTTGACTACCATGATTTGGAAACTCTAAGCTAGAAGGAATAGCTAACACACTGGATTTTAGAATCATAGATTTTGAGCTGGCAGGGACCTTAGATATCATTGAGCCTAACCCCTTCATTTTACAGATGAGGAAACTGAGCCATAGAAAAGTAAAGTGACTTGCCCAGGGTCACAAAGCCAGGATGTAGCCAAGACAGGATGTGAACTCCGGTCCTCTTGTCTTCAAGTCCAACACTCTGCTGTGCTACTTCACTGTCTCTGTGACAGACTGAGGACTTAAGAAGTTGAGAGCTTGGAGAAGAGTGTCAGACACCCAGACCACACATCCCACAACACTCTCAGGTGCTGTACAAACCAGATTGAAATGTAATCGGGAAATATTTATCAAAATAAATAAAAATGCGATAAAACAGATGACGCGAATATGTGGTTTTTAAAGTCAGTATGTGCCCACAGGGATCTTTAGGTATGGTTTAATGGTCCCTGTTTCTATTTGTTTGACCTCATTGGCTTAGAAGATTGAGAAGAAATTTAAATTAGTAATTGGGTAAAAGTAAAGTCCTACATTTGGGTTCAAAAATCACTGTTGCAGGAACAATGCAGGGGAGACATTTCTAGATCACAGTTTAGCAGATAAAGATCTGGGGGCCTTACTGGATTGCAAGAACACGTGAGTCAACAGGGTTGGGAAGGCAGAGAAAGTGAATGGGGACTTAGGCTGTGTGCATTAAGGAACGTATAACATCAAGGACTGGAAAGGTGATGGTCTTCCTGTCCTTTGTTGGTCAGGCTACATCTGGAGTATTGTAATCCTTTCTGGCTGCTGCATTTCAGGAGGTCCAGCCACAAATGGGGAATGTGCAGAGCGGGGCAGCAGGGATTCTAAGAGGCCTTGAGTCCAGGCCATCTACGGACCACTGAAAGGAATAGACAGCATTTAAGATTTGCAAAGCACTTTAAAAATGTCATCTCGTTTGATCCTCACAACAATCCCGGGAGGAGAGTGCTATTGTGACCCTCATTTTAAACGTGTGGAAACTGAGGCAGGCAGAAGTGAAACGACTTGCCTTCCTCTAGATCCTCAAGCAGAGGGTGGATGACTCGAGAAGGGGATTCTTGGCCAGGTGTGGGTTAGAATAGGTAACCACTGAAGTCCTTTATACCCTGGAGCTTCTGGGATTCTGATTATATGACCTCCCTAGCTGCTATGCCATCAGTGGGTCACAGTGTCATAGATTCAGATCCAGAAGGGACCTCAGAGCTCATAGAGTCCAGCCCATTCTTTTTACAAATGAGGCCCAGAGAGTGAAGTGATTTACCCAAGGTCACACAGGCAGAAAGTAGCAGAGCCAAGATTTGAACCCGGACCCTCTGACTCCAAATCCAGGGTACTTTCCACTGTACTCTCCATCCCTCTCAGTGATTGAGAACAACTTAAATATTTCTCCAGATTCCCTTTCAGAACTTAAAAAAACTCTGACTGATTCAGGGAAAGTGAGTGTCATTTCTCCTGGAGCCATGGAGATCATCATTTCCCCCATTATCAACCAAGGAGGGGGTGGGGGGCAAACAGCAGGTGTTAGCACCATTTTTCATTGTCCTTGTCCATAATCCTGACAGGTGCTTTTTTTTTTCTTCTTTCCAGTTTTAGGTTGTACCCAGGTGTTTAATGACTGGCTCTCCAAAAAGACAGGAAACACTTTCAAGTTTAATCTACATTATTAAAATTTTCTCCATCACTTTCTTAAGTCTAGACAACCGATTGTTTGTTCAAAACGATAAATCAAGCCCTGCTTTGTAGCACTTGCTGATTAGTGAAGTGTAAATGTGCTAAATACTAAAGCAGCTCCTAGTTCTACCCTCCATGCTCCCATCCATGCCCTTATGTTCAGCACTGGGCCACAGTGGAAAGGGTCTGGAGCCAAGAGACCTTGTTGATTTCCCGAGGTCCCTTCCAGCTTCTAATCGATGATTCTGTGACATGGCGCTCAGGTTAACGCCGAGGGTCCAGACCAGGGCTTGGGGGGGGGGTGCAAAACAGGTTAATTGCTCTAGGGGGGATTGAACCTGAAGCTTTCACCTTTCTCCATGGCAGAGAAATAATGAGGCAGGTGACTACCTTCCTGGCTGGCCTCATTATAGCTGGCTGGGCTCATTACACAGCTTTTGTTTTGATTACAGATGGTCACTAGGTCACTGGCTTGAGGAAATTCACAATGACTTTTACACATCATGGCTTTCTCTCATTCCAGAGCTTCCCTTCATTTAACATTATGCCCCCATCCTGTAGATGAAGGGAAAGGGAATGAGATGGAAATGAGATGAAGGACATACCTAGTAAGACTCACAGATTGTGAGAACTGAAGTGCCCTTAGATATCACCCACTCCAGTCATTTTTTTACCTTTTTGTGTGTGTTGCGGCAGTCTGGTGAAGCCCTTTATCAGAAACATATTTTTAAATGCACAAAATGAATTATACATAAGATTACAGAAGAAACTTACTATCTTAAAATACTGTTATTAAAATATAAAAAAAGGTTATGGATCTCAGATTAAGAATGCTTGAGCTACGCCGATCTTTCATTTCGGAGATGAGGAAACAGGCTGAGAAGTTAAGTGATTTGCCCAAGACCACATAGTTAAGAAGAGTCTGGATTTGAATCCAGATCTTCTTGACTCCAAGTACAGGGACCATATTACCTTGGTCTAAGCAAGAAATGATGAAACCCTAAAGCAATCAGTCAATCAATATTTATCAAGCTCTTACTATGTGCCAGACATTGTACTAAGTTCTGGGGAAATAGAGAAAGGCAAAAGACAATTTCTTTTCTCAAGGAGCTCACGATCTAAGGGGAAGGTGACAACTGTGTACCAATGAGGTATGGACAGGATAAAGTCGAGATAATCAATGGAGGGAAAGCATCAGCACCAAGGGGACCATGAGAGTGGAGAGGAGGGAGGTGAGGGGGGTTATGGATTCACAGACATTCAAGTTCAACCGAAGGAGACATTTCCCAATCGAAGCTCAACAGGCAGACTCAGTGGGGAGTAGCCTCCTTGTCATGGAAGGTCTTAAAATGCATAGACTAGATGCCTATTTGGTATCCATTGGGTGTTGGGTGTTGTAATGAGGATTTTTGTGCAGGTAGGAGTTGTATTAGGTGGCAGTTCTTAGCCTATGGATTGGGAACTTAAAAAAAAAGATTTTTGCCCCCAGATTAATTGTTTTTCTTTGCAATCTTTTGAAATTGTGTGATATATATATATATATATATATATATATTTAAAAAATATTTATATATATATATATATATATTTAAAAAATATTTATATATAATTTAAAAATGTGATTCTGAGAAGGGGGTCTCTAGATTTTACCAGATTTTCCAAGGGGTCCATGGCACAAAAAGGGTTAAGGACCCCAGGACTAGGAGGCTTGAGATCCCTCCCAGCTTAGAGTTTCTGGGTTTAGAGGATGAAAGAAAGGAAGGGAGCAAAGATCAATCGATCCATCAAGCAATCAACAAGTCTTCATTCAATGATTTTTTTATATGCTGGGTCTGTAAGACAAAAGAATGGTTCTTGTTCTGAAGGTCACACAGTAAGGGGGAGATGCACGAGGATAAATACAAGATATATGCAGAGTAGATGAGAGGTAATCTCAGAAAGGTTGACTGGGGGTTGGAGGGAAGGAGGGACGCTCCAGGATAGACCTTGAATGTTTGCCTGGAAGAATGACAGTGCCTTCAATAACAACAGAGAAATGGGGAGGTGTAGAGGGTTCAGGAGAGAAGATGATGAGCTTGGTTGGAGGATGGGCTGAGTGTGAGGAGCCACTGGGATCCTTGGGTGCAGGTGTCCCGGCAGCAGTCAAGGAGCTCAGGGAAGAGATGGGGCTGGATCTGTAGGCTTGGGAGTCATTTGTATAGAGGTGATAATTAAAGCCATAGGAGAGGAGAGTGGAGAGAGAGAAGAGAGCACTTATGCCAGACCCCTGCAGGATACCCACACTCAAGAGAGAAGAAAATGATCTATCATAAGCAAATGGGGATTGGATCAGACATCCATTGGTCATACAGCCCCTTCCTTCCTTGCCTGCCACTGACCACCTAAAGTCCTAAAGTCACACCATTTCCAGAAGAACCGAGCAACTCAAAAGAGGTTCCCCCAGGGATACTTGTTCTGGGAAGAAATCCCTGCAGTTCTCATACCCAGCTCCTAGATGGTGCTCTTCCTCTACCAAGATGGAGCCACCTCACCTTCACCAGTGATAGAAAGATTATGAAAGGGAGGCCAACGGTTATCTTTGATGATAATGTAAACACAGTTTTGTAGTCATCAGGCCTTGAAAACCCCATGGCCCTTTTCAATTTAGGGTCATAAATTTAGAACTGCAAGAGACCTTTGAGCCAAACCATAGACTAAGGAAGTCTGTGACACTCAAAGTCACGTGGATAACAAATAGCAAAGCTTGGATTTGAATCCAAGACCTTTGACTCCAAACCTTATACAAGCCCAATGTTCTTTCCAACTGTCTCAGAGCAGCAAGGGACCTCAAAGATCATGGAGTTCAACTACAGATGGTCATGGAATTAATGGTCCTTAAAGGTCATGGAGTCCAATTACCCCTCCTCATTTTCCAGATGAGGAAATGAGGCCCAGAAAAGGGAAGTCATTTTCCCAAGGTCCAGCATGTTGTAAGGGCCAGAGCCAGGATTCAAACCCAAGGTCTCCCATGCCAAGTCTAGCACCTTTCCACTGGACCATGCTACCTCCCACCCCCAAAGAGAGCCTCAGAATTTCATTGGCAGAAGGTCCAGAATATTTGACCATGGGATGCTACAAAATCTTTTGTCTCCAGAAAGGGCAAAGTAGAGCAACAGAGTCCTTGAGAGGAGGTATTGAGAGAAATGTGCCTACTACAGGGTGGTGAGTAGAAAAGAGGTCTGGATTTGGTGACCTCTGAAGTTCTTTCCTGTATTGTATGTCTGGGCTTCCTGTTGTCTGAGGGATCCTCTGGGTTCCATCTTAGAAACCTGAACCACGTTCTTTCCTGGTCAATACTCCCCAGAGTCCACAGGTCAATTTCACCCAGGTGGTGTAGATGTGATATTGTGGGGCTCAGTCACAAAGGGAGGTGGAAATGGCTCTTTGCCCACTAGGGGCCCAGAATTTGAACCTTCCCTTGTCTTCTTGCTTAATGATCTCCAGCGGCATTTCAAAGCTCTGCCTGGGGGCATTGGATTTCTTTGTTGGTTTTTTCCCTTTAACATCTCAAAACAAAAATAAAGGATTTAAAAATTGTTTTGATAGTAAAGGAGAAGGACTGTTCTTTCTTGGGCTTTGTGTGATTTGGGATGCATAAGGAGTAAACAGATTTTGTAAAGCTCTTCTAGAAAGACCCCATGGCTACTTCCAATGGAAGCTGGCCCATTTCCCTGCCAGCCTTTTCTCTGAGGCCTTCCAATTAGCCCCTTGCTGATCAAGACAAGGAACACTGAGCTCTGATTAAAGAGATTCGATTTGAAAGCCAGAAGGGAGCTTTTGATCTCCAGGCTTCAATTCCTTCTTACTCCAGTCCATCTTCCTCTCAGCCCCCAGAATGTCTAGAGTCCAGTTCTGACCCTGTGACCTCACTAATGGGTAAGCTTCAGTGGTGCCTTATTACCTTGAGGACCAAATAGAAATGCTTTCGTTTGTCATCTAAAGCTCTTCACAACCTGGCCTTCTTTCTCTCTCTCCAGTCTCCAGACACATTTATTCCATTCTGAGTACTCTATGGTCTATTCCTATTGGCTTATGGCATATGCCCTTCCTGCCCTCCTCTATTACATTCCCCATCTGAGTCCCTCTGCACTGGCTACCACCTTGTGCCTAGGATGCTTTCTGGCCTCATTTCTGCCTTTTCAAGCCCCCTGATATCCTTTAAGCATCAGCCCAAATGCCACCTTCTGCAAGGAGCCTTTCCTGGCCTTCTCCTCACCCCCTCCACCCCAGCTGCCAATCAATGCTCTTCTACCCAAGACAACCTTGCGTCTGCTTTGTACCTTATACACACACACCTATGTGTGCCGGGATGTAAATTCCAGCTGTTTTTCTTCTGTCTTGGAATCTTTAGTGCTTGGCACAGTTCCAGGCACATGCTGACTCTCTGTGACCCCATTTGGGGTTCTCTTGGCCAAGATACTGGAGTGGTTCTTCATTTCCTTCTCCAGATCATTTTATAGACGGGGACACTGAGGCAAACAGGGTGAAATGACTTGCCCAGGGTCACCTAGCTAGTGAGTGTCTGAGGCTGGATTTGAACTCAGGAAGATGAGTCTTCCTGAGTCCAGGGATTTAGGCTCTATGGCGCCCCCTAGCTGCTCTCCCCTCCCCAGGCATGAACTAAGCACTGAAATGTTTGGTAACTGATTGACCATAGAGAGCCTCTTATCTAACACTCTCAATTTATTGGGGAGAAAGCTGAAGGGTGAAGTAATCTGCCCAAAGTCATACAGATAGCAAAGTGGCAGAGCTGGGCTTTGAACCCAGATACTCTGACTCCAAACCTAATTCTCTCCACCTTGTACCCTATTGCTTTTCAAAAAACAATAAACTGCTTGAGGCTGCTAGGAGGAACCATATTTTACAGAGCTCTGGGTCTGGAGCCAGGAACCTGAGTTCAAATCCAGCCTAAGACACTTACTAGTTGTGTGACCCTGGGCAAGTCACAACTTCTCTTTCAGGCTCACTTTCCTCAACTGTAAAACGGGATAACAATAACATTTACCTCACAGTGTTATTGTGAAGATCAAATGAGATAGTATTTGTGAAAGAAAAAAAAGGTGCTTAGCACAGTACAGGCACGTAGTAGGTGCTGTAGAAATGCACCTTGCCCTCTCTCTTCTGAATATGGCCTTGGCCCAGATGAATCAAATTCAGGTTCTCTGAACTTGAAATCCAGTTGATAAATGCTGGAAGAAAGAACAAAGAGGGTCATTTCTAGTCCTCATCTTCCTGGCTGTCCCTAAATCCTGTGGATTCTATTTTTCCCTGAGCATTCTTTCAAATTATTACAACTCTTCCTGAATGTTCCCCAGTGCCTAAACTGGAATCTCTCTCTCTCTCTCTTCCCTCCCTCCTCTCTGTTCTTTCCTTACTTTTTTCCTTCCTCCCTCCCTCCCTCCCTTCTTCCTTCCTTCCTTCCTTCCTTCCTTCCTTCCTTCCTTTCCTTCCTTCCTTCCTTCCTTCCTTCCTTCCTTCCTTCCTTCCTCTGCATCTCTCTGTGCCTGTGCCTGTGTGTCTCTCTCTCTATGTTGAAGTTCCTCCCTTCCTTCTTACTACCTGGGTGACCCTCAGCAAGTCACTTCCATTCTTTGGACCTCAGTTTCTCCACCTGTAAAATGAAAGGGTTGGATTCAATGACATCTAAAGTCCTTTCTGTCTCTAGATCTTTGATTCCATGATTCTTCAAGGCCAGTGCATGTTTCACTTTCTCTGTGAACCCTTTCCAGGTGCTTCCACCCTTTTCATAGTGTATGCTCCCTCTCTTCACCTCTCTGTTGTACTTCTCTCCCTCTCTCTTGTATCATGATTAGATGTAGACTTGTCCCCCTCCCCAAACTATCTTGTAAGCCTCTGTGTTGCAGCTATCTTTGAACTCCTGAGGCTGAGCATAGAGCATGCAGTAGGGGCTTAATAAATGTTTGTTGAATTGAATTGAAATCCTTTATTTTGAATTGAGTGAAATTCTCATCCAGTCCTCCCCACCACCTGGGTCTGCTTGGACCTGAGATTTAACTGGCAAAAGGAACTCCCAGTGTGTAAACTCTCTCTACCAATAAATATCAGCAACTTCAAGTCAAGTCAACAAATATTTGTTAAGTTCCTACTATGTGTCAGGGATACAAATAGTAGGGGGGGAAACCCCTCCAACAAAACAAAATAGTTCCTATCCTCAAGCAAGCTCAGAGTCTAAGGGGGGAGACAATCTACAAATAATACACAAAACAAACAATATTGGATGACAGATTTGCAGCTGGGAGGGACCTTAGAGGCAATGCCCTCATTGTACAGATGAGAAAATTGACAGATGGGAGCACCTAGAGATGACTTGCACAAGGTCACACAGCTAGGTCTGAGGTGGTTTAGTCTTCCTGGTTCCAAGACTGGCCCTCACTACCCACCAAATGGCCATGTCCTTCTCTGCCCAGTCAGTTTACCTCTCCTAATTCTCACACCCTTTCATACTGGCTGCTCAGATTATTTCTTTGGACTGAATCTTTAGCTCCATCTGCCTTTTCCTCTGCCACTAAACAAATTTCCGTCAGCCTCCTCCATTCATTGTACTCTGCTCATTACAGACTGTTGTCTGACTGTTCCTTTGTGTCCCTGTGTCATCTGCTCTTTTCTCTAGGTCCTTCCTCATGCTAGCCTTGCCAAGAAAAGCCATCCTTCTTTTCTCTTGTTTCTCCTCATTCCTGGAAGCTCTCTGCATTTCCCAAATCCTTCTGTGACACATTGATTTTTTTTTCCTCTGAGGGCTTCATGAGCTTTCTGCTCAATGTCACTTTGTGTTTGATGCTTGTAATTGCTTCTCTGTCGCCTTGGCTCTAATGTGTTTCCAGCAGGAGTACTTGACCAGTGGCCAATTTTGGTGAAGAATCATTTGTCCTAGGTTAAAAATGCAACTCTGGCAGGGTTTTCTCTTTTTTTAAAAAATATACAGAACCCCAGAATCAGGCCCTCAGAGGTGGAAGTGACCCCATCTAGTTAAACAGGGGGTTCTTAACTCTTTTGGGTCATGGACCCTTTCAACAGCCTGATGAGACTCTTGGAATCATCTTTTTAAATAATTGAAGGAAACACTAAATTTCAGTTAGAGATTTATGAAAATAAAGATGTAATTTTTTCTAATCCAAGTCCATGGATCTCCTGAAATCTTTTCATGGACTCTTTGAGGTCCCTGGACCTCAGGTTAAGAACCCCTGCCCTAGTACAATATGTACCTGAATAATAATCCCCTCTACAATATATCCAACAAGTAGTCCTACAGCTTCTGCTTGAAGACCTCTAGTGATGGGTAACCTTCCACCTTCCTGGCTGCTAATTTTATTTCAGGATAGTACCAATTGTTAGTAAATTTCTTCTTCTAATGAGCCTACATCTGCTTCTTTATAACTTCCTCCCTAATTATACCATAGCTCTCTATTATTGTGTATGCTTTTAGATATGTCTTATCTAAGAGGGAATAGAAAGCTTGTACTGTAAAGAGGATAAACATCGACAGAGAAGAGCTTAATGTAGCAGTTGGCCCAGAAGCTGATTCCCAAAACCATCATTAAAAGAACCTCCTCACTCCTATTAGTTTTACTGATTTCTTGGTGGTATTTTTGGTATTTTTATATTACAGTCAATTCCTAGTATTCTCCTTCCACCATTTTCCATGGCAAAGCTTAAGGAATCCAAACTTCATGTGGGTTAGGAAAATGAAGAGGACAGGTACAACTCTCGTAGAGGACAAATAGCTGCAAGAGCCAGTTTCAGAATGAACAAGGCTGAATGTAGATCTAAGACCCTCAAGGAATCATAGCATTTCAGAGTTGGAAAGGACCTTGGTGGCCATTCAGTCCAACTCTAACCATCCCTGACAAGCACTCATTCAGCCTTTGACTGAAGGGCTTCAATGAAGGGGAACACACTGCCTTCTAAGAGAGTATATTCCATTTTGAGATTGCTCTGATGATTAGTAAGTTTTCCTTATACAGAGTAGAAACTGGATTCTCTTCAAGTCCCCTGACTTTACTATAATTCTACACCAGGAATCAAAGAAGGGGTAAATCTATTAGGGACTGGCTGAACAATTTTTGGTATATCAATGTGATGGAAAACTATTGTTCTATATGAAATGGTGAAGGGGAGGATTTCAGAGAAACCTAGGAAGACTTGCATGCACTGATTCAGAGTGAAGTGAACAGGACCAGGAGAAAAATAGTATAAGAACAACATTGTAGAAATGAGAAAGTTTGAAAAACTTAAGACCCCAATCAACTTGATGGTAATCCATAAATCCAGAAGACCTCCAGAAAGAGATAGGTGATGGACAAAAGATGCAGAATAAAACACACATTTTTGGACAAAGCCAGTGCAGGTTTTTTTTTTAACTTAACTGTGCATATTTGTGGCAAGGGTTTTGTTTTTCTCTTTTTTCATCTAGTAAGGAGGGAGAGATGAGAGGGAGAAAAAATGTTTGTTAATTGAAAAAAAAATAAAGAAACAAGGGGGCAACTGTGTGTGAACTCTTGTAAGGGGTCTAGCCTCCAAATTCTCAGGTTTGTTCCTGTTTGCACACAGCACTGGGGTGGAAATTGGACTTACAGAATCCAGCTGCTAGTCAGTTTTCACCCATGGGTTAGCACACCCCAACACAAGACGGGGTCAAGTCAAGGAAGACCAACTGGAGACTTAAGGAAACCCTCAGCAATGTACATGATCTTTGAGTTGAGAACTGAGGCAATGGTCTCACAGGATGCCTGATAATCTGTACTGCATATCTTTGCCAACTCAAATGTGGAAGAGAGAGAGGTATCACACAAAAGAAGCGATGGGGAGGAAGTACGTGGAATACAGCTCTCTGGGTCAGGAAGACCTAAGATTGAATTCTACCTGACACGTATTAGCTGTATGGTTGGTAGTGGACAGCCACAACCTCCCTGATCTGATCTTCAGTGCTCTCTCCCTTTCCCTCTCCCTCTCTCCCTCTCTCCCTCTCTCCTCTCTCTCTCTCTCTCTCTCTCTCTCTCTCTCTCTCTCTCTCTCCCTCCTTCCCTCTCCCTCTCTCTCCTCCTCCCTCTCCCTCTCCTCTCCTCTCTCTCTCTCTCCTCTCTCTCTCTCTCTCCTCTCTCTCTCTCTCTCCTCTCTCTCTCTCTCTCCTCTCTCTCTCTCTCTCTCCTCTCTCCCTCCCTCTCTCTCTCTCTCTCTCTCTCTCTCTCTCTCTCTCTCTCTCTCTCTCTCATTACTCTCAACTCATCTAATAAACATTCGTTAAGTGCCTAACAATGGTACTGCAATGTATTTGGATTAAGTGCTGGAGCTACAAAGCTAGAAAAAGAAAAGGTTTCTGTCTTCAAGGAGCTTACATTCTATAGAATATAAAGGCTCACCTCTAACTTATAGTCAGAGTTACCTGGGGCACTAACAGATTAAGTTACTTGAACAGGGTCAAAGAGTTAGTGCGAATCAGAGGTAAGGCTCAAACCCAGGTCTTTCTTTCTCTATGGATGGTGCTCTACCACCACCATTATCATCATCATCACCACTACCACCATCACTGCTGATATGAAAGGCAGTGTGGCCTTATGGATAAGGTGCTAGACCTGGAGACAAGGAGACCTGTGTTCAGATACCACCTCTAGACACATACTAATCATTGTACTCAATGCTCTCTAGGACCCTTCTACCTCTAAGTCTATGCTGTGAAGTGCTTTGCACAACCTTAAAGCACTAGATAATTGCTAGGATTGTTGCTGTTGTTTTTATCTATTTACTTAATGCTCTAAAGTCTACAGAGCACTTTGTAAATATGATTTTGTTTGATCCCGCATAGTCTGACTCTAAGACTTACTCTCCTCATCTGTTAAATGGGGATATTAAGCCCTAGAGCTCTTACCTTGCTTATTATGAGCTGTAAATAAGATAATGTGGATTCAGTGCTTTGCAAACTTTCAAAGTTCCATGCCAATGCTGGCTGTCATGATGATATACTTCTCCTGTTTGTAAAATGTGCTTTGAGTTGCTTTAGAAAGAGCTTTCCCGGCAGAGCGCAGAGTGCAGGTACTGGGGCAGTGGCTGCATCCTGAGCTTCTGGCCCACAGACTGAGGGGGAATTGAGCGGCTGATCAGAGGGGGTATTGCAGGGATCTCTTTGCTAGTGCTGAGGCAGGAATGTCTTGCTTTGCCCATGCTTGGATCTGGGTCACAGTTCTGGACGGTGGTCCTGGGGAGTGGAGGAGCACTGGGGTCAAGGAGCTTGTAGAGGCTAGGGAGAGAAAACCTTTCTCACAGTTCCAGGACAGAAAGGAGTGCTTGTGGTCACTAATAGACCAGAGCACAGGCCAGGAAAGGAGTAAACACCTCATTCCTTATCATACCACCTTGCAAGAACTGAAAATTTACAGGTCCCTACAAGTATCTCTGAAAACAGCTGTATAAACCCCCTAAGCTTGGGACAGTACATTCTCCACATTGGAAGCAGACTCTTACCTTAACAAAGAGTTTAAAACTCAAGTAATTGGCTGGGATCATGAGCAAGCAGTGCAAAAAGAGTCAGACTATATTATCTTACTTTGGTGACAAAGAAGATCAAAACATACAACCAGAAGAATACAACAAAGTCAAAGCTCCTACATCCAAAGCCTCCAAGAAAAATATGAATCAGTCCCAGGCCTTGGAAGAGCTCAAAAGGGATTTTGAGAAGCAAGTAAGAGAAGTAGAGGAAAAACTGGGAAGAGAAATGAGAGTGATGCAAGAAAATCATGAAAAACAAGTCAACAGCTTGCTAAAGGAGACCCAAAAAAATACTGAAGAAAATAACACCTTAAAAAATAGCCTAACCCAAATGGCAAAAGAGGTCCAAAAAGCCAATGAGGAGAAGAATGCCCTAAAAAGAAAAATTGGCCAAATGGAAAAGGAAGTCCAAAAGATTACTGAAGAAAATACTTCCTTAAAAATTAGAATAGAGCAATTGGAATCTAGTGACTTTATGAGAAATCAAGACACTGTAAAACAAATCCAAAAGAATGAAAAAAATAGAAGACAATGTGAAATATCTCATTGGAAAAACAACTGACCTGGAAAATAGATCCAAGAGAGAGAATTTAAAAATTATTCGATTATCTGAAAGCCATGATCAAAAAAAGAGCCTAGACATCATCTTTCAAGAAATTATCAGGGGCAGTTAGGTGGTGCAGTGGATAGAGCACCAGCCCTGGATTCAGGAGGACCTGAATTCAAATCAGGCCTCAGACACATAACACTTACTAGCTGTGTGACCCTGGGCAAGTCACTTAACCTCATTGCCTAGCCCCCCCCCCAAAAAAAAAAAGAATTATCAAGGAAAACTGCCCTGATATTTTAGAACCAGAGGGCAAAATAGAAATTGAAATAATCCACTGATCTCCTCCTGAAAGACATCCCCAAAGGAAAACTCCTAGGAATATTGTAGCCAAATTCCAGAGTTCCCAGGTCAAGGAGAAAATATTACAAGTTGCCAGAAAGAAACAATTCAAGTATTGTGGAAACACAATCAGGATAACACAGGATTTAGCAGCTTCTACATTAAAGGACCACAGGGCATGGAATATAATATTCCAGAGGGCAAAGGAGATAGGATTACAACCAAGAATCACCTACCCAGCAAAACTGAGTATAATCCTTCAGGGTAAAAAATGGTCATTCAGTGAAATAGAGGACTTTCAAGCATTCTTGATGAAAAGACCAGAGCTGAATAGAAAATTTGACTTTCAAATACAAGACTCAAGTGGAACATGAAGAGGTAAACAGGAAAGAGAAATCATAAGAGACCTATTAAGGTTGAACCTATTAAGGTGGCACAGTGGATAGAGCACCGGCCCTGAAGTCAGGAGGACCTGAGTTCAAATCTGGCCTCAGACCAAACACTTGACACTTACTAGCTGTGTGACCCTGGGCAAGTCACTTAACCCCAATTGCCTAAAAACAAAAAACAAACAAACAAACAGCATTAGGGTAGTTGGAGGGGGGAAAAATTATATGTATGTAGATAGACAGATAGATAGATAGATAGAGGGCACAGGGTGAGTTGAAGATTAAGGGGATATATCTAGAGAATAAAATTGAGGGATGAGGGAGGATTATACTCAGAGAAGAAGAAAGGGAGAGGTAGAACAGGATAAATTGCCTCACAAAAAAACAGAAAAGAAAAGGCTTTTTACAGTGGAGAGGAAACGGGGGAATTTGAGAGGGAAGGAGTGAATCTTATTCTCATAGGATTTGGCTTAAGGAGGGAATAACAAACACATTCAATTGGGTATGGAAATCTGTCTTACCCTATAGGAAAATAGGGGGGGAAGGGGATAAGAGAGCAAGGGGATGATAGAGAGGAGGGAAGATTGGGAAAGGGGGTAATCAGAAGCAAATACTTCTGAGGAGGGACAGGGTCAAAAGGAAGAATAGAATAAATGGGGGGGCAGGATAGGATTAAGGGAAATAGAGTTAGTTTTTCACAACATATCTACTATGGAAGTGTTTTACATAACTGCACATGTACAACCTATATTGAGTTGCTTACCTTTTCAGTGAGGGTGAGTGGGGAGGGAGGAAGGGATAAAATTTGGAACCCAAAGTTTCAAAAACACATGTTTAAAAAAATGTTTTCACATACAACTGTGAAATAAGAAATACAGGAAATGGAATACAGAAGTCTATCCTGCCCTACAGGAAAATAGAAGGCGAAGGGGATAAGAGAAGGAGGGGAGAGATAGAAGAGAGGGTAGACTAGGGGAAGGGGTATTCAGAATGCATGCCATCTTGGGGTGGGGGGAGGGGTGAGATGGGGTGAAAATTTGGAGCTCAAAATCTTGTGGAAGTAAACTTTGAAAACTACAAATAAATAAATTTATATTTTAAAAAAAAAGGGGGAAAAAAGAGCTTTTCCAAACCAGGGCCTATGCAACCTGGCAGTGGGAAGCATGAGGAAATGATCTGAGCCTATTAGTATGAGGAACCCTCAGTGTGAAGGCTCCCTTCATCAATGCAGAGGCAGCTGGGTGGTATAGTAGATAGAGTACTGGGCTTGGAGTCTGGAAAACCTGAGTTCAAATCTGGCCTCAGACACTTACGAACTATGTGACCTTGGGCAAGTCATTTTTAATCTCAGTCTGCCTCAGTTTCCTCATCCATAAAGTAGGAATGATAATAGCATCTCACTTCACAGGGTTGTGATGATCAAATGAGTTAACAGATACAAAGTGCTTTGCAAACTGCAAAGTTGCTATATAAATGCTGGTAATTTAGCTTTGTCTTAAGGCAAGGATTCTTGGGTCTGTGGAAAGATGTCAGATCTTTATTATAATATGATTGGTTTCCTTTGAAATCCTCTGGATTCTACTTTATACCTTTAAGAACATGATTCTGAGAAGGTGTCGATAGGCTTCACCAGACAGGGCCCAAAGGGTCCAGGACACACACACGTACAAAGGGTTAAAAGCCTCTGACTCAATGAAAGACTTCCTAACCATGAGTGCCGTCCAAAAATGAGATAAATGATCTGTCTCAAGAGGCAGTGAGTTCCCCATTGCTGGAAATCTTGGAATGTGGTCCAGATACCCATTTCTCAGCAATGTTGTAGGGGGAGAAAAGAGGGAGGGAAGGTAGGAAGGAAGGAAGAAAGGAGGAAAGGAAGGAAGGAAGGAAAGGAAGGAAGGAAGAAGAAAGGAAGGAAGGAAGAAGGAAGGAGACAAGCATTTATTGTCTACTATGGGAAAGGAAGGAAGGAAGGAAAGAAAGGAAGGAAAGGAAGGAAGGAAGAAGGAAGGAAGGAAGAAGGGAGGGAAACAAGTATTTATTAAGCATCTACTAGGTACCAGGCACTATCTTAAACACTTCACAATTATTATATAACTTGATCCTCACAACAACCCTGAGAGGTAGATACTGTTATTATCCCCATTTTATTTTATTTTTTTATTATTATTTTTTGGCTAGGCAATGGGGTTAAGTGACTTGCCCAGGGTCACACAGCTAGTGAGTGTTATGTGTCGGAGGCTGGATTTGAACTCAGGTCCTCTTGACTCCAGGCTGGTGCTCTATCCACTGCGCCACCTAGCTGCCCCTATTATCCCCATTTTATAATTGAGGAAACTGAGGCAAACAGAGGTAAAGTGACTTTCCCAGGGTCACAAAGCTTGTAAGCATCTGAGGATGGATTTGAACTCAGGTCTTCCTGACCCTGAGCCCAGTTCTCTTTTTAAGAGGTATGGATTTATTGGACAAGAATCTGGTCATTAGATGAACCTCCGAGGTTCCTTCCAGTGCTGAGATTTTGGGATTCAGAGAAGTGATTTGCTCAAGGATTCCCAGCTAGTGAGTGAGAGAACCAGCATTTAAACCCAGGTCTCTAGCCCTTCCATTTGGTGTTCTTTCCACTACCTCCTGCTTTTTCTTTCTCTCCTGTCCTAGTGTGAAGCTTCAGTGGTGATAGGACCACATATCTAGACTTTTCACCCCATTTTAATACCTAACTCAACATTCTGGACCCTATCCCTCCTAAGCAAATATTTATTTGGCAAACAGAGACCAGCCAGGATGGAGGCCAAGGAATATTTCTCACATCAATATGGAGCAAATGATCAGATTCTGTAGGGGAATTGACCTGTTAGAGGTGGCCAACGTATTGTCTTATCAGCATGAGCACACACACCACATAGCTGCATGAAGATAAAGGGGGCATGGGAAGCAAGGAGAAAGGGAGGCTGCCATTTTGATGCAGGTGGGGCGTGGGGAGGGAAGAGACAAGGTTAGGAAAATGGGAAGCAGGTACTGAAAACGAAACTGCTTATCTCCTCTGCCTATGTCTGATGGGGTCAAAGCTCAGGGCTAACCATCACGGAAGCCAGAAGGGGTGTTAGGAATTCAATCCAGTCCAATCCATGGTAACAGTATTTCCTAAGCATCGTCAAAAATTGTGTTAACAATAATGATTATTATTTAATTCTTCAAAAATTATGATGATAATAAAACACAACTTTTAAAGGTCTGCAATGCTCTATTCATATATTATCTCATTTGACATCCACAAACAGCCTCATGACATAGATGCTATTATCCCATTTTACAAATGAGAAAGATGAGGCTGAGAAAAATTCAGTGACTTGCTCAGAATCATATAGCTAGCAAATATTTGAGACATGAGTCATAATTAGGGTTTCATGTCTACAAGGAACCACCTAACTTTATAGTATCATGTGAGTTGCTGGGGATTTTTTTTTGAGGGGGAGGGAAGAGGTCAAAAAGCTATGATTTATCTGTGTTGAGAACTCCTAGTGTGGAAAATCCCTTCACCAATCAGTAGTTCCTCCACAGCTTACAGTCCCAAAGGACTTTCTGGGGCCATTAGAGGTTAAGTGATTTGCCCAATTCACATAGTTTCAAGTCAGAAGCAGGACTTCTTTCCAGTTCTTCCTGACTCTGACACCAATTTTATTCCATTAGGATGTAAGCTCCTTGAGGGCAGGGACTAGTCTGGGTTTTCCATTTGTGTTTCCATCACTCGCAACATTGCAAGCACTTCATAAATGTGTACTGATTGATTGGAATTGCTGTTGCTACTCCCTGAGCATTCAAAGGAAAAAAGGGAAAAATTGTCCCTGCCCTCAGGAAGTTTCCATTCTATGGGAGAGATAGAGTACAGCACATACACTCATGAATATTTATCATAATTTGAGAAAAGCAAGAGTCCTATCATGCAGGGGGGCCAGGAAAAGATGACCTGGGAAGTTGGCCTGTAAGTGGAGAGGTCATCTGGTCCAATGTCTTCACTTTTCAGATGAGTAAACTGAGGCCCAAAGAGGAACAGGCATCTGGCCCAGATCACCAAGGTAGTGAGTCACAGAACTGAGATTTGAACCCAGATCCTTTGGCTCCAGAGTCAGGGCTCTTTCCCCTGTGCATGGAACCTTGTTGACTTACTTATTTTTGAAGAAAAATTCATTAATTTATTTAGAATTATCAACAATCACTTCCATAAGCTTTTGAGTTTAAAATTTTTCTCCCCCTCCATCCCCACCTTCCTCCCCAAGACGGTGAGTAATCTGATATAGGCTATATATATATAATCCTGTTAAACATATTTTCACATTAGTGACATTGTAGGTAAGAATTAGAACCAATAGAAAGAACCACAAGAAAGAGGAAACAAAAGAAAAGAAAAAAATAGCAAATAATATGCTTCAATATGCATTCAAACTCCATAGTTCTTTCTTTGGGTGTGGATAGCATTTTACATCACGAGGCCTTTGGAGATGTTTTAGATCCTTGTATATCTGGGAAGGGTTAAGTTTATCAGTATTAGTCATGGCACAATGTGGCTGTTGCTGTGTTCAGCGTTCTCCTGGCTCTGCTCACTTCACTCAGCATCAGACCATACAAGTCTCTCCAGGTTTTTCTGAAGTCTGCCTGCTCATCCTGACTTACTTATGATGTGTCCAGGATGGGAAAGGGTCAGTGTTTACTAATCCTAACAAAATAATAATCCCATTTATGGGAGAAAACAGGGCCATAGATCTAGGGCTGGAAGAGACCTTAGAAATCACCAAATCCAGTCCCTTCATTTTACCAATGAGGAAACTGAGACCCAGGGAAGTTAACTGACTTTCCCAGGGTCACAGTTAGTGCTTTTTAGTCTACAAAATGCTCTCCCTCTCTCTCTCTCTCCTCTCTCTCTCCCCTTTCTCTCTCTCCTCTCTCTCTCTTCCCCTCTCTCTTTCTCTCTCCCCCTTTCTCTCTCTCTCCTCTCTCTCTCTCCTCTCTCTCTCTCTCCTCTCTCTCTCCTCTCTCTCTCTTCCCCTCTCTCTCTCTCTCTCTCTCTCTCTCTCTCTCTCTCTCTCTCTCTCTCTCTCTCTCTCTTTCTCTCTCTCCCCCCCCATTAATTTCATGACCTTCTGAGACTGGGTCACGTTGTAGCCCACTTTCATGAATGGGGGAGCTGAAGCACAGAGAATTGGAGTCACCTCCCCCGTTTACTCTTTATCTGGGTCACATGGCTCTTAAGTGTCTGAGTTGGGATCTGAGCCCAGGTCTTCCTGAGACATCACTTTAGGGGTGACTTTTGGGAGCATATTTTGTGCAGACACACAGCTGGAGGAGAGCTGGTTAGTGAGCTGGGTCAGAAGTAGAGGGTGACGGGTTCTAATTCTCCCATGACTGGTGGAGGAGCCTTTTGTCCTTATTCTCTAGGGACAGATGAGACATGATTAAAGATGGGAAAGGGACTTTACTGATTCAGAAGAGTCTTAATCTCGAAACATTAAAAGATTTTGTTTCGTTTCATTTTTTATCCCAAGTGAAACCATAGTTCTAGGCGGAGGTGCATCCCAACTTTGCTTCCATTTTGTGAAGTCCAGAGACCTGGGTTCAAATTCCATCTCTGCCACTTCCTACTTTGGTGACCATGGGGAAATCACCACTTTTCTGGGCCTCAGTTTCCTCATCTATGCAATGAAGGCTCTGGACTAGTTGGCCTCAGTGGTCCCTTCTAGAGAGAGCTAGGAGACATTTTCCTCAGCTAGGCTTGGTTGTAGAGATGTTTTAGGGAAAAAAGATGTTCTCAGGTGTGATTAAGAGGAAAGCTGGGTGTTTTTGGGCTTAGGGCATCTGGGTTCAATCCTGGCCTTACTACTTACTAACCACAGGACCCTGGACATGTGACCACTCTTCCTTCAATCAATCAATAAACATTTATTAGATACCTACTGTTTTCCAGGTACTATACTAAGCACTGGGGATACAAAGAAAGGCAAAAATACAGTCTTTGCCTTCAGAAGGCTCACAGTCTTATGGGGGAGACAACATATGACTGGGAGAAATTCCATACAAACAAGATAGATATGGCATAATTTGGAGATTATCAACAGAGGGAAGGCAGTAGCATTAAGGGGATGTGGGTGGGACAGGCTTCCTCTAGAAGCTTGGACTTGAAGGAAGCCAGGGGGTGGAGATGGGGAGGGACAGCATTCCAGGCATGGCAGACTGAGCCTCAGTTTCCTCCTCTTTAAAATGGGAACTGTCCCAAGGTAGAATGGGCTGCCTTGGGAGGTGACCACTTTTGAGGGGTGTTGTGGAGCAGACACTTATACTGTCTACTCTACAGGACAGTTAGGAGGAAAGTGTTTTGGAAACCTGAAAATGTTCGGGAAATGAGGGCTCTTATCTTTCTGCTAACTAAGCCCAGATGGTCATCGGGCAGCTGGTGTGTCATAGATAAAAGGCAGTAGATTTAAAGCCAGAGGGGTTCTTGAGGGTCATCTAGTCTAACTACCTCATGGTTGCAGATTGGGAAACTGAGGCCCAGAGAGGTTAAAATAACTCATTCAAGGGGACGCGGTTTATGAAAGTCAGAGGCTCGATTCCAACTCAGGTCTGATGTTCCACTCACTTACATCATGTCACCTCTCTGGTGTCGTCCACGTATTTCCTTAGTATTTCTGTGCGTTCATATGCTATCACATGACTGATCCCCCTTAGTAGGACACTGGGGGTGTTGCTTATTTAAACTTTCTGTGCTTGTATCTCCCAGGCAGCAGTGCTATTGGCTTCCTGGTACCCAATGAATATTTTTTCTCTTCTGAGCTGTTTGCTGGAGGGGCTATTCCCCCAAGCAGAATTGCTGGTCAAAGTGCAGAACTCTTTTATAGCTCAGTTACACATTTGCCAGATTGCTGCCAGGAAAATGTAACCAATTTATGGGCCCTGGCTTTAAAGAAACAACACTGGTCTGCTGGAACTGTGAGGCTGGACTACCTCATGAGGAGATAAACGAGGGTGAAGGGCATCTGAGCAGCACTGGTATTGTGGGTGACATCACTTCTGTTCCCTCTTTTGTGACTGTTTGCATCCTTTGCCCAGCTCAGAGCACCTCTGCGGGGCCCCATCTACTTCCTCCTCCTCCTCCTCTTCCTTCTCCTCTTGGGCAGTCGTGAAATCATGGCTGAATAGAATTTCGTGCTTGGGATTTCTTCAAGGTGGTCATTCCCTTCACAGTGGCAGATTGCAGCCCCTTTCGGCCTGCCCATCCTGCAGAACTTGTGTTAATGTCTTCTTGCTATGAGTGTTTCATCCAATAAGCTACGAGTATTGTGTGGATTTCAATGGAAAGTACATCTGTAGTCTCTTGCTTTTGCTAGATATAGCAATCAGTGGAAGGAGCATTACTTCCCAGGTTCCTGTTGTATAAGGTGGGCTAGCTTCTCCTATGACCTATCGCATGCATGTAGTGTGGAGATTCTGAATACTGAGTAGGGCGACAAAGTTCTTGTTACTGTTCAGTTGCTTCAGTTGAGGCCAACTCTTCGTGTCCCATCTGGGGTTCTCTTGGAGTGATTTGCCATTTCCTTCTCCAGCTCATTTCACAGATGAGGAAACTGAGGCAAACAGGGTTAAGTGACTTGCAGGGTCACACGGTTAGTAAGTGTCTGAGACCGGTCCTCAGATTCTGCCTCAGACACTTGAAATGTATTCAAACCATCCTTGAGACTTCATTGGCCTGGGGAGGACTTGGCTTCCCAGTCCTGGGATGGACTGGCAGTGGTGGGGGGCATGATTAGCCACACCTTGCTGATCACACTCATTTCTGTAATAACAACACTAAGTGTTTATTAAGCACTTACCATGTGTTAGGCACTGTGTTAATTGCTATGATTACAAAGAAGGGCAAAAAATTATCCCTTGCCTTGAATGGAGATAGTGGGGGCAGAGGGGAGAGATGCTTTTTGGACCCAATATTTTACCCTTGTTGAGAATCCTCTCCATGTCATGGCTAAGCACATTTCTTTTTGTTAACTGGATGGTCTGTGAGCTTCCCCTTCCATTCCAATCCTGAACTGGGACTAAGAGACCAGCCCATAAAACTGACTTCATTTCAGCCAGGTCCTGTGGTTTCATCAGGTACAGAGCATTCCAAGTGAGGAAAAGCCCTCTGCTGATGCAGATTCACACTCGCTCTGAATCTTATTGTCAAAGAGATTGACCTGGTGACACAGGGAGGTGAAGGAACTTCCCCAGAGACACACAGCCTATCTAGGTCAGGGACAGGACTTGAACCCAGGTCTTCCTGGCTTCCAGACTGGCTCTCTACTCAATAAGCCCTGATCCTTTTCAATTCTGAAAAAATAAATGTTTGATCGTTTAAGAAACAAAACACACCATTCTTGTTACTCTCTGCCACCCCCAATAGACTCACCTTATATAGGGCAGCTAGGTGACGCCATAGTGCATAGAACACTGGGCTTGGAATTAGGAAGACTCCTCTTTGTGAGTTCAAATCTGGTCTCAGACATTTACTTCGCTGTTCATTTGCATGTACAATCTGTCCCGCCAGACCGCCCCCAATAATAATGGGTACCCTCTGTCCCTTTCCTGTTGCGTGTCTCTAGGGGATCATAGAATCAGAGCTGGAAGGGATCCCTCATTTAAAAGATGAAGAAATTGAGGCAGAGAGAGATTGAGTGACTTTCCTAAAGTATCACATGTAGTAAATGACAGATGACATCAAATGGGATGATTAAATAAAGGATTTTGCAAACCCCAAAATACTAGATCTTATTGTTGTTATCTTACTTTGTCTTATTATCTTATTGTTATTATACTAATAATTATTATAATGTACACTGTAATTGATAATATATAATCATAATATTTGTTGTTTATTCATTTTTGGGGTCATGTCCAACCTTTTGTGACCCCATTTGAGGTTTTCTTGGCAAAGATACTGGAATGGTTTGCCATTTCCTTCTTCAGCTCATTTTGTAGATGAGGAAACTGAGGCAAACAGGTTTAAGTGACTTGCCCAGGGCCACAACTAGTGGTTTGCTATGTCCTTCTCCAGCTTGTTATACAGATGAGGAAACTGAGGTGAACAGAGTTAATTGACTTGTCCAGGGTCACTCAGCTAGTAAGTGTCTGAGGCCAGAATTGAACTCATGAAGACGATTCTTCCTGATTCCAGGCCCAGTGCTCTATCTGTTGTGCCACCTAGCTGCCCCTCTTAGAATAGTGCCAAATGTACACTTGCCTAAAAGACTATTTTATGGAGAACTCACACAGGCAAGTGTTTAGATGGTGGTCAGAAGAAGTGATACAAGGACACTCTCAAAGTTTCTCTTAAGAACTTTGGAATTGATGGTGTGACATGGGAGACACTGGCAGGGGACCACCCAGCATGGTGCTGAGCTCTATGAGCAAAGCAGAGCTGAAGTAGCTCAAAAGAAATGCCAGATGCACAAATTTAGAGAACCCACCCCAAATGTTCACATGGACTGTTTGTGCTTGAATTCTGAGCTCGTACTGGCCAATCAGATGCATGGTGACTTAACTCTAACACAGTGACATCATTTTGGTCCTCTTTGAAAATGGACAACCATTATTAATATAATAACATCATCATATTTTTATGCGTTGCTATCATTATCTTTTTTCCATCTTTTTGGATAGATAATAGGCCCAAGACAAGTCTTTCTCTCCTGCTGTTCATTATTCCTTATGGTCTGGCTCTGTGATTTCCAGGCTGAGCTGTTTCCCTAGGGTGCAACCTCAGAGCTCCCCAGCTAACCCCTGCCACCTGTGGAAGGAGATACTCATGCGCATAATCCTGCTGCCAATGAAGATTATCAATACATCTGTGATCTGTTGTCTTAGTCAGTTTCATAGAGCATTGTTCTTAATGTTTTGAGCACATAGAGAAGTTAAATGACTTGGCTAGGGTCACGCAGCCGGGATGCATCAGAGGCAGGGTCGAAGTCATTTCTTCTTGGCACTGAGGCCAGCCCACATCAGAATGATCCTTGGTGGTTCTATATTGCTATATGCTGACAAAGCCTGTTCATAGTTAAGATCTTAATTTGAGCTTCATAATGATTCCTCTTAGGCAAGGAAGGTATTATTAACCCCATTTTATAGATGAGCAAACAGACTTTGCTCGGTATAACATGGCTAGTAATGTTGGAGATGAGACTAGTTTTGGCTAGAAGCCAAGACTCCTGAGTCCCAGTTCTTTTCAGGACTCCCCTCCTCTCTTACTCTGCCATGTGAACCTCTGCTAGTTCCTTTTTCCAGTTCATTAGCCAAGTTTCTGATGAACTTCTGCTTCCCCGCTAACCAAGCTACCACCTTCCTGTAACACATAGGTAGGCTCCAATTCCCAGTCTCCCTGGGGTAGCAAGAAAGTAGTATTATTATAGCCATTTTATAGATGGAGAAACCAAGGTATAGAGTTGTCATTGACCCTATTTGGCAAAGGGAGAAACTGAGAGCTGGGAAGGTGAACAGTTCAATGGGTGAGTCATGGAGCCAGTAACCTAGGTCCCTCTCAGACTCTCAGAATGTCAAGGGTCAGTCCCCTTGGTATGATCAATGTATGGTCCTCCTTGGACAGTCACCTAAGAGTCTTCCTCCTAGGATCACAGCATGAAAGCTGGGAGAGGGGCCTTGGAGGCCATCATGTAACAGAGAAGGAAACTGAGGTTTATGACCTGCTGGACATCACATAGGTAGTTAGTGCCAGAGGAAGGATTAACCCAGGAGACTTTGTCTCTTTCCGCATCCAGAACACTTTCTACAAGTCTGCTCTGATCACAGACACACAGAACTAGGAGGGCCCTCAGAGGATATTGAGTTCAGTTTGTACTTGAATTAGGACCCACTTGCTCAGAGTTTCTCCAGCCTTTGCTGGAAGGGAGGCCTCCAGGGAAAGAGAGCTTCCAGACAGTTTTCATTCCCCAAGAGTGTTTCCTGACATTAAACCTAAATTGAATGTGTGTCAAAGAAATGAATAGACATTATGGTTACAAGCAGTTCATTCCAAATAAGACAAAGTCAGCACAAAAATACATATACTCTGCATAGGGCACTGGATTTGGAGTTAGGAGCACCTTTGTTCCAATCTTGTCTCAAACACTTCTTAGCAGCATGACCCTGGGCAAGTCACCCAAGCCTCAGGCTTTTCATCTCTAACATGAGGGGGTTGCCTGCATAGCCTCCTAGCTATGATCCCACAAAACTTCTTGCATAATCTTGGGCAAGTCATTAAATCTCCCTGGGCCTCAGTTTCCCCATCTGTAAAATGAGGTTAGACAGCCTGATCTCTGAGTTCCCTTCCACCTCCAGAATGTTGATTCTATATTGTATCCCTCCCTCCCTCAGTACCCCATCTCCATTAGAGGATAAGCTCTTTGAGGCCAGGAACAGTTTGGAGGTGTGTTTCTTTTGGGCTTAGTGATTTCTTTTATATCAATTTTACTAATGCTCTTTTGTTTTTTACTTCCCAGTTACTTTCTCCTCTTCCTCATAACCTTGGAATTTAATTCTCCCTTACAATAACAACAACAAAAAACCTACAATTAAGCCCAAACCCTTGATACAGTGACCTCATCTGCCAATGTATGCCCCATTCTGTACTAATAACCTCTACCTCTGCTGAGAGAAAGATATACTTCATTATCTATCCTCAAAGACAATGGTCAAATTTTCAGTTTCTCAGAATTTAGCCTCCGGGAGCTGTTTCTGTCTTTTAATTTTGTATCTCCCAAATCTAGCCCAGTGCTTTGCAGTAACATGTATTTAATAATGGCTTTTTGGCTTATATGGGATCAGATATAGCCCTGTGAAGATTATTGTGACACATAGCCTTCAAAACTTTGTAGCATCTCCTCCTGTTGTGTATACATTGACCATACCAAGGGGACTGACCCTTGAGGTCTTAAGAGTCTGAGAGGGCCCTGGGTTCATGGCTCCATGACTCACCCATTGAATTATTCCCCTTCCCAGCCTCTCAGTTTCTCCCTCTGCCAAATAGGGTTAATGATAACTCTATACATTGGTTTCTTCATTTAAAAATGGATGTGATAATACTGTCTTCTTCCTTCCCCAGGGGGATTGGGAATTAGTGCTTACCTATGCTTTACAAGGCTGGGTTGAACACCTCTGCTGGGAGGCCTCATTGCCTGGAAGTCTGTGATTAGGCTGCCAATGACCCAGGCGATTCTTGTCTGGAATACGCGCAGGGCTGATCCTCATCTGTAAAGAAATCCCATAAACCCAACCGATGCAGAAACCGAAGAGACACCTTCTCTAAAGAAGTGAGCTTCCAGGGGACCTTGCACAGGGAGAGGAGGGAGGAAGACAGAAGTGAGCACAATCCCAACTTGGAAATAGAGTCACTTACCTTTCAGGAATTGTAATAGCCACAGGTGAGGTGCATTTGTAAGCCCTTGGCCATCATCCAGGCTCCAGCCTCCAAAATCTGGGGTGCTAAGGATTCATAACTGTCCAGATGCCATTGGGTAGAGGCCTCACAGTATCAGGAGCTGGTCTGGCTACAGCACTTTGAGGTGCACAGAGGTATTCCCATGCTTTCTCCTACTAGGTCATGGTGGGCATCCTAGGGCATCCTTGAATTAGAGTAGAACAGAAACCCAGAGGCCATATAGTTCAACCTCCTCATTTTACATCTGGGGAAACTGAGGCCTAGACTGGTTAAGAGCTTAAGCACACGTGGTAGGAGTGTCAGATGCTCCTTCCCTTCTATGAAGAGGTGAGAGACTGGATGCAGAACATTGCATATACCATCAGATGTGCTGGTTAGTTTTCTTTTCTTTCTCTTTCTTTCTCTTTCTTCTTTCTTTCTTTCTTTCTTTCTTTCTTTCTTTCTTTCTTTCTTTCTTTCTTTCTTTCTTTCTTTCTTTCTTTCTTTCTTTCTTTCTTTCTTTCATTCTCTTTGGCAATTGGGGTTAAGTGACTTGCCCAGGCTCACACAGCTAGTAAGTGTCAAGTGTTTGGTTTGAGGCCAGATTGGAACTCAGGTCCTCCTGACTTCAGGGCTGGTGCTCTATCCATTGCGCCACCTAGCTGCCCCATGTGCTGGTTAGTTTTCCTGAATCATTCCCACCCACCTATCCAACACATAAGCATTCTTTGTTACTCTGTTGCTCCAATTTGGAAATGAAGGTCATCTAAAAACAAAAACTGTTCATAAGGATTAAAAATAAAGAAAAGTCTGGATTAAAATCCTGCCTTTAACACTTAGCACCTGTGTGACCTTGGGCAAGTCACTAACTCCTTGGGCCTCAGTTTCCTCATTTGTAAAATAAGAGGATTAAACCAGAGCATCGCGGAGATGCCTTCAATCTTTAAATCTGTGCTCCCATGTAGTATTGTCACCATTTTATTTTATTTTGACATTTTTCAATTTATTATTTATTTTCAAGTCTTTTCTTCTTAAAGTTTTGAGTTTCAGAATCTCTAATCTCTTTCTTCTTCCCATCCCTTCTCCACCCACCCACCAAGAAGGCAAACAATGTGATATCAATTATACATGTAAAATCACACAAAACATATTTCCATATTAGCCATATTGCCAAAAATAAAAGAATAAAGTGAGAAAAATTAAACTTCAGTTTGCATTGAGGGTTCATCAGTTCTCTCTGGAAGTGCATAACTTTTTTCATCCTGAGTCCTTTGGAATTGTCCTGGATCATTGAATTGATCAGAGTAGCCACAGTTGATCATCATAACAATATTGCTGTGCACAATGATCTCCTGGTTTCTTCTCTCTTCACTTTGCATCAGTTCATATAGTTTTGCCATGTTCTTCTGAAAACTACCCCCCTCCATTCATTTCTTACAGCACAATAGTGTTCCATCACAATCATATGCCACAACTTGCTCAGCCATTCCCCGGTTGATGGGCATCCCCTCAATTTCCAATTCTTTGCCACCACAAAAAGAGTTGCTATGAATATTTTTGTACACATGGATCCTTTTCTTTTTCCTTTGATCTCTTTGGGATATAGATCTAGTAGTGGTATTGCTGGGTCAAAGGGTATGCAGACTTTTATAATCCTTTTGACATAGTTCCAGATTGCTCTACAGAATGGTTGGACCAGTTCACTACTCCACCAACAATGCATTACTGTACTTATTTTCCCTCATCCCTTCCAGCATTTGTCATTTTTGATAGGTAGTATCTCAGAGTTGTTTTAATTTGCATTTCTCTAATCAGTAGTGATTTTGAGCATTTTTTCATATGAATGTAGATAGCTTTGATTTTTTTCCCTCTAATATTGCCTGTTCATATCCTTTGACCATTTGTCAATTGGAGAATGGCTCTTATTTTTATAAATTTGACTCTGTTCCCTATATATTTGAGAAATGAGAGCTTTATCAGAGAAACTTGCTGCAAAAAATTTTGATATTACTTCATTGTCTATAGTACCTTTTAGCAAAACGCAGTTTCCCTGATCATTTCTTTCAATTAGGCCTTTTTTGGCTTTTGCTTTGTCTGAGATCATGATCGCCACATCTGTGTTCTTCACTTCCACTGAAGCATGATAGATTCTGCTCCAACCCTTTGTTTCAACTCTGTGTGTGTGTTTCTGTCCCAAGTGTCTCTTATATATGATTTATTGGATTTTGGTTTCCAATCCATTCTGCTGCCATTCTATGGGTCAGCTTGTCTCATTAACATCCACATATATTCACTAACTGTGCATTTCTCCTCATCCCATTTTCCTCTCTCTCTCCCTCTCTTTCTGTCTCTGTCTCTCTCTCTCTCTCTCTCTCCCTCTCTCTCTCTCTGTCTCTGTCTCTCTCTGTCTCTCTGTCTCTCTCTCTCTCTCTCTCTCTCTCTCTCTCTCTCTCTCTCTCTCTCTCTCTCTCTCTCTCTCTCTCTCTCTCTCTCTCTCTCTCTTTCTCTCTCTCTCTTTCTCTCCCTCCCTCCCTTCCTCTCCCTCTCTCCCTCTCTGTCTTGTCCCTCTTAAAAAGTCTGTCTTGCTTCTGATCAATACCATCCCAATCCTCCTTCCCCCTTATTATTCCCACCCCATCTTTTATTTCCTTTAACTCCTATCTCCCTATTGGGTAAGATTTTTATACCTAACTGAGTGTGCATATCTATTCTTTCCTCTTTGAACCAATTCTGATAAGAATGATGTTCCAGCATTGCCTGCTTTCTGTCCTCATTTCTCCCTCTGCTATAGAAGCTCTTTCTTCTATGCTTCTTTTCTGTGAGAAAATTCACTTCATTTTACTTCTCCCCTCTTCTCTCACTGCATCCCTCTGTCTCACCTCTACATTCTTTTTTTGGAGCTCATCACAACAAAATTGACTCATACTTATACCCTCTACTTATGCAAACTCCTAACTGCCCTAATAATTATGAAGTTCTTAGGAGTTACATATATCATCTTCCCATATAGGAATGTAAACAGTTTAACTCCATTGAGTGCCTTATGATTACTCTTTCATGTTTACCTTTTTATGTTTCTCTTGAATCGTTTGCATGCATGCTAAATTTTCTATTCAACTCTGGTCTTTCCAACAAGAATGCTTGGCAGTCCTCTGTTTTATTAAATATCCATATTTTTTTCCCCGTTGAAGGCCTATACTCAGTTTTGCTGGGTTGTTGATTCTTGGTTGTAATCCTAGCTCCTTTGCCCTCTGGAATATTATATTCCAAGTCCTTCATTCCTTTAATGTGGAAGCTGTTAAATATTGTGTGATCCTGACTGTGGCTCCATGATATTTGAATTATTTCCTTCTGGCTACTTGCAAGATTTTCTCCTTGACCTGAGAGTTCTGGAATTTGGCTATAATATTCCTGGGGTTTTAATTTTGGGATCTCTTTTGGTGATGATTTTGGTGAATTCTTTCAGTTTCTATTTTACCCTCTGGTTCTAGGATAGTGGGGTAGTTTCCCTTGATAATTTCTTGAAATTTGATGTCTAGGTTCTTTTTTTTTATCATGGCTTTCAGGCAGTCTAAAAATTCTTAAATTTTCTTTCCTTGATCTATTTTCCAGGTCAGTTGTTTATCCAATGAGATATTTTCCATTTACTTCTGTTTTTTCATTCTTTTGACTTTATCAAGACTGATAAGTCTTTGAGACTTGTAGTCTCATGGAGTTATTAGCTTCCACTTGTCCAATTCTAATTTTTAAGGAATTATTTTCTTCAGTGAGTTTTTGTACCTCTTTTTCCATTTGTGCTATTCTGTTTTTAAAGGAGTTCTTTTCTTCAGTGAATTTTTTGTGCCTCTTTTACCATTAAGGTGTTGTTTTTTTTCAGTAGCTTTTTGTGCCTCTTATCAAGCTGTTAATTCTTTTTTCACAATTTTCTTGCATCACTCATTTATTTTTCCCAATTTTTCTTCTACCACTCTTATCTCTTTCATTCTTCTAGGAATTCTTGTCGGCCTTGGGTCCAATTAGCATTTTTCTTTGAGATTTTGCTTATAGCTCTTGTCACATTGCTGTCTTCTTTGAAGTTTATGTCTTGGTATTTCCTGCCACCATAATAACTTTTTATGTCAAGTTCTTTTTTGTTTGTTTTGTTTTGTTTTGCTCATTTTCCCAGCCTATTTCTTGACTTTGAACTTTATGTTAAAGTTGTGCTCTTCTCATCTGGGGGTAGGGAGGCACTATGCCAAGCATTCAGTTTTTTCATGCTGCTGTATTCAGAGCTAGTTCTGGGGTCTGCAAGTTTTTAGTGGTTCTAAGGTGGTGTGATCTGGGGAGAGGTATGGTCACTGCTTTCCTGTTCTGTGCTCTGGAAGGGATCAGGAAGGGCCCCTGGTCCACTGTAGCCCCAAGTGCTAGAACTCCTCTTGGCCCTGGAACTGTGACCAGGGTCCCTGCTCCCAGCACTCCATTTCAAAACTGTGACCAGAAGTGCTGTGTAAATTTGCGCTATTATTATTCATTCAAGAAAGAAAAGGCATTAGAATGAGACTTTAGTGGATTCATTAGTAAAAATCATGGCCAAATAAATGGGTTTTGGTACATTTGTTTTTGGTGCAGACCTATGAATTTATTTGGTGTAGGGAAGTCTTGACGTGGAGACTTCCTTCACAGGTACAGATGGGCAATTCCTTTGTAACTTCTAGCCTTAGAGGGCTGTTTGGGGGCATTTAGGGGTTATATGACTTGCCTGTGGCCACATGCCAGTAAGTGTCAGAGACAAGACATAAATCTACCTAATTATGAGGGCAGCTCTTTGCCCATTATGCCATATTGTATTTTTTCCTTAGAAATATAAAAATTCAAACTATTTTAAAAATGAAAACCAACGCATATATAACTGTATTCAGTCAATATGACAAATAAAACACTTCTGTTTTCAAATAAGGTTGTTATAGGTGAGGGGCAAGGACTTGGAAGTAGAAATGGAAGTCGGAAAATGGACAAATTTGGAAATATTTTGGGATTATCCTCATGCATTGAGGGGTTTGTGAGATTTCACAGAGAGCTTCCCATGGGAAACACCTTGAACCAAAGTGGATGGGTACCTTCTATGTGACATAGTTACATAGAGAGTTACCTGGACTCTGAGAAGATAAGTGACTTGTCCACAGACACGTAGCCATTTTGGGTTAGACAGCATCTGAAGTCAGATCTTTCTGGTTCTGAGGCCAGCTTGCTATTCAAAACAACACACTGCTTCTCTTGACATAGTTCAGGAAATATATTCACTGAAAACAGAAGAGGAAGAAAAAGAAAAGACACAGAAGAAGAGAGACAGGAGAGAAGAATGTGTCCAGTGGTTTTGAAGAGAGGGTCAAAGGTCACACCTTGCACTGGACTATAGAGCCTGACGTTTGAAATACTTGATTAATCCATTAGCCATTATTCACAGCTGTTCTTTTGCTGTCTTCTTAACACTCTTTTTTCTTTAAAAATTTATTTATTGATAACTCTTGCCTTTACATTATCTTCATTTCCAAATATGTACCATCTCCCCCTCTTCCCCAGAGAACTATCCTTTGCAATAAAAAAAAAATTAAGAGAAGGGAGGAAAAATCAGTTTAGCAAAACTAAGTTGCACGTCAACTAAGTCTGACAGTATATGCAACATTTCATACTCATTCACCCTCCTCTGCAAAGAAAAGGAGGAGGCAAATTACCTGGCACATAGTAGGTGCTTAATAAAGGCTTTATTGATGGACTTTTACCAATGTCTGCCTCCATAAATAGAAAGTACCCTCCCTCCATAAATAGAAAGTACAATCCTTAAAGGCTAAGACTATTTGATTTTATTTCATTTCTGTCTTTGCGTCCCTGGCACCCGGCCCAGTGTTTCACACATAGTAGGCATTTAATAAATCCTTAGTGATTGATTGGCTCCCTCAGGAGAATATAAGTTGCTTGAGGGCATGGCCTGTTTTAATTTTTTGTCTGTATCCTAAGGATGTAAGGAATGCCTGGCACGTGGTTGGTATGTAATTGTGCGGTCGTTTTAGTCACGTCCAACTCTTTGCAAGCCCATTTGGGGTTTTCTTGGCAAAGATACTGGAGTGGTTTGCCATTTCCTTCTCTAGCTCATTTTACAAGTGAGAAACTGAAACAAATAGGGTGAAATGACTTGCCCAGGGTCACACAGCTAGGAAGTGTCTGAGGCTAGATTTGAACTCAGGAAGATGAATCTTTATGATTCTAAGTCCAGCGCTCTCTCCACGGCACCACACAGGGAATGATTCATTGATTGATATGCCTAGTGGTGGCATCTCTGGGGCAAAGAATCCTTTGCATCTTTGGATGGTGATGGTGGTGACTGGAGCAAAATGAGCCTGAAAGTGGAATGTAATTAAATGAGAGGCTTCCTTAGTCCCTCCCCTAGCAGTTCCGTACTCTTGACTGAAGCTAGGAAGTGGCCAGGAGCCATAAACCCCAGGTCTCACCAATTGCATCACCCTGCTCTCTGACTCCACACCTCTCCCGTTCCCTGAACCCATCCCCACAAATTGCAAAGGAGATGCAATTCATCTGCTCTCTCCCTTCCCCCAAGGTAACATCCTCGGAGAGCTGCTTGCCTCCTCTTAAGTGACTTCTCCTCTGTGTAAACACAATTGCATTACCCCCTGAAGGCAAAGGGCTGAAACTAGACCCTTCCCCACTGACTTCCCCATTCCCCAAACTCTCTCCCTTAAAGGAAGCTTTGGGATCCTCTCTCAGCTTCCATGAGCTCATTCTTCTTTTTCTGCAACTCCCTGTCTCCCTCCCTCCCCTTCCCTACCTCCCTAGGCTCTACTGGAGCAGAGACTGTGGTGGAGGAGAGAAGCTGCTTCAGGTCCTCTGACTCCCCAGTTAGAGGCTGATCCTTCCTGCAGAATATAGTCAAGGAATCAAGCAATAAACATTTATTAAGCACCTACTATGTGCCAGGCAATGTGTTAATTCTTAGGATCACAGATCCAGAGCTGTGAGGGATCTCCAAGATCACTTCTGGAGTCCAGGGGCTCATCTGTGGATAGATTTCAGGGGCTCAATGAACTTGGATGGGGAAAAATAACATTCTAATTTTCACTAACTTTTCTTTGTGTGAGGCAGTTGGAGTTAAATGACTTGCCCAGGGTCACACAGCAAGTACATGTCCAAGGCTGGATTTGAACTCAGGTCCTCTTGGCCCTAGGGCTAGTGCTCTATCCACTGCACTACCTAGCTGTAACCCCTTCACTAACTTTCTTCTTCTTCTTTTTTTTTTTTTAATAAGATAAGTCTAGAAGGGTGTTTTTTTTTTTTATTGAAAATCCTTTTGGAATCCATGAACCCACTTAAGTATAATGCAAACAATTGCCCCAGAAGTGGCCAGAGCCAATCTCTTCCATCCTTCTGTTCCTTCTCCAGAATACCATTTCTCCAATTTAAAGTGAATTACCAAGGTTCCTTTCAGAACAAAATCAAGCCCTTAGGTTTCTCTGTTTGCTTGTTTGTTATGGATTTGATTCACACTATTAAGTGTGTTTTGCCATTAAGTGCAAATTTTCTTCCCCCTTTCAGTGTTGAAAGGGCATATGTGAAAACTGTGTCATCTCCTTGTAAACAGGAAGAATTTTAGGTCTGTAAGCCATGAGTGTCTCACTCCCTGGCTGAGGCAAGCATCTTTCCTCTGAACGTGGATGTGAGCACTTTGGTGGGACAAGGGACCCAGGGGGCCCTGGGTAGAAGAACCAGCTCAGCTCTCAAAGCTGTGTTCCCTTCTGGTCCACTGTTCTTGGCTTTAAGTGGGCACACAATGAGGCTTTCTACAGATGTCCAAAGACAATAAAAGCTTGAGCACTGAAGTTTCCCTTAGAAATCCAAGGGCATCTTGTCAGGTTCAGATGTGATTCATATCTGATGAAGCATTCAAAACCTGGGGGACATGGGTCACTGGGAATCACTGTTGCTCCTCAGAGTTCTCTAAAAAGGACAGAAAGATCAAGCCCTCCCCCTCACCTGGGTCTATGATAGAAACCACCCCAGACTTAGAGTCAGAGGATCTGGGATTGAAGCCTAGCTCTGCCACTTACTAGCTGGGTGAGTGGGGAGAAGGCACTTAGATCCCATGAGCCTCATGTTTAAGTCAAGATGACTTCCAAGGCCCTATCCAACTATGACATTTTATCCTGTGATGCTTTCTCCTTCTGTTCAAGGATCTGGGATTCTCAACAGAGACGACCTTCACTAACTTTCAACTGAAGTTTGCCACTGGCTGCCATTACAAATGTTGGAAACCAACACTTATTTTGAGAAGAGGGATACAGGTGTCACTAGACTGTCTGAGTGGCATAATAGATAGAATGCTAAACTTAAGAATCAGGATAGACCTGAGTTCAAATCCTACCTCAGACACTTTAGCTATGTAACCCTGGAAAAATCATTTAGCCTCTCAGCCTTCATTTCCTCATCTATAAAATGGGAATAATAATAGCACCCATTCCCTAGGGTAGTGAGGATCAAATGAACTAACATATAAATCTCTTTGCCAATCTTAAAGCTCTATATAATACTACTATTGTTGTTATTATTACATTAAAACATTTAAGAACTGAACTAGTTCAATCATTTTACAGATGAAGAAACTGAGGCCCCAGATCACACAGGTATCAATCCCATTTAGGAATGCTTCTCAAAACCCTCCCCTTATAAATACCAATGAGTTGCAGGTCAGCTCTTCCCAGTCACAGAGAATCAGCTGTTAGTACTGCAGATGTTTTCAGTGGAAGCAATGGGAAAAGCATGGGATTTGGGATCAAAGGATGTGGGTTGGAATCCCAGCATTACCATTTACTTCTAGTGTGTCCTGGGGTAACCACCACTTCCTCCCCTCTAGATCTCAGTTTCTTCCTCTGTCAAATGAGGAGGTTAGCTAAAAATAATAGCTAGTATTTATATAGTGCCTACTCTGTGCCAGGCAAACAGGGTTAAGTGACTTGCCCAGAATCACACAGCTAGTATATGTGACCCTAGGAAAGTGTGATACTTACTGGCTGTATGACCCTGGGCAAGTCACTTCATCCTATTTGCCTCAGTTTCCTCATCTGTAAAATGAGCTAGAAAAGGAAATAGCAAACCACTCCAATACCTTTGCCAAGAAAACCCCAAATGGGCTCACAAAGTGTTGGACATGACTGAAAAACAACTGAACAGCACATGTCAATCACTGTGCTGAGCACTTTATAATATTATCTCATTTGATCTTTATAACAACATGGAAGTAGGTGCTGTTATTAATCCCATTTTATAAATGAGGAGACTAAGATAGACACGTTTTGTGACTCAACTGAAGTGACCCAACCACTAAGATTTGAACTCAGGTCTTCCCTATTCCCAGTCCTACTTGCTATCCACTATTAAGCACCTACTATGTGCCAGGCACTGTGCTAATTCTTAGGCTCCCACATGCAGAGCTGGAAGCGACCTCCCAGGCTAGAGGATGGCTGGGGTCCCTTCCTTCTCCAAATCTATGATCCCATAATCTGTTACCTCTTGTTCTTACTACCAAATGATGGTATTAGTAAGGGGAAGAGGGAAGGAAATAGGCATTTGTTAAGCACCTACTGTGTGCCTGGTACTGGGCTAAACACTCAAGCAAACCTGACTTCATTTGATAGTAACCCCGATCCTGGTCTCCGTGGTGGTTGTTATCTTCGTAGCGAGATGGATGGAAGCTGAGAGGCTGCCTTTCCAATCCTCTGCCCAGGCTCACTCTTTGGGAAGGGTTGAATGCCTTGATTTCTCCTTCTGTACCTCCCTGAGAGGGCCAGGCAACCTCTCCAGATGCCCAAGAGCTTGGGCTTGGACCTGGACTCTCCTTTGTGTCAAGGTCCCTAGATAGGCTGGGGAACTCCGCCATTAAAAAACAAGTCCTGCCTTTTCACTGTTCCCCAAACGTGGAGAAGCTCCCCCCTTTCCCATGTCTTAAGAAGCTGCTCTGGCTTTCCCCGGCCAGTTGTGAAGCTTGTAGGAGGCGCGGGCCAGACCTTCCCGGTAGGCCAAGATGCCGGTCGCCAGGAGCTGGGTGTGTCGGAAGACGTACGTGACCCCGCGGCGGCCCTTTGAGAAGTCGCGGCTGGACCAGGAGCTGAAGCTGATCCGTGAGTACGGGCTCCGCAACAAGCGCGAGGTGTGGCGGGTCAAGTTCACGCTGGCCAAGATACGCAAGGCGGCGCGGGAGCTGCTCACGCTGGACGAGAAAGACCCGCGGCGGCTCTTTGAAGGCAATGCCCTGCTGCGGCGCCTGGTGCGCATCGGCGTGCTGGACGAGGGCAAGATGAAGCTGGACTACATCCTGGGCCTGAAGATCGAGGACTTCCTGGAGCGGCGCCTGCAGACGCAGTCTTCAAGCTGGGCCTGTTCAAGTCCATCCACCACGCGCGCGTGCTCATCCGCCAGAGGCGCATCAGGGTCTGAAAGCAGGTGGTGAACATCCCCTCCTTCATCGTGCGCCTCGATTCCCAGAAGCACATCGACTTCTCCCTGCGCACACTACGGGGGCGGCCGGGCTGGCAGGGTCAAGAGGAAGAATGCCAAGAAGGGCCAGGGAGGGGCGGGCACCGGCGATGATGAGGAGGAAGATTAAATGCAACGCCACTCCCCTTTGGAATAAAGCTCTTTAGCTTGTGAAAAAAAAAAAGAAGCTACTCTGAACCTACCCCCAGCCCTTCCATCCTGCTTCCTGCTCATATTTACATCCTGTGGAAAGAGCAGTGGGTTTCCCATTGGTACTGTATGGAGAAGGATGGGTTGATTCATGGCCTGTTTAAAAACCTGGACTATGTCCTTGTACTTGGTTTTAAAAATAGGAGCCTGGAAAGCTAGCTGACAGAAAAAACGAGGGCCTGGGGAGATATGCTCATCAGAAATTTGGTTTCCTGTAGAGAAGCCAGTGAGCAAGAAAGGCCTTGCAAGGAACCAGTGTGGTCCAGGGGCCAGATTCTGATTCCCCCCTGGGTGGGGCTATCAGCCAAAGGCAGAACTGCAAGACCCTTACTCAGAAGATGGACTTTGGGCCCTTTGAACCAAAAGTTTCAATTCCAGGCTTCAGAATCCCCATTAGAATGGAAGCTGCTTGAAGGCAGGGACAACTTTGTAATCCAGGTCTCCAACCCAAAAGCAAACCAGCTTTTCCAAGATTTATCCCAAAGTGGGCAGATTAAACTTTTCTGATTTCCAGTCTCCAGCACCAGGCATACAGTAGGCACTTAATAAATATTTACTGGATTGAATTCAATTGTTGGCCTGCAATTTACAGAAATTATTATGTATGATGTGGCACGCAAACAAACTTCCATTGCTCCTCTTTGATTCTTTGGCTTAGAGTTGGAAGGGAACCCTAGAGGGCCTACAATCCAATCTCATTTTACAGATGGGAAAACTGAGGCTCCAAAGGGACTTGCCGGAGGTTTCAAACTCAGGTTCTCTGGCTCTAAGTCCCAGACTTTTTGCACCACTCTCATTCTTCTTAACTTTCAGCTCACAAAGCCCTTTCTCCAACCCAAACCCCTGCATGCCTGCCTGCCCCTCCCTCTTCCTGGCTGGCCTTCTTTCTCCCTCAGAGGGTTTTCCCCCTGAATCCATCTCATCTCAGAGACTATTTTCAAGGATGTGTTTGAGGATTGAGTGTTAGGAAGACGCAGAAGGCCTGAAAATTCTCCTGTGGCACCAAGTAAGGCCCAGGTGCTTTCCAGGCTGGTCTGGGGCTTGGGGGCTTTCCAGACCTTCCCAGGCAAGTGCAATTTAGCAGACATTGCACCTGCTGAGTGTTTGTGCCTCTACCTTGATTCTTTCCCTAGAGGGAATTCATTTTCATGGGATGCAAATAGGAGAGGAGGGCAGGAAGCTCGTGTGTGTGTGTGTGTGTGTGTGTGTGTGTGTGTGTGTGTGTGTGTATGACAGACAGACAGAGACAGAGAGAGGACACATACATACATGCACACACACATACATGCATGCACACACACACACACACAGAGACAGAGACAGAGAGAGAGAGAAAGAGAGAGAGAGATTTCATGGATTTTGGGAACATCTGGTGAGGAAATTCACTCCATCAATGTAGATCTGCACCTGCCTGGCAATTGATGATCTTAGGGGGATGCCTTGGGGGTCTCAAGAGGTTTAATGACTTGCCCAGAGTCATACAGCCTATAGGAGTCAGAGGCAGTACTTGAACCCAGGTCTTCCTCATTTGAGGTGTAGCGCTGTATCCATTCTGCCCTGCTTCCCCTCCCAGTGAGCAACTCATCCCATTTCTCATGATGCCAGCAGTCCCTGGTCCTACAAAAATACTTCCAGAAGCAGAGGTTCTCTAAAAATATGGGCTGTTTATTTATTCCCTTTTCCAGGCAGATAATACTTTGCCTGCTCTTGGGATAGGCCCACCAACATGTTGGCCAGGTGGGGCCGTATGGGCTAGGAGTTGCGTCATTTAATTAGTAGGCAAATACTGAACTTGGGGATGACCTCCATTTTATCAGCCCTGGAAACTTGTCTGAGGCCAATCCATCCGACATTATGGACGCTATTTGAGCAAGGTATAGAAAATTTGAAAAAAAGGGTCCAAAAATCCATGAGCAAAAACAGGGACCTAGAAAGCAGGATGTTGGGGAAGTTAAAGGAATGTGGAATAATGTAGACCTGGTCCCAGTCAGTGGCAGAGATGGAACATTCTATCAAAAACCCATTCATCACAGCTCTTCTATGTGCCAGGCACTGGACCAAATGCTAGGGGCACAAAGAAAATAACAAAAAAAAAAACTAGTCCCTACCCTCAGTGAGCTTATATTCTACCTAGGGGACCACTTGACTTAATCTAGTTATGGATAGCAGCGAATTCAAGCCAGCAATTCCAAGGCTTAACATTGAAAGCCAATGCAATCTCAAGCTATACTACAAGAGGAAAGAGTCTTGAGATCATGCCCTGTGAGCATTGTCTGAAAGGATTTAGTCCAGAGAAGAGAAAACCTCTGAGGACACGCACTCTGGCTTGTCTTGGAGGATTGTCCTGTAGAAAAGGGATTAGCTTTGTTCTACTCAGCTCTAGAAACAGAACTAGAAACAATGGGTGAGAGTTGCAAGGAAATCAATTGAGGCTTAATATTAGGAAACACTCCCTAACAATTAGTGTTGGTCCACAGTAGGATGGGCTGATTTGGGAGGCAGTAAGTTCCCTGTCACTGGAGGTCTTCAGACCGAGGCTGGATGATCCCTTTTGGGGGAATGTGACTGAGGGGATTCTTGGTCAGGACCAGATTCTGAGATCCCTTCCACCTCTGAGATCCCAGGATCCTGTGGCTTCGGAATTAGTAGCTGAGAAGACAAGATTCAGGCTTCCATTTGGCACATTTCCATCCCTCATCCACACAGGCTCTTTTATTTGTAGGAGTATTTGCTGAGCTCAGAGCAGGCATCAGACAATGAATAGTTTCCATGGGGAGAGCTGAGCGGACTCTGAGACACTAAGTCCAGCCTTGGGCAGTGCAAAGAGGCACGAACCAGCTCTTCTTGCTTTTCGCTTAGCATGGTGAGGTAGAGTCTCCACCAATGGGATCTGAGGATGGACACTGACCCCTCTCCCTCCATTCCGCTTGTCTCTGTCCTTAAGCCAGATGGCAATCTTAATCTCCTTCAGTCATGGACTATATGTAGCAGTAATGCTGAAGGACCAGGAATCAGGAGAGACAGGTTCAAATCTCACCTCTAACATTTATTAGCATCGTCATTCACAGCCCAGTGGGGAAGTTACCCACTATCACGATTGTAAGTAAGGTAAACTGAGAGACAAAATTCTGAGCATGATCAATTTTTTAGCTAGGCTAGAATAATAAATTGGGTCTATGGCCTTTCAACAGCCAAAGATCTCGGGCAAGAGCTGACCAGGTCTTTTATAATAATCAGCAAGATATCAGAGCAACATAGGTGAGTGTTCTTCTGATTGGCTATATCCATGACATAGTCAGAACTGAGATGACATCATTTGGACTCTCCTTCTGAAACCCCCTTTAACCACAGCCAAGACATTCAATTCCAGTCAAAAGCTCTCAGGTGATGGCATTGCTACCACAGTTTAAACTGATGAGATTTGACAGTTTAATTAAGCTAACCAAGTTTCTGTGGAAAGTGGGTGATGGGTGGGGTTACAAAAGTGGGGGTAATTACAAGACAAAGCTTGCCCTTTGGGCAAGTTTCTCTGGGATGTGGGTGGGTGAAGTTTACAAGAGAAAGGAGCAAGAAAAGGGAATATTAAATCTAGTTTGACTAAGCCTTAAAAACAGAATTAAAATCAATTTTCAATTTATACCACAAGGGCCTCTGAATCTAAACTTATATAGACACACTATTTCTAGGAGAGCCTGCCTCAAAGAGAGGATATTGGTCCTCTCCTTTGCTTTCTGATGCAATAGGCTCCATCCCAGAGTCCCAGGGCAGCTGGCTGTGTGGGGGTGAGAATCTAATAAATAAAACTTAGGGATGGCTCACGTCTAGGGTCTCCCTTAAAAAGAGTGACAGGTACCTTTTAGAAAGGATAATCAGTGCAGTCAGTCAGGCTATTAATAAACATTTATTAAACACCTACTACGTGCCATGCACTGTGCTAAGCCCTGGAGATACAAAGAAAGGCAAAAGACAGTCCCTGCCCTCAAAGAGCTCCCAACCTGACGGGAGGAGAAAACAGACAAACAGCTATGTACAAGCAAACTGTATATGGGATCAATTGGAGCTAATTGCCAGAAGGCAGACACTAGAACTAAGGAGGAAAGGGAAAGGCTTCCTGCAGAAGGCGGGTTTTTACCTGGGACTCAAAGGAAGCCTGGGAAACCAGGAGGCAGAGAGGAGAGACTGTTCCAGGCATAAAGGACAGAGAAAATGCCTAGAGTTTGGAAATGGAATCCCAAGCAATAGACTCAAAAGACAAGAAGAGAGAGAAGTAGAGACTTTCTCCTTTATTTGCATGGCCTGTGGAATGGGCAGCTTCTTCTGATTCAGTCATGAATAAATGAACAAATGAATGGATGGATGAATAAGCATTTATTAAGTATTTTCTGTATGAAAAGCGTCAGCTAAGTACTGGCAATACAAATTGAAAAGCGAGTCAGTCCCTGCTCTGAAGAAACCTACACTTTTATCAGGAGATACCTTATGGCAGAGAGTTCAGCCTCAGGGCTGAGAGAAAGGCCCAGGGGGTCCTTAGTATGCATTGATGGGTCAGATGGCAGTGTCAGAGGCTCTGGAGGACTTACCTGTAAGGTAGACAGCAAGGTCTGGAGGACCTTAGAATGCAGTGGCAGGGCCAATGGGAAGGGCTGGTGGTCTTTCATCTTACTAGAAGGATTGTAGTTGGTGACTTTTTGTTCATCTAAGTTGTGTGAGCACTTACATCTGCTCCATAGGGCAGTGGGGCTGGAAGGGCCCATCGTCTTTGAAACAACAGCCCAATTAGGAAAGCAATCAACATGAGATCACCATATCATTCCAATAAGTCCTTCAGCACTGAACCAGAACATATCCCTCTGGAATCTGACTGTGTACTGTATGGGATTGCCCCATTGCAGCTTACATACTGATAAGCAACTCTATAAACTGTCTATCCAACTACATAACATAAAAAATAAATATTCTTCATCCACTTGGTTTTTCCCATGTGGCTAGTCAGGCCAAACTCTTTTGAGTGAATATCAGTCTCCTTTGGGAGTGTCTACAATGTTTCAATGAAGTCATCTTGATGCTTCTGGTAAATGTGGTGCCCCACATGATTTATACAGGGTTGTTATGAGACTCAAATAAGATTCAATTTAGCAAACAGTTATTAATGACTTACTATGGGCCAGACACCATAGTACATGCTGGGGAGACAGGAAAAAACCAGTAATATTTACTGCCTTCAAGGAACTTAACATGGGTGGTGATGGCAGTTGGGAGTGGACCAGAAGGATAGAAATACAATATGTATGTAAGCAAATAAGTACAAAGCACATAGGGAAATAATTCAAAGTAATGGCAAGAGGGAGGGAGTGCTCTTAACTGGAGAAATAAGGAAAGACCTTGTGAAGGAGTCACATCAGAGCCGTGCTCTGAGGAAGCTAAGGACACCATGCTATGAGTGGCAGTTGGGAAGGGACAGCCTTCCAGGCATGGGGGCCAGCCTGCCGTAAAGGCAAAATAGAATGTTGTATGGGGAAACAGCCAGAAGGCCAGTGTGGCTGGGACCTAGACTGCATAAATGAGAGTAAAACTGACCTAACAGTGGTAATCGATCCACAAGCATTTGCTAAGCACCTGCTATGTGCCAGGTGCTGTGAAAGGAAGTTGTTGTTTGGGGGTTTTCTTGGCAAAGGTACTTGAGTGGTTTGCCATTTCTTTCTTCAGCTCATTTTATAGATGGGGAAATCGAGGCAAACAGGGTGAAGTGACTTGCCCAGGATCACACAGCTAGTCAATGTCTGAGGCCAGATTGAAACTCAGGTCCTCCTGAGCCCAGGGCCAGTGCTCCATCCACTGCTGTATCCAGCTGCCTCTCCTAAGGAGGGGAGGCATATTGTGAAGAATCTCAGAATTAGAGGGGACTCCAATGGCCACCCTAGTCCAACCAAATGGAAGTCCCCTCTATAACTCCTTTGACAAGGAGTCATCCAGGAATGCCTCCAGGGAGAGGGAACCACCCCACTTAGAACCACTGGGCTTTGGGACAGCCCTAAATCTTAGGAAGAAAGGTTGCTTTTGTTTTTTTTCTGAGGCTAAGTTTGTCTTTTTGTAACTTCCCCCATAATTCCTAGTTCTGCCCTATGAGGCGAGGCAGAGCAAGGCCCAGAGAAGTTTGTAGAACCGAAGCCTTAGAGCTGAAAGGTTCATGAGAGGCCTTCTAATCCAACCCTTTCATTTTACAGAAAAGGAAACTGAGGCCCAGGAAGCAAAAGTGGGGAAACTGTTCTGCTGATTTAGATGAAAACAATTCAGGTTTTATGAATAATGGGGAAATGCAGTGAGCCTAGGAGACCTCTGAAAAGATCTCAGTTTGGGGTATTCAACCCCCCCAGGCCTTTCCAATGCTCCTAAATTATTGATATTCATTTACTGTATGTAGCAGGGCCAGAAAGTTTGGAGCTGTTCAAACCCTGAGCTCATTTACCATGGTTTTTGGGGGGCAAGAGGTTGGGTTTTATGGGGGGGTTGGGGAAGAGGTAATAGGGTGCCCTTACAAAGTTGAATGGCTTAGACAAGTCCAAATGAAGCATTCTTTCCACCTTTGTGTGCCTTTTTGGGGGCTGGGGAGTTGGTGGCCCTAATTCAGAAAGTATAATAACCCTCTCTTTGAAGACTGAATTATTTCTTATTTTTATTAGTGGCAGGGCCCTCAGAAGAAATTGCTGTAATGAATGCAGATGCCAACCCTATAATATGTGTTTCTTTCAAGAAAGGAGGTATATTGTTTCTCTGCTCAGCTCATTAATCAGTTCAGGGATAACTTTTTTCTTTTCTTTTTCCTTTTATTTTTTTTTTGTGTGTATGTGTGTTAACATGGGGGGGGTGTTTTTTCCCCCCTCTTTCATTTTGGTGTTTTAGTATTTCTTTTATTAATTCTGGCCTCAGTCAGAATGACACCACCACTACGTGTGCACACACACATCGAAAGCCTTGCTTTTCCCCTCTAGGGCAGAAGTTAAAAATTATTCAATGCAGAATTCCTGGCCTGTGAGGCAGGGGCCCCGGACTGTACCAGGCAAAGATTCTCCCCAGCATTCCCTGGCCCAAGCCAAGGCTGAGATAAGACAGTGCTGTGGTGGGGAAAACTCCATTCTTCCAAAGATTCCTTCGGGAGCGGGCCCTCGCCAGACACCTGGCCTGCTTCTTCCTTCCCTGGAGCAAGGTAGGATGAGGGGTGGTGGTGGACATGGTCAAATATGAAGTTGGTGATAAGCAAAGGTATGAGTGTGGCAGTGGGCTTGGGGGCTCGGAGTTGGGGTTGAGCTAGACATAGACTGACTGGTGATGTGCCTGGTACTGTTTGTAGAAATAACAAGGGTCTTAGTTTTCAAGTCCACTGGGCCTCTAGCTTGCCTAAAAGAGGCTTCCCAGGTGTCCTGGGACTGTGTTTGATGTGACTGCATCTCAGGGGGCCTTCAGATGTGCTGGATCTTTCCCATTCCTCTTTAGAGGGGACAGCTGATTCTGGGTGGACCCGGCCACTCCTGCCTGTTCTGGGCATGTTTAAAGGGTAGATGCTCTTTCCCAGAGGGGTCAGGGTTCTCTCTGCTTAGCCTTGTAAGGGATATTTGGTTCCCTCCAGTTCAGTTGATATTAACACCTTGTCAAATAGCAGAACCTCACCATCCTATAACAGAATCAACTACACTGGAGATTGGGGCAGGGGAAACCCTGTCCCTTATAGAGAGATAAAGAGATCACAGGCTTATAGAACCAGGGCTGGAAGGGACCTCAGTGATCATATAGTCCAACCCTTTCACTTTATAGATCACATTAAATAAAACATGTACAGTGCTTTGCTAACCTTAAAGCACTATATGCATGGTATTATTATTATTATGTTTTCAGCCAAGGAAACTGAGTCACAGAAGAGGGAAATTACTTGCTCAAGATAATATAAATAGTTAGTAGCAGAGCCAGGACTGGAACCCAGGTCCTTTGATTGCCAAGTCAGTAATTTTCCCATTGCGACAGAGGCATGAAGTTAAGGATTAAAGTGGCTGAGACAGGAAAGCAAAGGAGAATGGGCCCTGGGAGAGCATTCCTTTAAGGTGAGGAGGTTGGAGATGATTAATGACCAGGGCTGAGTTCTCAGCTTTCACTGTTCACTGTGGAATCAACAACATTCCTGACTTCTGTTCTTTCTGGCAAAGGAATGTCATGGTCACCTGGACACAAGTTGGGGGGACTTTGGAGAGGAAAGAGCTCGGTGGCTCCATCAGGCTGTGGTGCCCAGGGTGGATGGATCTGCCGGATCTAGGAACAGAGAAAGAGAAAGAGGTGTTCTAAGGGCTGTTATAAATGGGACCAAAGGGGATTGGCTGAAAAGGATAAGGCAAATGGCCCATAGTCTCACCTCTGTCACAGATTCCTCAGTATTTACTTTTTGTGTAACTTGGATGCACTTAAATCAGTCAGCCAATCAATCAATGAATGTTTATTAAGTGCCTACTATGTGCCAGGCATTGTGTTAAAAGCTGAGGAAAAAAAAAGAGGCAAAAAAAAAATCCCTGCCCTCAAGGAGCTTCCAATCTAATGGGAAAGACAATATGCAAGCAAATATGTACAGAGTGAGCTGTGTACAGGATAAATAGGAAATAACTAACAGAAGGAAGGTATTGGAATTGAGAGGAGCTGGGGAAGGTTTCCTGTTGAAGGGGGGATTTTAGATGGGACTTAAAGGAAGCCAGGGAAGTCAGTAGTCAGAGTAAAGGAGAGAGAGCACTTCAGACATGGAGGACAGCTGGAGAAAATGCCCAGAGGCAAGGGATGCAGTGTCTTATTCATGGAACAGCCAGGAGGCCAATACCACTGGATGGAAGATTATAGATTGTAATGGAAGGCGTAAAAAGACTGGAAAGGGAGGAGGGGGCTGTCATCTGTCCTGAGAAAATGTGAGCTCCTCAAGGGGAGGGGGTTCTTCCATTTTAATGTCTGAGTCCTCACAGCCCAGCAGAGTGCCCAGCATGTAGTAGGTAATTAATAATTGCTTTCCTCAATAGATTGGATTGATGCAATTTAACATATACTTACTCTAGGCCAAGCACTTACACTAGGCCCTAGGAATACAAAAGAGAAACCGCTCCTGCCCTCAAGGAGTTTATAATCTCTCTTGATTATTTTCAATTTATTCTGGTGATAGCTTTTTTTTTTTTTAACATAGCTGTTTGCATGTTATCTCTCCCATTAGGTCATGAGCTCCTTGAGGATAAGGACTGTCTTTTCCCTTTCTTTGTATTTCAGCACCTGGCACACAGTAGGTGCTTAATAAATGCTTATTGTGCACTGATTTCCTGCTAGGGGAATATAGTAGAATGTAAACTCCTTGAGGGCAGGGACAATTTCATCATTCTTTACATCTCCAGAGATTGGCACAGTGCCAGGCACATAGTAGGTATTTAATAAATGGTTGTTGGGTAGAATTGAGTTGAATAAGGTGAGAAAGTTGAATTCTATCATGAGTGGGTTACCTTTCTGGATGGCTATAAATCCCTGATGAAACTTGCTTGGGGTGTTATGACGTAGAAACAGTTGGGGTAGCAGGAATAGCAATAGATTTGGACTCAGTGAAGTAGGATCTAGGCTCTTGGGAGCCAGGGACCATTTTTGTTTTTTATCAGGGACTCCCTGAAGATTTCCAGAGGGCTTGGTGTGTAGCTGGTGCTCAATAAATGCTTGTTGAAAAGATGAATAAGTACTAATCATCTTTTCTAAGTCTGAATTATTTCTTATTTTCAAGAGAAACTATTTTAAAGTCAAGAGGACGTGGGTTTTTAATCCTTTTCTGCCATATGCTAGGTTCTGTAATTCTATAATTATATTCCATATTCATTATATATATATATATATATATTTTCCTCCCTAAATTCTTTAATTCTATAATCTGGGACTGGGTAATTCCACTCTCTGGACCTTGGTCTCTTCTTCTGTAAAATTAGGGTTGAAATCAATGATCCCTAAATTTCCTTCCTCTTCTAAGTCTATGATCTTATGCCATTATTTGGAGACTGTGAGTAAGGCGTAGGACACAGAGGTTATGCAGCAGACAGAAGACTCTACTTACTATCTGTGCAACCATGGCCAAGTCACTTCCTTTCTCTGGGCCTCAGTTTCCTTATTTACAAAGTGAAGGGATTGCCTAGGTGACTTTATAGGCTTCTTCTATGTCTATAATTCTATGTCTATAATGTGTCACGAATTCTAAGACCCAAGGACTACCCAGATCCCAGAGACAGCATGCCATCCTCCTGGAAAATGGAAACTGCTCACTTTGGGGAAAGCTCAGTCCTCACAAAAAATATGGGTTTGAGTAGGTTAAACATGTCAGGAGCACTGTGGTCTCCTTCTGAATCTCAAAAAATGGTACAAAAATTCTCCCCAAACACCATTTAGGCAGCAGAAGGTGAAGTGGATAGAGTGCTGGGGCTTGGAGTCAGGAAAACCTGAGGTCAAATCCAGCCTCAGCCTCAGACCTAGTTGGATAACCCAGAGGTCTGCCTCAGTTTCCTCAACTGTTAAATGGGGATAATAAACATCTACCTTCAGGGTTGTTGTGAGGATCAAATGAGATAATATTTGTAAAAGTGCTTAGCACAGGGCCTGGCATGCAGTAGGCACTAAATAAATGCTAACTTCCCTTCTTCCCTTCCCCCACTTTATTTGACAAATTCACAAGGATGCATAAAGGAAATTCTATATGTGCCAGCTTTTCAGGCAAGTAGCTTAGAGGGGGCCTTGTCAGGGAAATTATTTCTTCTCTAAATTCTTTCTGAATTTTACATTTGAACAGGAAGGTGCTGAATTCCTGAGTCTGCTTTTTAAAAAAGTTTGTATTTAGAATAATTTCACTGCCTGCTTCCCCCCATAGTTCAATACAAACAAATATTTCTGGCTCTGTATCTGGATGACACTATTCTAGGCATCATGAGGGGACACTGCCCTGCGTGAGACATTCTCTGCTCTTGAAGAGCCAGTATTTTCCCTGGGAAGAAGGACATATGAAGCAGGTGAGAAATGACTCCAGAAAGTAACATTTTGATTAATTAAAAGGGAAAGTTGAGTGGTATGGACAGGATATGCAGGAAGAGATCAGAGCTGGGAATTCACATGGAATGATCTTAATGACCTCATGTAATATTAAAAAAATTTCTTTCTTTTGATAACCAAGGCTGGTAGCCATTAACAAACTAGCATGTGAATAACAGTTTGTTGCATTTTCTTGATAAAGGCATAGACAGCACCCTTATCACATTTGCAGATGACGCAAAAACTGGGAGGGATGGTGAACATATTGGATGACAGAATCAGGATGTAAGAAGGCTTTGACGAGCTACAGCAATGGGCCAAATCTAGTGATACTGTATTTAACTGGAAAAATGTCTTTAAATGGGAAAAATCTTACTTAACACTTGATTAAAAAAATATCATTCACAAGGACAAGGTGGTGAAGGCATGATTTGTCAGCAGTCCATCCAAAAAAGATCTGAGGGCCTTAGTAGACTACAAGCTTTATATGAGGGAGCTGAGATATGGCAGCTGAGAAAGCAAATGGGACTGCATTAAGAGAGGCAGAGTATTCAGGAAGAAGGTGATAGTAACCCTACTGTAATTGCCCTGACTGGACTGCACCTGAGATATGGTGTTTCATTCTGGCCACCTCGTTTTAGGGCATTGGTAAGCTGGAGGGTGTGCAGAGGAGGCAGCCAGGACAGAGAAGGGCTTTGAATCTGTAACAAGGGCTGAGCAAGTTGGAGGAATTGGGGATGGTTAGTGTGGAGAAGAGAAGGTTCAGGGTGGGACATGATAGCTATGTTCAAGCGTTAGAAGGACTGTCTTTTGCAAGAGGAGTTGGATTTGTTCTGTTTGACCTCACAAAGCAGAACCAAGAAACAAGGAAGGCCCAAGCAACAGATTTAGGTTTGCTATAGAAAACCAGAATGAATAGAGGGAGCTGTACCAGCTGGAACGGGCTGCCACTGGAGGTGGCGGGTTCCCCCTCATGGGCAATCTTCATGGAAAGGCAAAAAGATCCCTTGTTGGCACTGTTGCCGAAGGAATTCTCTTTCAGGTCTGGATTGGGTTTCCAGGCCTCTGAGGGCCTGCTCAGCTCTGAGATGATACTGTTGCAATGGTCTTTTCAGAGCTGAACATTCCAAGTTCATTATTCATTTTTATTTTGCTTGGCTACCACCTGGGAAAACGCTTCCGGTAAACGTGGATGCACCCACTCAGAGGCTGATCTAGTTTGTTTCATTTATGTATCTATGCATCTATGTTTCTATCTTTGTATCTGTCTTTGTATATATCTATGTATCTATCTTTGTATCTATCTATGCATCACCTATCTTTGTATATATCTATGTATCTATCTTTGTATCTATGCCTCTATGTATCTATCTTTGAATTTTTGTATTTATCTATACATCTATCTTTGTATCTGTCTTTGTATCTATCTATATATCTATCTTTGTATGTCTCCGTATCTTTCTATTTTCTTTCTACTGATCCATCTTTCTATATGTCCATCAATCTCTCTATCTCTATCACTTTCTCTATTTAGCTATTACTCTGTCTCTTTCTATAGCTATCTCTCTTTCTCTATCATCTATTGCTCTTGTGTTTTTATATTGCCTTCATTTCCAAATATATCTAATTAACCAATAAACATTTATTAAGCACCTACTATGTACCAGGCACCGTGCTAAGCACTAGAGATACAAAAAGTGGACAAAGACAGTCCCTGCCCCCAAGGATCTTACAATCTAAAGGCGAAGACAACATGCAAACAAATATTTACAAAGCAAGCTATAAACAGGATAAACAGACTATTTAACAGAGGGAAGGTACTTGAATGAAGAGGCCTTGGGGATGGCTTCCTCCTTCTTTCCCTTCTCAATCCCTTCGCAGAGAGCCGTCTCTTGCAACAAAGAATGAAAAAGAACAACAACAAAAAAAAGGGCCATTAGCAATACCATCATGCACATGGACTGAACCCAACTATATAGGCCTATTCAGCACCCATAGTCTCCTACCTCTGCTAAGAAGGGAGGGAGGAGCATTTCCATGTTAATTCTTCAGTATTAGGTGTAGTCATTAATTACACAATGGGATTTTATTGTTGTTCTATCATTGTGTATGTATATTTTTTCTGTCTCGTTTCTTTCACTCTGCATCAGTTCACTCAAATCTTCCCCAGGCTTCTCTGAATTTTTCAGATACATAATTTCTTACAGTATAGTCACATTTCAAGCCATTTCCCAATTCACTTCTTTTAAAAATTTGAATATATTTTAATTTATTTCATTAACTATTTCCCATTTATATTTTAAAATTTTTTTAACATTTACTTTTTAAAAATTTTGAGTTCCAAATTCTCTCCCTCCCTCTGGCTTACACCCCACCCTTGAGCCCTGTGATATTAATGGACATTTCACTTCTTTTGGAAAAGTTTTATTGATGCCTTTTTGAAAACAACACAGCCATCACCCTCTCTGCCCCATATTGCCTTGCACTGAATTGTCCTTCTGAAGGGAGAGAGTCATTGACAGCAGCTGGCATCATATGCAACATTCTGCACCCGTGGCCCCCCACCAAGGACCTTCATCCCTCATTTTACAGATGAGGAAACTGAGGCCCAGACTAGGGAAGTGATGAGACTTGTCTAAGATCACACAGGCAGGATGAGTGGGAACTGAGATTTGAACATTTACCCTATGCTTTCGAACCCAATGCATTATTCAGGGCACTACCCTGCCTCCCAAGAAAGTGTGTCCTCTCATCTGCTCTCTGGGATTTAGACTGGTCACCATTGGCTGCTATTCATTATTATTTTTATTCCTATTGTCATTGGGCATCTGGTTCTTCTGGCTCTACTTTCTTTGCTCTGCATCCACACAAATTTTTCCACACTTCTTTAGAACCTCCTAGCTCATTCTCTTTTACATTACAATAGGATTCCACTTAATTCGTCAAACATAGTCATCCCTCCAGTCGATGGACTTTTCAGGTTTTTCTTTTTTGGGGGGAGGGATATGCTACTATGAATATTTGGGCTCCAGTTTCATTTATAAAACAGCTTTCATTGCCCCCTGATTTAAGCAAGGAAGATCACAGACCTCATATGTACAATTGCAGCCAGGATGACTTAAAGGGATCCCCAGAGGGACATTTAAATAAATGCTTTCTTTTTCCCATCTAACTCACTGACATTGATGGTTTCTGAGGGGAAATGTTGCTCTGGCCTCCAAACAAAAGAGCTGAAGCCTGCGCTCCTCTCTTGGGAGAGGGAGCTGTTCTGTAGCTGCCTGGTGGAATAGACATCATTCAAACGGACAGTGTGGTCTCAGGCTGCATGGGCCAGGAGAGAGGAAATGCTTCTTCCAAACTCTGCCCTGATCAGACCACCAGCTGGAATAGTGGGCTCAGATTCAGGCAAACTAGGAAAGACTGTGATTAAACTGCAGAGCTTGGGGCAGGGGATGGGGAGGAGGGTCACCAAGATGGTGAATCCAGGGCCTTAGAATCGCCATCTGAGTCAGCTATTTATTAAGCATTGGTGAAGCTGTCACTGTATGCTAAGCATTGGGGATACAAATGTCACCTGGAAGAGAAATTACCTTTGTCCTATTTTATCTTAGGGGGGTCCAGAACTGGGAATAACTGCTGGAAGTTGATAAGAGGCACATTTAGGGCTTCCTGAAAAAATAATTGTAAGCATCAGAGTTACCCAGCAGTGGAAAGGGTTCAGGGGTACTGCTGGTAAATGTTTTACAACCAGCCTGTCATAAAAAAAAATAAGATACACACATGTGCTTAAGTCTAGACAATCAACCAAATAATAAATGAAGCCTGATCTGGGGCAGCTGCAGATGTCTGAGGTTGTAAATCCTTCACGAGCTGCTTAGAAGTGTCTTTAGCACCTGGATGCGTTGCCTTGGGTAGCAGTGGAATCCACCTCACTGGTGATCTTCAAACGAACGCCTCCAGTTGGCAGAGAGGTTCTTGTCCAGGTATGGTTTGATTCTATTTCTAAAAGGATCCCTTCCAGCTCTGAGATTCTGAAATTGGGAGTTGGGTTTCAGATAGACATTCAAGCAGGCTCTCCATAGGGACATGGGGAGGATTTTTACAAAATCTCAGGTTCCATGCCATCCCTTGGTGAGTTGGGAGAGAAAAGGTGGAGAAATTGGTAGTGCTGTCCATAGGGGTGTAAAGGTCTACTGCCAGTTGGAAATGGTTATGAGAAATGGGATGACCTGGGCCAGGCCAGGGCTCTCTCTATAGACGGTAGGAACTGTCTTGCTGAGTCTCTGGTGGGATTTAAATTCATGCTGGTTTTGGAGCCAGAAGACCTGGATTTCAATGATGATTCTGCTACTGATTTCCTGTGTGACCTTGAGCAAGTAATTTTCCCTCTCTGGGCTTGATTTCCTCATCTGTAAAATGAGATTGGACTGACTGACCTCGAAAGTCTTTGATCCCAAGGAGGAGAAAAGGGGCTGGCAAACCCTGAGGAGGCCGAGGGCGTGACTTCCATTCAGGGAAAGAGCAGGAAGACAACAGCAGCTGGAAGGCAGGACAGGCTGAAGCAGGTGGCTCTGGGCTTTGGAGGCTATGCAGCAGCAGCAGCTGGGGAATGGGGCTGTCTAGGGCAGCTGTGGCCATACCTTGGGAGGGTGAGAAGAGCTTGTCTGAGGAGGGGGCTGCTGTGAGGGCCGGCAGCCCCGCAGTAAGGGAGGCTAGAAAGGATGAAAGAGAATTAGGTGGCAGGTGTGGTAGGCCCCAAACTTAAACAGCTTGAAAGCCAAGGGAGAAAAAAAAGCCTAGGAGGATTTCAGTCTCCCTCTCCCTCTCCCTCGTCCTCCCTCTCCCTCTCCCTCGTCCTCCCTCTCTCTCTCCCTCGTCCTCCCTCTCTCTCCTCTCCTCTGGTTCTCTCTCTCTCCACCCCTTCCCTCTCTCCCTCATCCTCTCTGTCTCCCTCCCCTCCCCTCCTCTTGTTCTTTCTCTCTCTCCCTCTCTCCTTCTTCTTCTCTCTGTCTTTTTCTCTCTCTCTGTCTCTCCCCCCCCCTTCTCCTCTCCTCTCCCCTCTCTCTCCCTGACATTTCATCAGGCTACTGAACTCAGTATGGAAACTCCCTCCACTGAGAATACAGTTTTAAAATTCGTATGGTTACAAATGAAACTGATTACCTGGAAATGCAGCGATTAAAATTTTTTTTCAAAAAAATCTCAGGGAGCCCAGCTTCAGAACCTTGTTAGAGAGTTTCTGGGATGAGGAGGTATGTGCCCCGGCCTCAAAGGCAGGTATGGACCCCAAGTTTTCCAATACTGGACACGAGCACTCCATCTTCTAGGACATGGTGCCCCTCAGACTGTGGATACAGGGCCAAAATGTTGGCCAAGGGGGGCAGCACTTCCTTTTGGTCATTGCTGGCTTACCCAAGAGAGTAGAGGCTGTGTTTAATTATGGAGCATGGAGCCTGGTTGCCTCCCCAGCCCTTGAGGTTCTGATTCCTCAGCTTCTCAAGTATCAGAAGGCCACCAGGAGATGTCTGTATCTTTTGGGGAGGAAGCATAACCTCAGTCTCCACTGGGGTGACCTCATGAGTCAGACTCTGGGAGAGGCTGCCAGACTGGGCCCATGCCTTGCTGTTCACAGTGCACTTTAGAGACACAGCCCTTCTCTTGGTTCTGTTGGGCTGAATGACCTAAAAAGAATTGACCTCTGTCTCACCTTCTCTACTGCCAGGCTCTGTTCTCTCCAGCCTGAGAAACTCATTTACTAATAGGGTGTGTGCCAAACTCAGGTTAGCCCTGAATCAGCAAATATGTGCCTATGATGAACTGTTAGTATGTAGGCTGGGCCCCTGCAATGAAGAAGGCTTGCTTTTGGTTTCAAGACATCCACAGCTCCAGTGACTTGTCCTTTGGGCAAGAAGATATATGAGTTCTGCCCCAGTAGTCTAACTCCCCATCTCCCCCCACCTCCTCCAAATCCTGCAGACTGAGGTTAAGTGATTTGTCCAAGGTAACACTGAGTGTAAGTGCCTGAAGTAGGATTTGAACTCAAGTCTTCTCAATTATAGGCCTGCTCTCCCAGAGGGATCATAGAACATAAACTGAACTGGGAGGATCCTTACTTAGAACATAGAATATTGGAACAAAGAACATAGGCTATCAGAACTGGGAGAGACTTTAGAACATAGAATGTTAGAAGAAAGAACGTGGAATGTTTGAGCTGGGAGGGCCCTTAGAACATAGAATTTTAGAAGAAAGAACGTGGAATGTTCGAGCTGGGAGGGACTTTAGGATGTAGAATGTCTGAGCTAGGAGGGCCCTTAGAACATAGAATGTTAAAAGAAAGAACATGGAATGTTTGGGCTGGGAAGGCCTTTAGGATGTAAAATGTCTGATCTAGGAGGGCCCTTAGAACATAGAATGTTAGAAGAAAGAACATGGATTGTTTGAGCTAGAAGGGCCTTTAGGATGTAAAATGTCTGAGCTAGGAGGGCCCTTAGAACATAGAATGTTAGAAGAAAGAACATGGATTGTTTGAGCTGGGAGGGCCTTTAGGATGTAAAATGTCTGAGCTAGGAGGGCCCTTAGAACATAGAATGTTAGAAGAAAGAACATGGATTGTTTGAGCTGGGAGGACTCTTAGGAACGAGAATGAGAAATAGCTGAGCTCTAGGGACCTTGGGCTCTTCTATTCACAGAATCACAGATCTAGAATTGCTGGGGACCTTAGAGGTCATTGGGTCCAACCCTCTCATTTCATAGATGAAGAGACTGAGGCCCAGAGAGGCCGGGTTCAGCCTGCTCAAATTTGCGGGTGAGAGAGCCGAAGTCCTACATTAACATCATGACCTGTCCAGGGTCACACAGGAAGTAGGAGCTGGGATTTGGATCCAAGGTTGCTGACCATAGCTTTAGGTCCCCTTCAGCTCAGTCCATCCAGAGTGGAGAACAGGAGCCCATATGAGCTTTGTAGAATATGCCACTAGCCTCAGAGGTGAGGCAGGGTGGTGGTGACGGGTATCTAAGGGAAGGGGCAAGGACAGAAGCCATTCAAAGAGCGTCTTCCAGATGGTTTCTCACAGGGGCCTCTGCCCTGGGCTGTTGATAATGAACATGTGGGCCATTGGAAAGCTTCATAACAACTGTGTATTCCCTGGGGGTCTTGTGGGAAGTGGAGAGACATGAATGCTTTAATTAATTGGGGAATAAGATACGGAGATACAGAAGATGACCCAGCTGTGTCCAGCTAATGATTTTAAAGTGTAAGAGCTTCCAGTAAGGGGGGGGTGGGGAAGAAGTGTCCATGTGTCTTCAAAGAGGGTAGGCGCCTTGGACTAGTGGATAGAGGGTGGGTTGCACAGTTAAAAAGACCTGGCTTCAAGTCGTGGTTCTGACCCATCCTGTCTATGGGACCCTGGTCAAGTCACTTCATCCCAATTGCCTAACCAAAAAACCAAAACAAAACAAGAAAACCTAACCAAACAGAACACAAAGTGCTTTAGAAACGACAGCTATTTATGTTAGTCTGAGCCTGTGACTTCAGCCAGGCCCAAGCTCTGGGTGAGGAAATGGCCTCTCCCCATGTTGCTCAGCAACTCAGGTCATACAGATCAAGGGCTTAAAAGCAAGCTTGGAGGCCATTGTGTCCAACCCCTCGTTCTACAGATGAGGGAACTGAGGCTGAGGGAGAAGTGAGATGCCTGAGGTTATGTGGGTAGTACATGCTAGAGGCAGGATTTGAATCCAGGTCCTCTGACACCAGAGCTAGTGCCATCCCTTATTAATGTTGGAGATTCAGAGTTGCCTGAGGGTCCTTAGAGGTTAGATGTTGTTGTTGTTTCAATCACGTCTGGCTCTTTGTGACCCTATTTGGGGTTTTCTTGGCAGAGACACTGGAATGGTTTGCCATTTCCTTCTCCAGCTTATTTGACAGATGGGGAAACTGAGGCAAACAGGGTGAAGGGACTTGCTCAGGGTCACACAAAATTTATTGTTCAGTTGTTTCAGTCATACCTGACCCTTCATGACCTCATTTTTGGGGGCATTCTTGACAAAGATATGGGCGTAGTTTGCCATTTCCTTCTCCAGTTCATTTTACAGATGAGGAAACTGAGGCAAACAGAGTTAAGTCACTTGCCTAGAGTCACACAGCTAGTAAGTGTCTGAGGCCAGATTTGAACACAGGAAGATGAGTCTTCTTGATTCTAGGCGCCACTAGGCTCCACCTAGCTGCCCAAGGTTAAATGACTTGTCCTCATTCACTCAGATAGAATCAGAGTCAGAATTTGAACCCAGAACTCCAAGACCTGCCCTCTCTTCACTATAGCACAGTGCTGATTATGATCTAGCCCTCTGGTTCCTTTAGCATACGGAACTCTCCTCCAAAGGTGAGTCTCCAAAGACAACCAGCTTTTCTACAACTCAGAATCTTGGGAATTTGTCTGAAGCCCTGAAAGGTACATATCTGCCCTGGGTCACACAGCTCATATTTACCAAAGGTAAAACTTGTATTCACTCCTTGAGACCCTTAGCTGCTATGTCATGCTGCCTTTGTGAACTCTGATCATTAGCCTTCTTTTGGGTGGTGACAACAGGATGGAGTTGGCCTAGAAACCCAGGTCCATACACTGCTTCTGACATACTTGCTGTGTGATTCTAGGCAAGTCAGGATATGTCTCTAAGCCAGGAAATTGTAAAGAAGATGCCAACCTGTGTTAGTAAAAGGGGTTTCCTCATCTGGTTGTTCCCTATAATGGTGAAATCCCAGGTCCTACCCAGTCCTCATTATTATTATTTCAATCTGATTGGGAGTTAAAAGACATTTAGGTATGTGTCTGGCCAAGGGAAGCAGCAGAACATTTCTTCTCCTCGAGATGGTCTTCAAGCCAGAGGCTGACAACCACCTGTTGGGTGCATTACGGTGGGAATTCCTTTGGTGCATGGGCTGAACCAGATGGCCACTTCAATCCCTTCTGATCTCCCTGACATTACCAACATCATGGCCAAGCTTCATTCAAAGGCCTCTCCTCCACCTCCCTCCCATTCACTGCTGGGGAAAGGGCTGAGCTGGGATGGTAGTAGAGCCTCACCTACTGCTTATTTCTGCCAGACCTCTTTCTGGAAGATCTGAGTTCTCTGATTGTGGTACCCTGGAGCCTTGGCATTAGGGAGTTAATGCAGAACTCACACCTGTGCTGAACTTGGTTTTGGTGTCTCAGAGGAGGGAAGGGCTGTGTACTTTTGATTCTCTAACTATATTGACCCTTTTATGGCTGCTGCTCTCCACATAGGATGTGTGATGGTGAGGAGGGAGCCTTCCCGGCATTAGGAGGGCAGCCAATGAAAGAGAGATACATTGGGAAATTGTTGTTCGTCCTTCGTTTTTGAAGAAGGCCAATGCCATCACATCTTGACTTGTGCATGGAGTGGATTTAAGTGAGACAGAGTTGCACAAATAGTTTTCCAAAGAAGGAAGAGACACCTATATTAAGAACACTCCTGGGGCAGCTGGGTGGTGCTGTAGATAGAGCTGTGGCCTTGGAGTCAGGAGGTCCTGAGCTCAAATCTGGCCTCAGACACTTGACACTTACTAGCTGTGTGACCCTAGGCAAGTCACTTAACCCAATTGCCTCACCGCCCTCCCCCTCCAAAAAAAAGAATACTCCTGAGAGGTGATATTGCCAGTCAAGAAGATCTGGATTCCCCTTTCCATTCTTACACTTCAATCAATCAAACAATCAAAATGTATTTATTCAATTTCTTACTCTGTGCCAGGCACTGTGTTAATTGATGGCGATAAAAAGACAAAACAGCGACAGTCCCTGCCCTCAGGGAGATTACTTTCTACTGGGGTGGAAGGGTTATTCAACATGTTCACAGTTAAGCAGATATAGGATTTTAATTTTTAACCAAGTCTGTGATTTCACTGGAGTAGGAATCCTCAGGTAAGGAACCTTCTCTGACAGTCTCTCTGCAACTTAAGAGCAGCTAGGTAGTGCAGTGGACAGAGTGGTGGGCTTGGAGTGAGGAAGACCCATTTTCCTGAGCTCAAATCTGGCCTCAGACACTTACTAAATGTGCTACCTTGAGCACGTCACTTCACTGTATTTGCCTCAGTTTCCTCATCTGTAAAATGAGCTGGAGAAGGAAATGGCAAACCACTCCAGTGTCTCTGCCAAGAAAACCCTGAATGGGGTCACGAAGAGTCAGACACCACCAAACAACGAAGTCTTAGTGCAGAGGTGCTTTACCTGGAGGTAAAAATGGGGCAGGGGGGAGTGTCTCAGGAGAGACTGTGAGGGGTCTGTGAGCTTAGACAGGAAAAAAATAATTATACCTTTGTCTTCACTGTAATCCAGTTCCTTTGTAATCCTATCTATTATTTTATACATGGAAAATATGACAATAAAAAGGAATCTGGGGGTCCCCTAGAGTGCCCAAGGGGTCGGGACATGAGAAAGGATGAGAATCCCAGCCTTGTGGAGGTCCTTGGGTGTGTGCATGGAGGAGAGATTGTTTGACTTGCCAGGGTCACATAGCTCAGAGGACTGCACGCTGAAGTTTAGAAGGCCCTGCAAAGGCCATATAGTGTCAGCCTTCTCATTCGACAGAAGAGGAACTGAGTCCCAGGGAGGTGAGGGGATTGCCACACAGCTAGTATATGTCTGAGATTTGAGGTGAGATTTGGGCCCACCTTCCTGTTTTATTTGCTATGCCAATCTCCTCTCAGTGGGACTTGGGCCTGACCTCAGAACAGGCCATGTCAGAGCTGGGAAAGGCCTTAGAGCAGGGAAAGGCAGAGCTGGGAGGGGCCTTAGAACAGGCCATGTCAGAGCTGAGAGGGGCCTTAGGACAAGGGATGTCAGAGCTGGGAGGGTCTTTAGAACATGAAATGGCAGAGCTCAGAGAGGCCTTAGAACATGGAATGGCAGAGCTTGGAGGGGCCTTAGAACAAGGGATGTCAGAGCTGGGAAAGGACTTAGAACATGGAATGGCAGAGCTGGGAGGTGCCTTAGAACAGGGGATGGCAGAGCTAGGAGGGGCCTTAGAATATGGAATGGCAAGGCTGGGAGGGGCCTTAGAACAATGTGTAATTGTAGGTTCAGAGCTGTAAGGGACCTCAAAGATCATCTAGTCCAACTTCATCATTTTACAGGGGAGGACACTGAGGCCAGGGAGGTGAAATGGCCAGGGTCACACGGATCGTGTCAGAGGCCGGGCACCGAATAGCAATCAATAAACATTTATCAAGTGCCTACTCTGTGCCTGGCACTGTGCTAAGTACTGCATATACACAGAGGCAAAAGACAGCTCCTGCTCTCAAGGAGCTTCCAGTCTAACAGAGGAGACAACATGCAAACAAATATGTGTGAACAAACTCTACATGAGCTAAATAGGAGATGATTAACAGAGGGAGGGTTAAGAGGGCTGGGGAAGGCTTCCTGTAGAAGGAAGGGTATTAGCTGGGACGGAAGGACAGCCAGGGAGGTCAGTGGTCACAGCAGAGGAGGAAGAACATGCCAGTCATGAGGGACAGCCTGAGAAAATGTGTGGAGCTGAGATGGAGTGAAAAGCCAGGATATGCCCATAAATACAAAATCAATACAAATGTATCTGGGGGCTGGGCAGGACTGAGGGTGGGAATCAGGAGAAACTTCTTGAGGAAGGTAGACAAGACAGTGGCTCTGAGTCTCAGTTTGCTCATCTGTAAAATGAGGATGAATGAACAAAAGAGCATTTATGTGGGATAATCCTAGCGCCATCCCTACAGGGCAGGGGTAAGGATCACTTGAGGTGGGTTGCAAGGGGCCTCACCATAGAAAAGAAAGTTGTTATTCATAAGCTCTCACTCTTAGGTGAAGAGGGAACTACATGCTTTCCAAAATAATCAACTGAGGCAGAGAAATCCATATATTCATTCTGACATATACATGGGGCCAGGTAGATGCAGGATACTATTCTACTGTGGGTGTTATGGGAAATAGGACCCAAAATAAAGATATTTCCCTGTTTTAGAGGAGAGAGCATCCTTCTAGTAACCCAATCCCTTTTATGACCCCAAGAGATCTGGTGGGGGAAGGAGTGCATCTCCTTATGAGTCAATATTGTGACCAGGTGGGTGATGGGTCTCGGGCTTCTTTAAGAGGCCTCTGGGGGTGTGGTGGAGGGATGCTGCATCTGGAGTCAGGAAGGCTTGAGTTCAAATCCAGTCTCAGATACTTACTAGCTGTCGGACCCTGGGAAAGTTACTTAATCTCTCTGGGCCTCAGTTACTTTATCTGTAAAATGGGGCTGATAACGGCACCTACCTTGCAGGGATGTTGTAAGGACCAAATGACATAGTATTTATAAGGCACTTTGCAAACCTTTAAAGCCCTATAGTTACAGGTTTTGTTGTTCAGTCATTTTCAGTCATGTCTGACTCTTGATGACCCCATTTGGGGGAGAGGGGTTTTCTTGGCAAAGATACTGGAGTGATTTGCTATTTCCTTCTCCAGCTCATATTACAGATGAGGAAACTAAGGTAAACAGGGTAAAGTGACTTGCCCAGGGTCACATAGCTAGTAGAGGGGCTGAGGCCAGATTTGAGAGGGAATGCTTCAAGATTCTAATGCAACCCAGGAACTTCTTTTTTCGAGGGGACACCAGGAGCTATCATATGGTCCCTCTGCCTCCACTGGGAATCTTAGGGTTTAGAGACAACTGGTGACACAGTGGACAGAGCACTGAGTCTAAACTCAGGAAAGCTCAAGTTAAAATCTGGCTTCAGACACTTAACCAGCTATATGACCTTGGGAAAGTCATAACCTCTGCCTCAGTTTCCTCATCTGTAAAATAGGGATGATAATAATATCACCTATCCTTCAGGGTTGCTTTATTCTCTTCTCCATTCCCCGCCTTTCCCTCAATTATCAACAAGCATTTATTAAATGCCTGCTATGTGCCAAGCACTGTGCTGAGTGTACAAAGACAAAAGGGAGAATGCGACAATGCCTGCCTTCAAGGACCTTATAGTCTAAACTCATCACAGCATTGTCCTCTTTACTTAAAAAAAAAAGTCACTTTAGATAGCATCCCTCTTTCTACCCTACCCAGCATGCTGCTCTAAGTACCTGCTTACCAGGCTTCCCCATACCCAGTTCTGCAGGGGAAAGTCTATTGCAAGATTCTCAAAGAGTTTACCCATGTCCTCCTCTGAGCTGAGACTGTACTCTTAGGATGTTTCCTCCCAAACCCAGTAAGCTCCGCCTATGGTGACTAATCTTATTTCTAATGGGAGCCATGACTTCAGTAGCAGTGGGATGGAGCTGCCTAAGGCCCCTCTGCCTCCTCTACTGGGCACCCGGGCATAGAGGCAGGCAAGCTGGCACCCTGCTCCTCAGGCTGGGTAGTTACCCAGGAAAAAAAACGATTCTAAGCCCTCTATTGAACTTTATTTGACTAGCCACTGAAACCCAGTTCCAGGCAGAGGCAGGGGCTTCCAAATGACTGGCACCTTCCCCACCCCTACCTCTTTTAACTGCTCCTTTCTGCCAACAGGCTCAGACCTTTGAGCTGTGCTCCCATCCTACCCCACCCCACCCCACCCTATAAAGAAGAGACTTCTCTGGCAAATTTCAGGTGACTCATCCCAATGCCCCATCATGTTTGCTTTTAGGGACTTTGGTTTCCAAATAGCTTTTCTTTTATTTGCATGCCCCTCTTCCCTTTCCTTAAACACATCCCCAGCCCAAGTCCTTTGCAGCAGGAATAACCCATATTGAGCAAACAGGAATGAATCATGGCTGTGGCTTACCCCTCCTCTGCCCTCCACCATGGGGGCGGGGGTCACCTGAAATGTTTCCAGGAGAAGGGCTGGAGCATCCTGGGAAAAGACATGGATCTGAAGGATGGGGAGGAGGAGGTGCTCAGATTTCTTCTTTGGGGGCAACTTGGATGACCCCTCCCTGGAGGGTCCAGGGGCCTGCTGCCTCCTGCCAGGTAACCCTCAAGCACCTCCCTTAAGGGGAGGAATGAACGGGCTAGGCCTCCAGGGATCAGCCCAGGCAAGACTGGACTCGCTGCTAGATTGACTCTCCAGTGGGCCCCAGGAAGGTGGGGGTGTGGGCTGATTGGCCAGTGAGGAGCACCTGAGGGGACCGGGCCCCGGTCATGCCCAAAGGGGTTGTGCGTGCGTGTGTGTGTGTGTGTGTGTTGTGTGTGTGTGTTGTGTGTGTGTGTGTGTGTGTCTTTCTGTACAGAGCAGCTTGCAGAACCTGCTTGCTGAGTTCTCCCTGCCCCCAATCCCAATCTGCCTTTTCATTCTCCATTTCCATAGCTGCCTGTGGCCCTTGGACTTTTGAAATCCCTTGTTTCCCTCCAGGCTCTGCTTCAGAAGGCCTTTCCTGATCTCAGGGGAGAGATGATTGGGGTTCAGAGAAGGGGGAGGGACATCTGTGGGACAGAGACCCACTCTCAGCCTTACTGTCCACTTTTTCTCATTGCCCACCCTCAGGAACCAGTGGGCAAAGCCACCAGTAGACAGTAACTCCCTCTGTGGAATCAGGAAGTGGAGAATTTCTCCTCCTTTCCTATGGGTCACTTAAGTATGGAAGACCCCCATTTGCCAGAGGAATCCTTTCCTGATCCCCCCCCCATCCCTTGTATTTACTTGGTCTTTGTTTCATTTATATGCATGTGTGTTGTCTCATGGAATAGAAGTGCCCTTAGGGCAGACACAGTTTGAATTTTGTCCAAGTATAGTTCTGGCACATAAGTAGGTCCTTAATCAATTCTTATATAACAGGGGATAATCAGAAGACTCACTCGCTGAAATCTTCTGGAGGAGAGCACTTTCTATGCAGCTCATTGTCTTCTGGCTCTGGACTTCCCTATTACTGTGGATGGCGCCCTCATCCTCCCCCTCACCCAGGCTCACAATCTCACCATCACCTTGACTCCTTACTCATATTTGTCCCACATATCCAATCGATTGCAGAATCTCATTGTTTGTCTGGCCACAACATTTCTAGAATACTTCCCCTTCAAAAAGGAAATGCTAGACCAGTTATTTCTGGTGACCTCCCTACCCCAACCCCCCAAATTACTTTTGTCTTTATCTGTCTTTGTGCATATTGTCCCTAATATAGTAGAATGTAAGCTCCTTGAGGGCAGAGTCTGATTCATTTTTGTTATTATATCTCCAGTGCCTGGAACATAGGAGGAACTCTAGATAAATGCTTTGTTGAATGGATGAATGGGTGGATGGGTGGATAGACAGATGGATGGATGGATGGATGGATGAATAAGTGATGGAGATCACTGTCTAAAAAGCTTGAGCTAGATAGATGTAGGCGTGGGGAACCTGCCACCTTGAGGCCACATGTGGCCTCATAGGTCCTGAGGCCTTTTGACTGAGTCCAAGTTTTACAGAACAAATCCTTTTATTAAGGAGATCTGTTCTGTGAAGTTTGTATTCAGTCAAAGGGCTGCACTTGAGGACCTAGAGGGCCCCATGTGGCCTCAAGGCTACAGGTTCCCCACCTCTGAAAGGTTAGCATTGCCTTTCTGGCTTTCTTTCCTGCTTGAGAGAAGGTCATGATTTTTGACACTATTAATGAGAGAAGAGGTGAATGGACTGCTTGGTACTATATAGAACATACTACAGAATAAATAGTAAATACAAGGGCTACTGACTGGATCATTTGACTTTGCCATTGAGCAGGATCGAATCTACCAAAAAAGTGACGCTGATTTTAAGTAGTGATTTTAAAAAAAGAAAAAGGAAAGAAGAGGAGAATGGAAGAGCTTAATCATGGGAATAATAAGATAATAGATTTAGATCTGAAAGGGACCTTAGTTCAACCCCCTCATTTTGCTGATGAGGAAACTGAGGTCTGTGAGTGGTCACTGGGCTGTAATCAGGTCCTATGACTTCATGTTCAGGGCTAATGAGACACGAATAAAAGAAATCTTTCGAGTTGCTGTCCTGAGCTCTGTAATGGGGCCAGGGACCAGGACCCTTTTGCTTTTGTTTACTTGCTCACAGTCCCTTGGGTGTTTAGATTTGGGGTGCTTGGCAGGGAAGCATGGAGGATTCCTGGGAAAAGTGGTGGCTTCATTGGTTTTCACATAATGAGGTTAAAAACATTGATCCAATCTTCTGACAATCTTTTGGGCTGAATCAGAATTAGCATTCAAGGGGATTGAAGGAGGGTCATGGAATCATAGGATTTGGTATGGAAGGGAGCAAAGAAATCAACCCTTAGAAACCTTCTCTTGTTATTGTAAGCTCCTCTCTGGGCCAGGCAAGGGCAGCCTGGCAGGGCAGTGACCTCCTTCTGCCTGCAGGGGATGCCTTTTTCGATCAATAGACCACACCGGGTGAAGCTTCTCACACAGTGTCATTCACAGGTATGGAAAATGCTTGACCTCATCAGAGCTTTGCTGGGCAGGGCCTCCCAAGGGAGATTCCAGCTGCCACCCATTGTCTCTGGGCCAACTGGCTGCGTTAATAAAACAGAAGATGGCAGACTGGGTTGAGTAACAAAGACCTTAGAGCCAGCACCATACTCAGCAGGCTGCCAAGGGGAACTGAGTTCAGATACATTTTCAAGCTAGATAGATTGGCATGAATTCTCCCTCAGTCAGTTCTATGGAGATGTTCTATGGAGAGATAAATGATGTAACTCAGGGGCAGATGGGCTCACCATTCACGGGCACTGAGAGATGACTGGAGGGTAACTTGTGGAACTGATGTCCAGTGGACAACCTAAACTTGGTATGGCCCCAACTGAACTCATTATTTCCCCCCCAAACCCTCCCCTCTCCTAACTTCTATATTGCTATAGAAGTCAATACCATCCTCCCAGTCCCCAGGTTCCCAGCCTTCCTGATATCCTTGACTCTTTACTATCTCACTCCTCCCATATCCAATCATTCTAATGGCCTGTCAATTTTACCTTTGCAACATCTCATTCCTAACATGTGCCCTCCCTCTTCCCCTCCACCCTATCACCACCCTGGTGCAGGCCCTCATCACCTCATACCTGCTATTGCACTAGCTACTGCTGGGTCTTCCTGCCTCAAGCCTCTCCCCATTCCAGCCCATCCTCCATTCAGCTGCCAGTAATTTTCCTAAAGCATAGGTCCTGCCTACTCACTAAATTTCAGTGACTCCATATCACCTTCAGGGTCAAATACAAAATGCTCTGTTTAGAATTCAAAACCCTTTATAATCTGTAATCTCCTCCTACCTTTCCAGTCTCTTTACCCCTTCCTCCCCTATATCCAGTGACACCAGCCTCTAGCTGTTGCATGAACCAGGCCCTCCAGCTCTCAGCTCTGGGCATTCTCTCTGGCTGGGCTCATGCCAGGAATGCTCTGCTGAACTAACCTCACTTCTAGCCTGGGCAAGATAGGGAGACCCAGTATCAACCCCTACTCCCACCATGAGGGGCGGATTAGATGTTCTCAAAGGTCTTTGGGTAACCTTGGGCAAACCAGGGCACCATATTGGGTCTCAGTTTGCTCATCTGTAAGATGAAGGCATTGGACTAGATGACCTCTGTGGGGTTCTATGAACTGAAGCAGAGGCTGGCCCTCGGCTCCCAGCCTCCTCTGCCAAATACAAAGCCATTCTCTTCCTCTCTGTCTCTGTCTCTCTCCCCTCTCTGTGTGTGTGTCTCTCTGTCTCTCTCCCTCTCTCCTCTATATGTCTCTCTCTCTGTCTCTGTCTCTGTCTCTTTCCCTTTCCCTCTTAGAATCTCCAGTTCCCTGACAAGCTTCATTCCAGTACCACTTCCTACACAAGTCCTTAATTAGTCCCTCCACTTGTTAGGATTCTCCCCTCCCCCCATGACTTTTCATTTATTCTTTATGTAATTTGTATTTATATCATAGGGAAGTCACAAAACATTTGTGGAGATTACCTCCCTTCTTTCCACTGCCTGTGTATGACCATTTCCATGTACTGGAGGAGGGGAGGGCCCTGGCCCTTCTTAACATATGTGACTTAAGTAGGTGGTGAGGTAGATGGAGTGCTGAATCTTGGGTCAGGAAGACCTGAGTTTAAATCTTGCTTTAGACACTTTTTGGCTGTGTGATCTCAAGCAAGTCACTTAACAAGTCCTACCACAGGCTAGGCACTGTGCTAAGCTCTGAAAATGCAAAAAGAGGTAAAAGAAACTATTTCCTGTCCTCAAGGAGCTCATAGTAGATGGAGGAGAGGACACATTTGTATCCCCAGGGCCTCACACAGTGACTGACACCATTTTTAAAAAACTCATTCAGCTGAATGGAATTGAAGGCTCCCAATAAGTTTGCCCCATATGACTGCCCAGGGATAGGCTTTTCAGAACTAAAAATCTTGCCCTCAATACTCAAGTCATTAATATGCATTTGAATATTCAGAGCTGCTGCATGGATGACTGAGCATTTTCATACTATTTCACATGGAAATTTCAAGTTTGTTATCCCGACCTTGATTTATTTTTAAACATGTCCCCATGTAAGAGTAGAACATCCAGGCAAATTCCCCTTTTTTTAGCCTGAGCACAGTCAGCTCTTGTTACGAAGCTCAGACGGCAGGGTGGGCTCCCATCGGGGCTTATTAGACCTGCCATCACAAGGTAGTTGGCCAGACGTACCCTGGGTTCACTTTAGGGTCCCAAGTGCAGGTCTACCCTAGCCATTCCAAGGTCCTTTTGACACCTCTTCTTGGGTCCTTTGTTTTTTGTTTTTTGTTTTTTTTTAATTTAAGCTAGGCAATGGGGTTAAGTGACTTGCCCAGGGTCACACAGCTAGTAAGTGTTATGTGTCTGAGGTTGGATTTGAACTCAGGTCCTCCTGAATCCAGGGCCGGTGCTCTATCCACTGCGCCACCTAGCCGCCCTCTGCTTGGGTCCTTTGGCTCAGATGGAAAGATGCCCAGTATAGGCCACCCACATAACCTCCCACTTGCTTTCTGAATTCTTCATGGTAAATTGGGACAATGGTGTTCACATCTGGATGGGTCATAGATTAAGCAAGAGAAACAGTTTCGCACAAAATACCAACAGATACTTGGTAAGACTTTGTATAATATATGTAATAGGGGTGATTAAGGAAGCTCCCCCAGTCTGCCGGGTTGGGCTATCTCTCATGGGGCTCTGGCTTTGCGCTCTAGCTTACAGCCTATCATAGGAGACAGCTTCTCTGTTCATCTCCTATTTTACATACATACATACAAATACATACATATATATATGTTTATAACACACACACACACACACACACACACACACACACACACACACATATATTAGGGTGCCATAATGGATAGCCTCTGAGTCAAAAAGCCCTGGATTCAAATCATCCCTCTATCATTCTGGCTGCATGACTCTGGGAAAGTAACTTAACCTTTCAGATCCCCCTGCCAATTCTCCAAGATAATAAGTTACAGAAGAGGTATAGCCTCATTGGAAGTGTCATCTAAGCAATAAACTCACAGGTCCCTACCTTCCTTCCTTCCTTGCCTTGACACTTTATCTAAGCCAGCAGCCAGAGACAATGCCCAGAGGCAGTGTGGAGGGCTAAACTGGCCATCAGTTCAAATCCCACCTCAGATACTTGCCAGTGGGGTGACCCTCAGCAAATCATTCAACAGCTCTGAGCTTTGGCTTCCTCATTTGTGAGATGAGGAAAAATTCCTCACCCTTCATTCAGCTGCCAAACTGATATTTCTAAATTACAGATCTGAGTTTGTCACTCTCTTGCTCCAAAGTTTCATTACGTCTCTGTTCCCTCCTCTGCCTCCAAAAGCACTCTCTAATATGGCACCCAACTACTGTTCTAGTCTTATTTCATATTATTCTTCAAGTGGTATACATACATTCCAGCTGAAGTGGCCTGCTAGCTATTCCCCAAAACCTGCATTGTTTCCCATCGATACACATGTGCACAGGCCATTCCCCTCACCTGGAATGCACCTCTTCCTTCCCTTCTGCCTGGTAGAATCTTGAGTCTCCCTCATAAGGCTCCAATTTGTCATCACTCTCTTCCTCTGAAAATTACTTTGCATTTACTTCTCTTTTTCTTCCCCTAGAAGAACATAAGCCTTTCAAAGGCAGGGGCTGGTTTTGTTTTACTCTTTGTATCACTAGTGAGTAGCCAGTAGCTGGCACAAAATAGGTGCATGAATCCTCAGGAATTGAACACAAGGTCCCATCCAACTCTTGACCTTGGGAAAATAAGGAAGGTGGAGCTGTAACCCAGGAAGGGTTAAAAAGAATTAATACCCATGGAGGCCGAAGTGTAGTGTCAATGGGGCTGCCTTAGCTAGGATCCAGGGCCAAGGCTTGCTTTTGCCCAGAAAGTTCTCAACAAACAGGAAAAACCTGCAATCTGGTGGTTTTGAGTCCTGGGCCCAGGGCAGGGCAATTTCAGGTGATGTTTAATGAGAGCTGCATTTGGAAACACTGCCTAGGAAAGGTAAAACACAGTTTACTAAGGTATGGGAGTGACCATTTAAAAAAAGGAAAAAAAAGGTTCTGAGAGAGTTGTTAGGGACCCCGGAGGTTACTGATCACAGACTTAGCACAGCCTGTCCAGCTCCCTCATGGTACAGAGGCGGGAAATGGAGGTCTGGAGAGAAACCCAGGGTCAGAATTGGAACATAGTTCTTAGGGGAATATATATTTTGAAGGGACCTTTGTAGTTCTGACTCATTTTGGAGATGAGGAGACTGAAGTCCAGGGAGGAGCTTGGGGTGACGCAGTAAGTAGTCTGGACAGACCTGAATCCGGGTCTTCTGGGATCAGCATTTCAGAGACTTGGAGACGGAAGGGACCTTAGAGGTCATCTGGTCCTCACCGCCCCTCCCCCCAACTTTTTTAAATAGAGAAGAAAATGGAGGAAGGAAATAGTTTGGAAAGAAAGGGTCAGCTAGCCCTCCCATTGTCCTTTGGTTATGGTAAACTTGTACCTTTCTCCAAAGAAAAATGATTCTTTGGTAAAATGGTAGTTTGAATCTACTTTCTTCCAGAGAAAGACAGATTTTGTGTGGGGGGGGGGTAGAGAGAGACAGAGAAGCAGAAACAGACACAGAAGAGAAACAGAGACAGAGAGGAGAGACAGACAAAGTGGAAAGCAAAGAGAGACGAGAGGAGAGAAAAGTGGGAGAGAGAGAGGGAGAGAGAGAGAGAAGAGAGAGAGGGAGAAAAGAGAGAGAGAAAATGAGAAAGAGAAAAAGAAAATGAAAGAGGGAGAAAACAAGAGAAAGAAAATGTGAGAATCTATCGGTTGCATTTCTGAAAGGAAGTTTTCTCAGTGAAATCCACATGTGATTATGAAATCTGCCTGTGATTGTGAACAGAGCTGAGAATAGATTTTTTTTTCTTTTCCCGCCTGAATAGCAGACTCATTCTGTGCTTCCCTTTGCCCTGTGTTGATTCAAAGAAACAGGTGCAGAGCCCAGACAAACAAAGGCGCAGCCTTCCCCAGGCTCACTTAACTCTTCCCCTACCAGGCAGCTGCTCTATGGAGTGAGTGGACCCTGGGGCCCTGGCAACCCCTGCTCCTGGGGCCTCTGAGAGAGACAGGGAATGAATGAGGCATCTGCCAGGCTCAGTGAAGGCCCTGGGAAGTGGGGCTTTGGGTCTGTGGGTTTGCATGGTGAATGATTGCGTTCATTAGAGGGCCGCGTGACAAGCACCATCTGAAAAGTCCTGTGCCTCACCTTGGTTAGGACCCAGAGCACAGAGGAAGGGTGGCTGGATGGCTGGTAAGGTGGAGAAGTAGAATGGGGCTGTGACTAGGTCGTAGGGAATACTTATTAATAGGGCTTGGCTCTGCTGGATTTTTCATGGAGCACTGTCAAGACAAAGGAATGGGGGAGAGTCCCTCCTTATAGGAGAAGATAGCCCAGTTGGAGTTGAATCCCTTTGGCATTGCCCTTTCCCAGACCCTGGGGCACCTCCTCCGTGTGCCTGTGCCCAGATTATATATACACCCATGGAGAATCAATTTTGGAGTAGTGATTCTCCTAGATTTGGAGTCTAACAACCTGCCTGCCCCTTAATAGCTGTGTGACATTGGACCAATCACTTCCCCCTCTGGGCCTCAGTTTCCTCATCTGAAAAATGAGAAGGGAACCACCAAGTTTCCTTTTACTGCTAAACCTATGATTCCTTCTGAGTCTCAATCTTCCTCATCAACAGAGTGATGGTGGCGGTGGTGAGGTGGTTGGGGTAGGTAATCTCTAAGACCATTCCTTTGTCTTATTGCCTTCATGACCTTGGGTAAGTCACCCAAACTCTCTGGACTTCACTTTCCTCATGTGTAAAATGGGGGGAGATTTTGGACTAGTCAATATCTAACGTCCCTTCCAGCTCCAAACCTTCCCATCATCTATGGGATGGTTTAGAATGTAGGGACAATGTGCTATGATGAAAATAATACTGAATGTGGAGGCTAGAGGCTAGAGGACCCAGATGTGAATACATGCTCCCTGCCTATCCCAGTATGCCTCTGGGCAAATCACTTCCTCTCCCTGGGCCTCTTGCCTTCTGTAAAATAAGGAAGTCAGTCTAGGTAGCCTGAGAGGTTTTTTTCAGCTGTAAATCTCAGAACCTAATGGTATAGAAGAAGCCTCTGACCATCCTTCCTCTGACCTCTGACTTTGTTCCTCGGTACCTCTGTGACCTTTGGTTGATCACTCAACATTTCTGGGCCTTGGTTTTTCCATCTGTAAAATGGGAGCCATTATGTGATCAATCACTAGGTGATCTCTCTAAGGTCTAACCCAGTTCCACATTCCTCTGTGCCTGTGTTCTCCCTTGTCCACTGTGTTCCAGGTAGAATCCCTTGTTTGGGACCACTAAACAAAGTGTTACCTTTTACCTGTGAGACGGCAGGCAAGAAAACAGTTACTGGGGGGAAAAAGATTTATACCAGCATGGCACAGTGTGGAATGGATTATGAAACCCTGCTCTGCCACTTCATATCTGTGTGACCCTGGGCAAGTAATTTCATTCTTTGTTTACCTCAATTTCCTCTCTGTAAAAGGAGGATAATAATAGCACCTACTTCCCAGGGCTGATGTGAGGATGAAATGAGACGGCACTTGTAACATTCTTTCCAGCCTTAAAGCATCTGTGCATCACGATGCTGCTGCTGCTGCATCAGAGGTGAAACTCAGGATGCTAAGGCCAGAGCTGCTTAGAGCTCTAAAAGTCTAGAATTTTGTGATCTCTGTGCTGGATGGCCTTTATCTAGGTTTTATTTAAAAATCTGGTCCAATCTTCTCATTTTACAGAGGAAGAAACTGAGGCCGAGAGAGACTTGAAGTGAGTCCAAAGTGTCAGAGGCAGAATTTGAATCCTATTTCATCAGACAGAATGGATAGAGCTGATCTCAGAGCGGGATGAGCAGAAACACGGTGGCAGTGATGCACGGCTCTTCCCTAGACTAGAAGTTCCTTGAGGGCAGGGACTGTTTCATTTTGATCTGTCCTCCTAGCAGGTCGGCTAGGTGGCGCCATAGTCCAGCGCACCGGCCTTGGAGTCAGGAAGAACTGAGTTCAAATGTGGCCTCAGATGCTTCCTAGCTGTGTGATCCTGGACAAGTCACTTAACCCTCAGTTTCCTCATTGGAAAAATGAAGTGGAGTAGGAAATGGCAAACCACTGTGGTATCTTTGCCAAGAAAACCCCAAATGGGGTCACAGAGAGTCCGAAATGATTCTGTAACAAAAGCTAGCAGAGCACAGTGCCTGGTACTCAATAGATGACTGGATCGTTTGTTAAATGACCACGTACATTTTAAGTCCCCCCAGTAGAATGTATGCTTCTCAAGGGTGGGAACATTTCCTTTGTGCAGAATGCTGTTGTTGTACTGTCGGCTGCCTGGAACAGGGCCTGACTCACTTTAGGAGTTTAATAAGTAAATGCTGGTTGGTTGAGCCAGATTCCATTTTGCATAAAGAAGAGTTCATCTCAGGCCAGGTGCTTCAGAAACAAAGGCAAACCTAAATGCCAGCAGAACAGCCCAGCCCCCGTGGCTGCAGGGCAGATGGGCCGGCTGCAGGGACACCCTTTGGGAGCCTGAGCCCAGCTCCATCTCTGGCTTTGATTTAGCTCGCAAAGCAAGGGATACAGGGCCGGGGCCAAGCGTGACTAGGCTTGTGGAAACATCCCACTCTTGTCCAGAATGACAGATTCCTCTCAGAGCGCTCCAGGATTTCCTGGCCTGCTTCAGGATGGAAATGAACTCTCCACCCCCACTCCCGCCTCCACCTTGCATCCCAGCCCCTCCTCCTGGGCTTCCTTCCCCTGCAGCTCCTCCTCCCTCTTCTCCAAGCTACTCCCACCCCTCCTCGTTTGCCTGGCCAAGGTCAGATGCAAAGCACTTTAGCCTTCCCTGGTGCTGGGTTCCTCTTGCTTAGGCTCTGTAGCTCCTGGGCATGGTGGCCAGAAGCCGTCTCTCCCTTTCTGTTTGCCTACCAAGCTGCTGTCCTGCCGGGTCTGGGCCCTGGCCCCTGAACCTGGACCAAGGTGCTGTCTTCCCATTTTTGTCCCAATTGTACCTACCACTGTAGGTTCTTCGTCCCCTGCCTCCCCTTCCTGAGCATGCCGGGGAGCTATCCCCACCCAGATGAAATGGACCTTCAAGTCTCTTTTTGTTCTTAGAGAAAGCCATAATGACTTTTCTTCCCACTCACCTACCTTAGCTAGAAGAATCCTTTGAGGCTTGGGGACTAACTTGGGATTTCTCTGGTATCCCCATCCTGGAGGATAAGGACAATCCACTCTAGGAATGCTGATTAACACAGATAACAGCCTTGGGGAGTTGCCTGGGGCACCACAAACTGTGCCCAGGGCCACACAGCCAGGTTATGTCCCACGTGAGGCTTGAAACCCAGGTCATGCTAGCTCCAGGATAAACTCTCTACTCCTTATACTGTGCTGATCTTTCTTAAACAGGGCACCTTCTGTTAGGATGCCAGGACTGAGAGTCAGAAGGAAGCCTAGAGGTCACCAGGTCCAATCCCTCTAGGGGGCATATGAGGAAACTGAGGCCAGAAGGTCACAGGAGCACAGACCTGGAGCCACAGGGGGCTTCAGAGACCGTCATGTTCCCCCCTGCCTTCATTTTACTGAGGCCCAGGGAGGGACTCCCCCAATGTCATGTGGTCTAATGGGCAAGCCAGAATTCAAACTCAGATTCCCAAACTCAAATCCAGTTCTCCCCCCACCATTGCCTTCTGTCTTTCTTGCTACTGCTTGTGAGTTGTTGAAGTTCAGTATGGTCCCAAACAAAATCCTACCTTCCATAGGCAGTTAGATGACTCTGTGGATAGCGTTCTTGGGCCAGGAGTCAGGAAGACCTGAGTTCAAATCCAGGCACAGGCACTTACTAGCTGTGTGATCCTGGGCAAGTCACTTCACCCTGTTTGCCTCAGTTTCCTTATCTGTAAAATGAGCTGGAGAACAAAATGGCAAATCACTCCAGTGTCTTAAAAAAAAACCCCACCTAAATAGGGTCCTGAAGAGTCAGGTATGACTGAAACAATTGAACAACAACATAGGAAGTCTTTCCCAATACCTTCTCTTTCCATCATTCCTTATTTATCCTGTTTATGGGCTGCTTTGTATATATTTGTTTGTTTGCTGTTTCCCCAAAGAGTCAGCAAATTCCTCAAGGGCAGAAACTGTCTTTTGTCTCTTTTTGTATCCTCAGGCCCTTAGCATGGTGCCTGGCACACAGTAGATGCTTAATAAATGTTTATTGATTGGCAAGTCAGAGGAGGCCCCTGATACTGTGACTTTGGACAAGTCTCTCCCTCTCTGAGATTCAGTCTCCACCTTTGTAAAAGGAGAGGGCTAGGCTTGATGAGTCCTTCCTGGATGCAGCACTGAACTTGAAGTCAAGGAGACCATTTCTTGAAGGCCAGCACTGTCTTATGCTTCTTTTTGTATCCCCAGCTGGCACATAGTAGATGCTTAATAAATGTTTATTGATTAATCAATTCCACATTGACCTGGTTTCAAATCCCACTTCAGATGCCAAGGAATGCCTCCCCCTCTATGAGCCTCAGTTTCCTTATCTGTAAAATGGGGATAATTGCACCTGCCTCCCAGTGCTGTTTTAAGACTCAGATGGTATTTGTAAAAGTCCATGTGAACCTTAAAGAGCCAGGTACTTAGCTATTATTAAATCTAAAGATCCTAATGCAGTCTGGGGTCTGCCAGCCCTTTTCTGATTTCAGACTCAGCTTTCCCTCTAGGGAAAGTTATTCTATTGAAGGCAGTTTCCAGAGCATAGACAGGTAGCACTAAGTCCCTGTAAGGTCCTAGCCCCACCCCTAGGTGTCATGTGACCAATCGAAGTCCAGGTGTTTCTCTTTGTCTCAGAAGGGATTAATTGAAGGGGAAGGAGGGGAAGCATGAGAGAAAAGCAGGATCACCTGTACTTCTCCACTTTTTGGCAAAGCAAAGACTGACACCTTCTATGATGCTGGGATTTCATGGTTTTTCGGAAAGAATAGACCTGAGATCATACAAGATTTTAGCTGGCTTAAGTGCTGACAGTGGAAAAGGAGAAAAGCTGGTCTTTCCAATTGAGTGCTGCCTGCTTACCCTGGAGCACTCTTGTCCTTGGCATTTGGTTGTAAATCAGTCAATCATTCAATCAACATTTATTAAGAGCTGCTATGTGCTGGGCAATGTGTTAAGCACTGGGGATACAAAAAGAGGCAAAAGACAGTCCCCTCTACCCTCAAGGAGCTTACAGTCTAATGGGGAAGAGACATACAAATACACACAAAGCAAGCAAGCCAGAATACAAATTTTGGGAGTGGATTTAAACCTCAGTTTCCTCATCTGTAAAAAGGGAGTTGGATTAGGATGCTCCCTAAATTCCCTTCTAAGCTCTAGCTCAATGATCCTAAGTTCCTGGTTGGCTCAGTGATGAGAGCACTGGGCCTGGAATCAGGAAGACCTGAGTTCAAATCCAACTGTATGACCCTGGGCAAGTCGCTTAACCTCTGCCTCAATTTCTCCTTCTGTATAATGGGAATAATAATAGCACCTACCTCCCAGAATGAGATAATATTTCTAAAGTGCTTAGTGCTATATATAAAAGCTACCTATCCAAGATGGATCAAGGGCAGATTAGCTACTCCCTTGGGTGATAGGGAAGGTATATCATGTGGGAATTGAGTTCAAATCTTTGCTTCTTCAGTTGTTTCAGATTTCGCCTGTCACAATCCCAACTTAGGCAGGTGAAAAGGCTGAGATGTCTGTGTGTGTCATGCCTTTCCTGTTTGTTATTCCAGCTTCAGAGGCCCCAAGGACACAGGGGCTACCTGTGGAGCCTGACATCTTAGGGATCTGAGACATCTCCATTTGCCGTAGGCCATTAGGACCCAGAATTGTGGCTTGCAGACACCCATCCTCCCAATGAGGGATATGGAGATGTGCCATTCAGAAATGTCAGTCAGTCACTACAAAGGTGCCCAACCATCAGACCTGACTTACGATACCTAAGGGGTGGTGAGTAAGGATGTCAGCCAAGTAACTCACAGGCCACAGATTACATTGGGGTAAGAAGCCTCCTCTGAGGTAATTTGCAGGGGCTACAAAATTTTAACTGGGAGAACTGGTAGAGAATATATTTGGCCATTTGGACACTGTCTCTTTGGAGATGCTGAAACTCAGAGGATTTGAATTCACATCACAGGAGAACCAGTGGGACGAACCAGGAATTTAACCTGGAAGAAGCTTTGGGAATGGGGTGGGGGGTAATAACTATCTTTAATTGTTTGAAAGGTTGGTTGTCTCATAAAATAGTGTTGAGCTTTATTCTGTTTGGCCCCAAAGGGCAATAACTGGGAGCTGTCGGGAGAAGCTGCAAAGGGGTAAACTGAGGCTTGGAGTCAGGAAAAAGCTCTTAGCCGTTCCAGCTGTCCCAAAATGAAGTAGGCTGTATTGGGAGGTGATGAATGCACTTCCTTGAGTTTTCCAGAGAAGGCTGGATGGCCCCTGGTCAAGAATGTTGTGATGGGGACTCCTCTTTAAATGTATAGGTGTATACAGCACATTTCACTGAAGGCTACACCCAGGAAATTTCATTTAGCTTTTTTTCAAGGTGAACATTTATTGAATATCCAGTCAATGTTTTTATTCATTAAACCAGCATTTCTTAAACCTTTTGGTCTCAGGATCCCTTTACACTCTTAAAAGTTATTGAGCACCCCTCCCCAAACAACTTCTATTTATGTAGGCTCTATCGATAAAGATTTACCACATGAGAAAACAAAACATCTTAGTATTATTATGAAAATAGTTTTGACCTCACAGGTCTCCTGAAAGGGTCTTGGGAACTTTGGACCACTTTTTGAAAACCACTGCATTGAACTAACTAAAACTTAAATTCTAGCACAATGCTTATATATAATATATAACAATATAATAATATATAATATATAATTCATACTTTAAAACTAAAAAATAAAGTATATCATGCACTTGAAATTCAAAACTACTCTTCTCTGGAGAGATTTAGGGTATGTGTACCCAGGCACACTCTACTCACAACTGTGTTCAGGTATGGGCTGAACTAGATCAGGGAATTGCCTCATTGGTTGTCACCGTTGTTTTTACTCTACAGGTATAGATCAAAAGCTGGGGAAGGAGAGGGTCTTCATTGGCCATGCAGCCCTTCATTTTATGTGATTTTTTAAAAACTTCCTTCTCTTTATTTTTTCTAAGTAATGAACTCCTCAGAATCATGTTTTTAAAAGCATAGAATGTATAATATAGCATCCATAGGATTACAAAAGAAGACAATTAGATTGAAATAAAGTTATCAAAATATGGGGGAAAAAGTTCATGGACCCCAGGTTAGGAACACCTGGACTAGATAGTCAATGAGGTCCCTTCTGAGATGCTAAGAATGTAGTTGGTGAGTCAATAGTAGAAAGGTAAAATGAATGACTTGTATTAGACTGTTTGGATATCAAGTGCCATCCCCTTCATTTTAGGGGTGAGCAAACTGAGCTGATCTCTAAGGTTCTTCCTTAGTTCTGAGCTGAGAGGCAGCATCATTTATTGGCAAGAACAATGGATTAAAATCCCTTCTCTGTCACCTACTACCTGTATGACTTTGTTGAAATCATTTCACTGCCCCCAGTTTCTTCTTCTATAGAATTAAGAGGTGGGACAAGGTAGCCTTTGAAGACCCTTCCAGCTCTAGAGCTAGATTGTGTGAACCTGCAAACCGATGTATCTCCTTGGGTCAATTGTTTTGACTCTCTGGGCCTCATTTCTGAAAATGAAAAGGCTGCACCTCCTGACAGAGAGATGACGGATTTAAAATTCAGAATGAGACATACATTATTGGACATGGCCAATGTGGGGACCTGTTTCATTTGAATATGCACATTTGTTGTGAGGGTTTTTAAGAGGTGTGTGGGTAAATATTTTTAACATGTGGTTCTCTGATTTTTTTTTTACTCTGGACAATTTTAAAGTTTAATCTACATGATTATTAACATTTTTCTCCATCTGTTTCTTAAGTCTAAAGTAGCAACAAAAATAAACTCTGATCTGTAGATTTTGCAGATTTCTGAAGTGTAAATGTTCACACTAAAAAGTTAATAATCTGCTCTCTCAAGCCAGTTGGAGCTGACCCAGCTCACAATGATTTTTTTTTATCCTCTGGTAGTGGAATGGGGAGAAGCCAGAGGGAGAGAAGATGAATGCTTATTGATTAGAAAAAAATAAAGAGAAGGGAGGTTTTTTTTAAATAATGCAAAATGAAGGAGTTAGACTGCATGGCCAATGAAGACCCTTCCAGCTTTTGATCTATACCTATAAAGAACAAACAATGGTGGCAACCAATGAGGCAGATCCTATGAAGTCCAGGGTTTTCTCTGTGAGGGCTTCTTGCTGGGTATGGTTCTTAGGACAAGATAGATGGAGTCTCCTCTCCCAGCCCCGTAATCCCCTCTGCTGACCCCTAGAGCCTCTGATAGCTCTTCTCCCTGTGAGTACCATGTACCAGACTGGAATGTTTGGCAAGAGAGTCACATTTCCTGGCTAATGGACACTCCAGGGAATATTTTGACCCTTTGCTCATAACTAGATCCTGACCTCAGGCTAGAGGTCCAGCTCTCAACCAGCTTTGCCCTGGACCAGGTGTTACAAAGAATTTTGCAGCAGATTCATTAGGATGAGTATCAATAGAATGCAGAGTGTAAGCTCCCTGAGGACAGGAACTGCTGGCTCTTTTTTGTGTTGGTCTCTCTAGTGCCCAGTGTGGTGCTTGGCTCAGAGTATTTATTAAGTATTTGTTGAATGAATGAAGGAATGAATTGAGGCCATCATCTGGCCCATGGTCATTTGCCCCTGTCCTGTCTTCATTCCAGATGTCATGATCTGTCCCTTTGATACTAGGGGCTAAGCCGCCACAGGAAATACATAGCTGGAGTTCCTTAGGATTGAGTCTGACTGTAAGATGTTTAACACATGGCACACAGCACTAGGAAAGGGAAGAGAAAGAACCTAGTAATCTCCCATGTCCATAATGTTTTGAGGTTTGCTTACACAACCCTGTGAGGAAGGCAGAATAAATATCAAATCCATTTCACAGATGAGGAAACTGAGGTTTATTGTGAGGGAAATGACTTGCTTAGAGTCTCATACAGCAAAGGGAGGAAGGATGGTGCAGTGGAAAGAACAGTACATTTGGAGTCTGAGGACATAGAAGCCTGCCTTCACTTAACTACCGTTCAGGACCTTGGACAAATCACTGCATTTTCCTGGGCTTCAGTTCTTCATGTATAAAATGAGGGGGTCAGGCTAAATGGTCTCTGGGATCCCTTCTGGTTCTAGTCAGTTAGTAAGCATTTATTAAGTGCCTACTGTGTGCCAGGTACAGTTCTAAGCACTGGGGATACAAAAAGAGCCAAAAGACAGTCCTTGCCCTCAAGAAACTTACAGTCTAATGGGGGAAACAACAAGCAAACAAATATATACAAAGTAAGCTATATATGGGATAAATAGGGGGAAAATTAAGAAAGGGAATATACTGGAATTAAGAGGGTTGGGGAAGGCTTCCAGTAAAAGATGGGATTTTAGTTGGGACTTGAAGGAGGCCAGGAGGCAGAAATGAGGAGGAAGAGCCTTCCAAGCATGAGGGACAGCCAGAGAGCATGCCCAGAGCCAAGAGGGTCTGGTCTGTGGAAGAGCCAGGAGGGCTGGGGCACTGAGTAGAAGAGTACTTGATGGGGAGTGGGCTGTAAGAAGACTGGAAAGGTAGGAGGGGACAGGTGACGAAGGGCTTTGAGCACCACAAGGAACATTTTGTATCTGATCCTAGAGGCATAGGGAGCCACTGGAGAGGAGCTGTGCTTTAGGAAAATCCCTTTAGTGGTTGAACGGAGAGTGGACTGGAGTGGGGAGAGACTTAAGGCACGCTGACTCACCAGCAGCTGCTGCAGTAGTCAGGTGGGAGGTGATGAGGATCTAAACAGAAGCCAACCCAGGACAACAAAAGACACAGACTACAATAACAGAAATGCAGGGGGGAATAACCCAACCACACTGAAACCAAATGATTCTGAAATCATAAGCCTGAGCCTGGCCCTTAAGAAGAGCTTTGAGAAGGTGCCTCTTCTGCTAAATTTGTTGTAGAAGTAGGGGGCTATGGGTGAGAAACATTGCATATGAAGTTAGACTTTTCTCATATCTCAGTTAGTTTGGCTGAACTGGTTTTCCTCTCCTCCTCCCTCTTTTTTATTCTTTATTATAAGGGATGGATGTCTGGGAGGGAGAGTGAGGAGGGAGAGACACATTGGGAAAGGAAGGTGATATAAAGAAAATAAATCAATTAGATGCATTTTTTTTAAAACCTCTCCTCATAAGTGGAAAAGAAGGAAATGCTATAGATCACAAGGTTTTTTCTTAATCTTTTTATTACTTAATCTGAGGGGTCTTGGCCAGGATAAAAGTTAATTGCTCACCAGTAAATGGAAAATGTGACTGGGGCCTCAACCTTAAGCTGGCTTCTCTTCCTGGGTCTTGGCATCCTAGGGAGTTCTTGGGTTAGATGGCTTTTTGTCAAGATACCCGTGCTCTGCGGGCAGCTAGGTGGCGCAGTGGATAAGAGCCCTGAAGTCAGGAGGACCTGAGTTCAAATCTGGTCTCAGACCAAACACCTGACACTTACTAGCTGTGTGAGCCTGGGCAAGTCACTTAACCCCAATTGCCTCCCCCAAAAAAAAAGAAAAGAAAAAAAAAGATACCCATCCTCTGGATGCCGAAGGTGAGGATATGGGGATTCCAGGTCCTGGCCTTGCTCCTCCAGCCCTGTGGGCCTCATCCTGGGGCCAAGGCGAGCCTGAAGGACATTCTCTGTTCTCTTCATTTACCTGGGAAGTTTCTTGTTTAGGCCTCTGAGAAGCAGCTTCCTTGGAAAGGGTAATGGATTTGCAGGCAGAAGATTTGGGTTCAAATTCTGACTCAGCCACTAACTACCTGTGTTTGGCCTGAACCTGAGTTGCTTCATCTGTCAAATGAAGGGGATGGCCTAGATGCTCTCTCAGGAAATGAAAGGGTAGGGAAAAGAGAACAATTATTTATTAAGTGCCTACTATGTGCCAGGCCTCGGTCTAACGCTTCACAAAAATTTCCCCATTTGATCCTCACAACAACCCCGGAAGGTAAATGCTGTTATTTTCCCCATTCTGCAGTTGAGGAAACTGAGGCAGACAGTGGTTAAATGACTTGCCAAAGGATACTCAGTGGTAAGTGTCTTGAGGCCAAATTTGAACTCAGATCTTCTGCCCTCAGGCCCAGTATATCACCCACAGAGTTACCAGCTTCCTCAGGATGCTTTTAGCTCTAAAATGCTATGAGCCTGAGACCTATGTGAAGACAGGTTAAAAGAATTGAGGATGTTTGGCCTAGAGGAAAGAAGACTGATTGAGGAACACAGCAATGGATCAGTCAATCAATTAACAAACATTTATTAAGCACCTGCTGTGCTAGATACGTATGCCCCTCTTCCACCTCTTCTGTATAATCAAATTAACACTAACCACTCTTCCCAGAAAGGTTATGGCAGACAATTGCTCTTGGGTGCCCTTTGCCATCCCTGTGACTTTCCAGATGAAAACATTCACGAGTCATCTTCTCCATTAGAGTGTGAGCACTTGGGGCAGCTAAGTGGTACAGTGGATAGCACACCGGTCTAGAGTCAGAAGGACCCGAGTTCAAATGTGGCCTCAGACCCATAACTCTTACTAGCTGTGTGACTCTGGGCAAGTCACTTAACCCCAACTGCCTCACCAAAAAAAAAAAGTAAAGTGTGAGCACTTAGCACAATGTCTGGCACATAGTAGGACAGTAGGTACCATATAAATGCTTATTTCCTTCCCTTTTGCTTGCCTTCCTCCTTACCTCCCTTTCTTCCTACCCCTTCCTTTTCTTCCTCCCTTCCTTACTTTTTCCATTCCTTCCCTCCCTCTTTCCCTCCCTCTCTTCCTTTCCTCCCTCCCTCCCTTCCTTCCATGCTTCCTTCCCTTCTTCCTTCCTTGGTAGAGACTGTTTTTGTATTTATATCCCCAGCACTTAGAACAATGCCTGTCGCCTGGTAAACACTTAATAGGTACAACTAGGTGACACCCAGCCTGGAGTCAGGAAGATTTGAATTCAAATCCAGCCCTGGACACTTACTCTGCGACCCTCGTCAAGCCATTTGAATACCATCTGCCTCAGTTTCCTCATCTATAAAATGGGGTTCGTAATAGTATTTATCTCCCAGGGTTGTTGTGAGAATCAGATGATAGTAATCGTAATTAGCTATTACTATTTTTCATTCATTTATTACATAGCTGTGGATGCACAGACAAAAAAAGAAATAGTTCTTGCTCTCAAGTAATTTACATTCTGTTTGGGGTGGTGGTGGGGAAAGAAGCAGACAGATTAACAAATTCAAACTATATCCAAAGTTGTTTTCTTTTGGAAGGAACACTAGCAGCTGGGCAAAGGCCCCCTGGAGGAGAAGGTCCATAGGGGAGCTGGACTTTGGAGGGAGCTAGGGATTCTGGGAGGCAGTGGGGAGGAAGGAGAAGGTTCCAGGCATGGGGAAAGAGCCTTGCAAAAGCCAGGCTGGCTGGGGCATAGGGCTCATGAAGGGAAAGACTGTCCAGTGAGTCTGGAAAAGCAGGCTGGAGCCAGGCTGGGAAGGGATTGAAATGCCAAACAGAGGAATCTGTGTCTGATTTTGGAGGCAAGATGAGGAAGCCATGTAATCTTCTTGAATTATTCGTCACAAGCCTGGGACCGAAAGCACTAGGTTGGCCATCAGGTCATGGATTCCAGGGCAAGAGCAAAAAAAAAAGTAGATAAAGGAAGAGAAAGTGAACTCACTTATTTTATAGAGAAGTTAAATGACTTGCCCAAGGTCATCCAGGTGGTAAAGGCCAGAGCCAGGATCTGAACCCAGGTCTTCTGGTCCCAAATCCAGTTTTCATTCCATAACATTACACTTCCTTCTCCTGGTAACACAGCCATTCAGAGGCTAAGTACAGCCTAGGGCCAAGGTCTTTTGCCTTCCAACTACATTGTGCTACTCACTGAACTCTCCTGCCTTTCTTTCTTTTGGGGGAGACAATTGAGATTAAGTGACTTGCCCAGTGTCACACAGCCAGTAAGTGTCTGAGGCTGGATCTAAACTCAGGTCCTTCTGACTCCAGGGCCACTGCTTCACCCATTGTGCCACTTAGTTGCCCCTGCTTCTCTTGTCAAGTACCTTTTGAAGCCTCTCTCTGTATCAATGCAGATCACTCTCTAGAGATGGTAGTTTCCAAAAACCATCTTTCACCACTGCTGGTGAGAAAGTTCAACTAGCCAGCCAGCCAGTCAGACAACAAGAATAGTTAAGAGCCTACAGTGTGCCAAGTTAAGCCTTACATCTCAGTATCTCTAAACACAGAGGAAGATGGGGAAGGTCGGAAGCCATCTGACTGGCCCTCTTTGGAGACTGGTGATGAGTTGATAGAATGGAAACTCCTTGAGGGCAGTGGTGTTTAATTGTTCTCCTTGTGTTCGCCAAGTCCAGCACAATTCCTGGCATCCAGGAACCACTTAATAAATGCTTGCTGCTTGGTTAATTGAAGTTCTTAGAGAAGGAAGTCGGTCAATCCACCCGCAAGCATTTATTAAGCTATTAAGTGCCAGGCACTACTACGCTAAAGACTGGAGATTGTAAGAAAGGTCAAAACAATCCCTGCTCTTAGGGCACTCACTCCTTTTTTCTTAATTCGGTGACTTTGAATAAAGATGGGCTGGTGCTCACGGCAATGGACCGTCTGTGGTCACCCCGAAAGGACCTAGCTCCTGGAAGGGAAGATTTCAGTCTGGACTGGATTGTCCCCGGGGAAGAAATTCACACGACTGGGCAGGTTGGGGAGTGGGAGGGAGGGGGAAGAAATTTCAGCTGTCAGTTCTCATTTGTATGTCATTATGCAAATGTTTCCCCAGCAGTTGTGCATCAATGATATTCACCAACTGTGCTGAGGAACGTTGTCAGAGTAACCTTCCAGGGAATGCCTCTAACATCCATGAGCCGGCTGAGTGATAGCTTTCCAAAGGGAGGGGCCCCGGGAGTGCGCATGTGCAGTAGAGAGGGAAGAGAGACGGGGAAGAAACGAGAAACATCCTGGGGTTTAACCCTTCAGGTTCCAGCCCAGTAGCGTTTTGTAGAACTCCTCACCGCCTTGCTCGGTTTGATAGCGGCAGGAGGCTTCAGGAGCCTGACCTGGGTAGGTAGCTAGGAGTCCCTGCTGTCCTCCCCTCTGCTGTGATTCAGTTCAATTCGATTCCAAATCATAGGATCAATCGACAGTCGTCTTGCTAATTGTCTGTCCTGTGCCAGGCATCGTGCTAAGCTCTGAGGATACAAAGAAAGTCCACATCACAGTTCCTGCTCACATTTGAATGGGAGAGACAATGCGAATACCTCTAATACATACAATGTAAAGGTGATGGAATTGCAGGGGGAAGGCACTAGCAGTGGATCTTTGGGACATGAGAGCTGGAACGGACCACAAGAACCACCCTACTATGCTCTGGTCACAGCCTGCCCTACCCTGTCATCTTACAGATTGAGGAAGCTGAGGATGATTATGTGTCTTGCAAATAGGAGAGGTGAGAGATCCTCTAATTCCAGACAAATGCTTTTTTCATTGTTCCACCCAATCCAGTTCCGCAAGCATCATTTATGTGCTAGTCGCTGCTCCCTTGGGTACTAGGGATACAAACCTAAACAGCCCCTTCCCTCAAGAAGCTTACAGTCATTGTGCCAGAGGAATCAAGTCATGAATGCAGTAAAGTAAATGTAAAATGTACGCAGATTCTCAAAACCGAAGTCATCTCTCCTCATCCATACAGTGAAGGGGGTTGGACTAAATAATTCTCTCTGGCTTCAGTCTCCTCAACTATAAAATGAGGGGGGTTAGATTAGGTAGGTGGCCTCTCAGGTCCCTGCTGGCTCTAGGCCTGTGTTCCTATGAGTGAAGCAGAGTTTTGGTAGCTCAAAAGAAACATGAGATGCACAAATTTAGCCATCTCCACTCCAAATGTTCAAATGGACTATTTGGGTCCAATCTGTGGTAGAGCGTTCTGAGCTCGTGTTGTTTTGATCGACTCCAACATAGTGATGTCATTTTGGTCCTCTTCAAGAATGGTGGGTCCACACCAACCCACCAACCAATCTCCCTGACTGACCAGGGGCTGCAGACCCAAGCATTGAAATGGGAAAGAAGGCATCAGGGACAGGGGAGACCGAATTTTGTTGAACCTAAATCCATAATTCCATATTTTGAGTCTGTCACTTTTCCTACTTTGACCCTCTTAACTCATCCCCTATTGCCTGGATTATTAGGATAACCTCCTGATTGGGTTCCCTCTTCCAGCCTCTTTCCGCTCCAATGCATCCGCCACCCAGCTGCCAAATACAAATTTGACTTAATCATTGCTCTGCCCCCACATTTCAGTAGACCACTATTGCCTTGAAAATCAAACTTCTAAATCTGGTGTTTAAGCACTTTTACAATCTCACTGTAGCTTACAGATATTTTAAGCGTTTCATTTTATTTTTTTACTATATAGCTCCTACTTTCCAATAACCTCTTCCCACTTACAGACCTTTCCCTTGTAATAAGGAACTATGTACACTAAAAGAAGACAGACCAGCGTATTGCTCATGTCTAATAGTATATGATGATCCACTTTGGAAGACAAAGTTTCTTCTACCAATGAAATCTCAGGCTGAATTTAAGGGGGGAAAAGTTGTAATACTCATCTTTTTACCAACAACTTCCAGAATTTCAGCTCCTAACTCTCCTGACTTCTCCATTTTGCCCCTTTAAGGGTGCCTTTCATCCCCCCCCACCCACTTTTCACTCTTATGTGTTATTTTCCTCTAGAATATAGAAAGTTCCTTGAGGGCAGGAACTGTCTTATTTTCTGCTTGTAGTTCAGGGTAGCTAGGTGACGCTGTGGATAGAGTGCCAAGTTTGGAGTTAGGGAGACATATAGATGCTGGTGGGTATCAAAAGGTTCCTCAGGACCCTTGAACAGAGAATAATCAACTCTTACTACTCTTGTCTTCTTCCTCGGACTTCTCCTTGTTGAACAATCTCTTACTAAATAGTTCATGTGGCTCTGTTGTATCATTCTTTACAGAGCAAGCAGCTTCTTCCCCCTGGAGAACATCCTGCATTTTCCTCTTTCTTTTATCTTTTTTATTGTAGACTTGAATACTAAAGCTTAAATACATAATACGAAAAAAAGAAACATATTATAAACTTAAATATTAAAACTTAAATATAAAATAAGAAAAGAAAAAAAAACCCTACCATGAGCACAACAGAACATGAGAGGATTCAAAATATATAGCAATAAATTTCCATTTCAAGAAAGCTTATATATTAATGCTGTATGTGTTGAAAGTGGTCCATCTTTTGTTTTCTTCCTTGTAGGTTTTCTTTTATTCTCTGCTGCGCACTTTTTACTTCGTTCTTTTTTTCCCCTTCCTCCCCCCTCCCCCTTAGGCTACAATTAAGCATGGATATATTTATATATGAATATTGATACATACATATACGTATGCATATATACATATACAAACATACATTCATACATATAAACATATACTTTCCCCAAAGATTCTGCTCCTAACCTTTTTTCATGTTCATATATATCTTTTATTTCCTATCCACCCCCTCTACTTCTACCTGCTACCTTGCCCTCCTATTACTTCACCTACTCCACCTCCAATGATCCCTTCCTTATCCTCTCATTCCCATAAATCTATTTTTTCTTTTTTTAATTTTTTATTAATTTATTTTGATTTATCAACATTCACTTCCATATGCTTTTGAATTTAAAATTTTTCTCCCCTTCCTCCCCACCACCCTCCCCAAAACAGTGCACAATCTGATATAGGCTATACATATACATTCCTATTAAACATATTTTCACATTAGTGATGTTGTAAGTAAAAATTAGAACCAACAGGAGGAAGCACCAGAAAAAGGAAACAAAACTCAACAGAAGAGAAAAAAAATAGCAATTCAACTTCCATAATTCTTTCTTTTTTTTTAATAGTATAATATAAATTTATTTATTTTTAATTTTCAACATTTACTTCCACAAGATTTTGAATTCCAAAATTTCACCCCATCTTGCCCCTCCCCCACGCCCATTCTGAATACCCCTTCCCCTAGTCTGCCCTCCCTTCTATCTCTCTGCCCCCTTCTCTTATCCCCTTCCCCTCCTATTTTCCTGTAGGGCAGGATAGATTTCTGTACCTCAGTTCCTGTATTTCTTATTTCCCAGTTGCATGTGGAAATATTTTGTTTTAAACATGTGTTTTTAAAACTTTGGGTTCCAAATTTTCTCCCTTTCTCCCACCCCACCCACTCTCATTGAAAAGGCAAGCAAGTCAATACAGGCCATACATGTACAGTTATGCAAAACACTTCCGTAGTAGACATGTTGTGAAAAACTAACTCTATTTCCCTTAATCCTATCCTGCCCCCCCATTTATTCTATTCTTTCTTTTGACCCTGTCCCTCCTCAGAAGTACTTCCTTCTGATTACCCCTTTCCCAATCTGCCCTTCTCTCTATCATCCCCTGCTCTCTTGTCCCCTTCCTCCCCTATTTTCCTGTAGGGTAAGACAGATTTCCATACCCAATTGAATGTGTATGTTATTCCCTCCTTAAGCCAAATCCTATGAGAATAAGATTCCCTCATTTCCTCTCACCTTCCCCTGTTTCCCCTCCACTGTAAGAACCTTTTCTTGTCTGTTTGCATGAGATAATGTACCCCATTTTACCTCTCCCTTTCTCCTCCTGGTATAATCCTCTCTCACCCCTTAATTTTATTCTCCGGATATCACCCCTTCATTTTCAACTCACACTGTGCCATCTATCTATCTATCTATCTATCTATCTATTATCTATCATCTATCTATCTATCTATCTATCTATCTATCTATCATACATATAATTTCCCCTCCACTACCCTAATACTGACAAAGGTCTCATGAGTTATAAATATCATCTTTCCATGCAGGAATGTAAACAGTTCAGCCTTAATAAGTCTCTTATGATTTCTCTTTCCTGTTTACCTCTTCATGTTCCACTTGAGTCTTGTATTTGAAAGTCAAATTTTCTATTCAGCTCTGGTCTTTTCATCAAGAATGCTTGAAAGTCCTCTATTTCACTGAATGACCATTTTTTCCCCTGAAGGATTATACTCAGTTTTGCTGGGTAGGTGATTCTTGGTTGTAATCCTATCTCCTTTGCCCTCTGGAATATTATATTCCATGCCCTGCGGTCCCTTAATGTAGAAGCTGCTAAATCTTGTGTTATCCTGATTGTGTTTCCACCATACTTGAATTGTTTCTTTCTGGCTGCTTGCAATATTTTCTCCTTGACCTGGGAACTCTGGAATTTGGCTACAATATTCCTAGGAGTTTTCCTTTGGGGATCTCTTTCAGGGGGAGATCTGTGGATTCTTTCAATTTCTATTTTGCCCTCTGGTTCTAAATATCAGGGCAGTTTTCCTTGATAATTTCTTGAAAGATGATGTCTAGGCTCTTTTTTTTGATCATGGCTTTCAGATAGTCCAATAATTTTTAAATTCTCTCTCCTGGATCTATTTTCCAGGTCAGTTGTTTTTCCAATGAGATATTTCACATTGTTTTCTAATTTTTCATTCTTTTGGATTTGTTTTACAGTGTCTTGATTTCTCATAAAGTCACTAGCTTCCAATTGCTCTATTCTAATTTTTAAGGAAGTATTTTCTTCAGTAATCTTTTGGACTTCCTTTTCCATTTGGCCAATTTTTCTTTTTAGGGCATTCTTCTCCTCATTGGCTTTTTGGACCTCTTTTGCCATTTGGGTTAGGCTATTTTTTAAGGTGTTATTTTCTTCAGTATTTTTTTGGGTCTCCTTTAGCAAGCTGTTGACTTGTTTTTCATGATTTTCTTGCATCACTTTCATTTCTCTTCCCAGTTTTTCCTCTACTTCTCTTACTTGCTTCTCAAAATCCCTTTTGAGCTCTTCCAAGGCCTGGGATGGATTCATATTTTTCTTGGAGGCTTTGGATGTAGGAGCTTTGACTTTGTTGTCTTCTTCTGGTTGTATGTTTTGATCTTCTTTGTCACCAAAGTAAGATAATATAGTCTGACTCTTTTTGTGAGGTTTGCTCATGATCCCAGCCAACTACTTGAGTTTTAAACTCTTTGTTAAGGTAAAAGTCTGCTTCCAATGTGGAGAATGTACTGTCCCAAGCTTCGGGGGTTTGTATAGCTGTTTTCAGAGATACTTCTAGGGACCTGTAAATTTTTGGTTCTTCCAAGGTGGTATGATAAGGGGTGAGGTGTCCTTTCCTGGCCTGTGCTCTGGTCTTTGAGTGACTGGCCACAAGCAGTCTTTTCTCTCTTGGAACTGTGAGGAGGGTTTCATCTCCACCACCACCACTACAAGCTCCACCACACCAGCACTCCTCCTCACCCCAGGACCACCACCCAGACTGTGACCCAGATCCAAGCAAGGGCAAAGCAAGAGATTTCTGCCTCAGCACTGGCAAAGATATCCTTGCAGTCCCCCTCTGATCAGCCACTTGATCCCCCCACAGTCAGTGCCCCAGTGCCCATGCTCTGTGCTCTGTGCCTCATTCTGACCTAGCTCTTCTTTCACTGAAAAAATAGACTTTTCCCACTGACCTTCTAGGTTGTCTTTGGTGTTCATGGATTGAGGATTCTGGAAACCGCCACAGCTGCCTATGATTCATTCCTCTGAGGCCTGCTTCAGGTTCACTGGGGCCTGCGTGCCCACACCGAACTGAGCTCCTCTACCTGCAGGGTGCGATATGCCTTTCTGATCAACCATCTAGGCTGTCTTGGGCTGGAAATATGTTTTACTTTGTCTTTTTGTGGGTTCTGCTGCTTTAGAATTTGTTTAGAGCCATTTTTTAATGGGTATTTGGAGGGGTTTGGGGGAGAGCTCAAGCCAGTCACTGCTTTCACTCCGCCATCTTGGCTCTGCCCCCCTCTTCCATAGTTCTTTCTTTGGATGTGGATAGCATTTTCCATCACGAGGCCTCTGGAAATGTCTTAGATCTTTGTATTGCTGGGAAGGGTTAAGTTTATCAATATTAGTCATTGTACAACATGGCTGTTATTGTGTACAATGTTCTCTTGGTTCTGCTTACTTCACTCAGCATCAGACCATACATATCTTTCCAGGTTTTTCTGAAGTCTGCCTGTCCATCATTTCTTATGGCACAATAGTATTCCATTACACTCATATACCACAACTTGCTCAGCCATTCCCCAATGGATGGGCATCCTCTCCATTTCCAAGTCTTTGCCACCACAAAAAGAGCTGCTATGAATATTTTTGTACATGTGGGTCCTTTTCCCATTTGTATGATCTCTTTGGGATATAACCCTAGAAGTGCTATTGCTGGGTCAAAGGGTATGCAAGTTTTTATAGCCCTTTGGGCATAGTTTCAAATCGCTCTCCAAAATGGTTGGATCATTTCACAACTCCACCAACAATGCATTAGTGCTCCAATTTTCCCACATCTTCTCCAACATTTATCATTTTCCTGCTTTGTCATGTTGGCCAATCTGATAGGTGTGATGTGGTACCTCAGAGTTGTTTTGATTTGCATTTCTCTAATCAATAGTGATTTACAGCATTTTTTATAGTACTATAGATGGCTTTAATTTCTTCATCTGACAACTGCCTGTTCATATCCTTTGACCATTTATCAATTGGGGTCATTCCCATAAATCTAAACACCCTTTTTATATACCCCCTTTGACCTATTCCCTGCACTTTCCTCTTTAGGTAAAATATCAAATTGTGGAGCTGTCCTTTTCCTTCCATTTCCCCTCCTTCTGACACTCTTCCATTCTCTGTCACTCCAACAAGGGGCAGGTCTCTCCAGTCTACCTTAGATTTCCTTTTTATTCCATTGAAGACATGCATGGGTTTCCTTCAGGAATATTTTGCCCTCCCTAACAATCTGGAGGATGTAGGGGCATTTCTTGAGTCCATTTTTATTCTCTTCCAGGAGGGAGATCACTCTCCTTCACCTGGGATGCAGGTAACAGTCACTTGGCCATGGCAGAAAGGCAAACATCATATAATCAGTACCCATCACTGCAAATCTTACTCTTGGGTTCAAAAAATCAACTTCCCACATAGAAGATGGGGCATTAGAGTAGGAATTTATCTGAAAAAGATCTGAGGGTTTCAATGGACTACAAGTTCAACATGAGTCATTAGGGATATGGCAGCCACAAAAGGTAACATGACCTTGGATCTGGCTTCTTGGAATAAGGGCATGACAGGTCCCACTGCTTGCTGCCCAGGGCAGACCTAACCTGAAATACTTTGTCGAGTTTAGGGTGCCACAGATGAAGGAGGATGTTGGCAAATTGGAGAGGGAGGAAGGGAGATGGTTGTGGAGTTGAAACCAATCAGAGAAGCTGGTGGAAAATGAAGAATCTGCTGGAAATTCTGAGCCTTCAAGGGAGACTTTGGGAGGGGTTTTTCCCCCGCCCCTACAGTCAAAGGAAGAGGGTACTGAGGAGGTATTGAGTACTAAAGTTGGATCAGTCTCATGATGAGGAGATTTCAGGGAAATTTACTAAGATTGTCATTGACACCCTCCCTCGGTCCACATGTCAGATGGTCATATGCTACATAGAGTAGCGAAGTATTCTGAGGGGAAGTGACAGAGCTGGATTCAAACGCAGGGCCTTTGACTTCAAATTGGGGGTCCTTTTCACTTGTACTACGGAGCCTCTGAGATTCATATTTCAGGCACCCAGTACAGGAGAACCTTTCTGTCTTTGGGTTTTTAAGAATTAAGAGTAACAAAAGATAGATGTGTGGATACACCTCCTTCCCTTGTTTGTAGAGGTAGGGGACTATGGGTAATGGTGGATGGCTCTCTGGGAAGGGAGATAGGAGAGATGCATTAGGAAATATGAGTGATAGAGAACTAAAAGATATTTATAACATTTTTAAGTGTAAAAAAAGAATTCACGGTAGCTGGATAGATGATCTGTCATGCTGAGACAGGAAAGGGGCCGTCAACTTCCTAGAGCCTGTGATTTATGTTCGAGAGAGTGGCCGTCCTGGTTCTCTCTGCCCCTCCCTCTCTCTCCCACATAACCCTTTTCTTTTTTGGTTAAGGAAGTGTAAAAGGAGGAGGGTGGGGCCACTCCTCACGTCTTGCTGACATGTTGGGTTTGTGCCCAAAGAGAAGCAAGCTCAGGTTTTAGGTTCACTCGGAAATGGAATCTAAGACCAAACCAGGCAGAAGGAAGGAGAAAGAAAGCCTTGCAGGTCTCAGCTCAAGGGCCCTTCCTTCCCTCTATTTTAGGAAGGCCTAAAGTCTGCCTGTGTGTACTGGGAGGAAGCCCTGGATTTGGAGTCAGGAGTTCTGGGTTTGGGTCCCAGTTCTGAGGCTTATTAGCTTTGTGAATCCAGGCTCATGCCTCTATAAAAGCACAGAATTGCTGAGCTAGAAGGGACCTCAGTAATGATATAGTCCACCTCATACCTGAGCTGAATCCCTCGCTGAAGTCTTGACTTAAAGACTTCCCATGAGGGGAGCCTACCACCTCCCAAGGCTGGCCATTTCACTTGGGGAAAATTTTCATTGTTAGGAAGTTTTTTCTCCAACATCCAGATGAAATCTGCCTCGTTGGGACTCCCATTCATTCTTCTGGTTCTACCTTGTGGGGCCACAAGTTCCCTGTTCCACAAGACAGTCTTTCAAATACTTGAAGATGACTTCTCCTATGAGGTCATGTGGTAGAGTAGAAAGAACATTGGAGTAAGAGTGCCTGTGTTCAAATCACACCTCAGACATTTACAAGCTGTGTGGCCTTAGGCAAGGCACCCAGATTACACTTAAACTCACCAGGCTTCAGTTTCCTCATCTATAAAATTCTGGGGTGGGACTAGATGGGCCATGAAGCCTCTTTTACTGCTAGCTTTATGATTCTATAAGCCTGAATCCCCTTTCCTCTCTCCCTCCTCTCCCCACCCCCCACCCAGTTTTCTCTTCTTTAGGGAAAATCTGTTCTTTCAACCTAATCCTCCTATGATGTCAGTTCAAGGATTGACGTGATCCTAGTTGCCTTCTGGATGTTCTCCAGTTTATCAACAGCATCCTCCTTAATCTGTGACTCCTCAGATTCACAAAATCCTCTAGGTTGGGTCTGACCAGGACAGGGTGTGGCAGAAACTGTAGCCTCCCTTTTTCCTGGAAGCCCATTAGCTTTTGGCCACCATATTCCTGGGCTGAGCTTACAATCCACTAAAACTCTTTGTCAGACAAACTGTTGTCTAACTGTGGCTCTGCCAGTTTGTATCTGCGGAGCCGATTTTAAAAATTTTCATTCTCAATGAATTTCTCTTTATTTGATTCAGGCCAATGCTGTAGGCTGTTGAGATATTTTTGGATTCTGCCTCAGATTTCGGTGCTGTGCTAAAATCTCAGAGAATGATCATTAGAGCATCCCCCTGATCTGCCAGTTTGGTAACCCTGCCCAAAAAGAAATGAAGTTAGCTTGGCTTAGTCTTTTCTTGAGGGACTGATGCTGGCTGTCAGTAATCAGTGTTTGTAAGATCATGGAATCATAGACTTAGAGCTTATAGAGGTGGTAGAGATTATCTTCTCCAACTCTTTCTTTTTACTAACGAGGCTAAGAGGCAGTTAAGGGGCAGCTAGGTGGCACAGTGGATAGAGCACTGGCCCTGAATTCAGAAGGACCTGAGTTCAAATCTGACCTCAGCCACATAACACTTACTAGCTGTGTGACCGTGGGCAAGTCACTTAACCCCATTGCCTAGCCAAAAAACCAAAAAAAAAAAAAGGCAGTTAAGCACCTTTCCAAGGAGTAAGTGAGAGAACCCAGATTCAACCTCAGGGCTTCCAACTCCAAACCAATCGATCAGGATATATGACATGACTAATGTGTGCCAGACGTGGTGGTAGGCACTAGGGATCAATCAATCAATGAACATTTATTAAGCACCTACTATGTGCTAGGCACTGGGCTAATCAATGGAGACACAGATCAAAAAAAGGCAGTTCTTGCCCTCAAAGATCTTATATTCTGATGAGAGAGAGAAAAAGCACATATCTAGGTATATGCAAATGACACATGTGAAACAGGCACAATGTAACACTGGAGATGAAAGAACAAAGAGCTGGGAGAAATCAAGCAAGACTAATAGAGAAGATGGCATTTGAGCTGAGCCTTAAAGGAAACCGGGGATTCTAAGAGGCAGAGGTAAGGTGGGAGGGCATTCCAGGCTTGGGGAGCAGCCTGGGCAAAGACATGTAGGCAGGACATGGAGTCTTGCACTTGAAAAATAGAAAGGCTAGTACAGTAGGCTCTTGGAGTATTTGGAAGAGAAGACTGGTAATAAGGCAGGAAAGGGAAGGGAAGGCTAGGTTGTAAAGAGCTTAAGCCAAAGGGCCTATTGATCCTACAGTAAAAGGAACCAACCCTAGGATTCATTGAATGGGGTGGTAGTGGTGATGTGATCAGACATATGATTTAGGAAAATCTCCATTGGCAACTGTGTGGAGGATGCCTTGGAGGAGGGACAGATTTGAGGGAGAGAGACAAATTATGAGACCATTCCAATAGTCTAGATGTGATGAAAAGCTGAATTAATGTGGTGAGCATATGAGAAGAGGGAAGGGGACATGTTGGAGAGATGTTCATAGAGAGAGTTATAACAAGATTAACCAGGGATTAGATAAGGGGGGGGAAGAGGGAAGTGAGAATGAGGAATTGGGGAAGACACTGAAATTGAGAACCCGATGCCGTTAACAGTAATAGGGAAGTTTGGAAGAGGTGTGGATTTGGAAGAAAGGTGGCTTTGTTGAGTTTGAGATGCCATGGGGAATCCTGTTTTGAAATGTCCAATAGGCAGTTAGTTGGTGATTCAGAACTGTAACCTGAGAGACTAGGACTGGATATTCAGATCTGTGAGTCATTCTGCACAGAAATGTCAATTAAACCTGTGGGAGTGGATGAAGTGACCAAGAGAAAAAGAGAAGGCTAGAACAGAGCCTTGACATACACCCACAGCATCACAAAAATACAAAGAGGAGAAAGTGGTTAAGTATCCAGGGACAGAAGGCAGTCATCAGCCTCAGATGCTGCAGAGATGTCAAGAAGAAATTAGGAACAAAGAAAAGGCCATTGGCTTTGGCAAATAAGAAGGCATTGGGAGCCCTGGAAAAATCAGTCACTTAGCAAGCTTTTATTAAATGCCTACTGTATGCCAGGCACTGTGATAAGCTCTAAGCAAACAAAGCAAGCTACTGACCCTGCTTTCTAGGAGCTCACTGTATAATGAAGAAGTTAAAAAGGGATGGGGAAGGAGTACCTGGTTAGGGGTGTGTGTGATAATGACGAGGTCCAGGACAGGTTTAGTTGAGTGAGGAGATCTGAAGCCAGATTGTAGAAAGTTGAAAAGAAAGTGAGAAGAGAGAACACAACAAACATGGAGTGTTTGTTTCTTTGTCATACCTTGGGCATTGAGTATAGACAAGGAAGGTAGCTGGAAAGAGAAGGAGAGATATAGGATGACAGCTTGAGGGGATGGTAGGTACACCAGTGAGGGTTTTTAAAGGATGGGTAAGACTTGAATATATGTGTAGGCAGTAGGAAAGGAATTGGTACAGGGGTGGGGAACCTGCCACTTCAAGGCCACTAAGTTCTCAAGTGCAGCCCTAAGGGCTGCCTTAGAAGGCCACACTCCTTAATTAGGAGAAAGGGAGTGATTGAAGATTAGAGAGGGGTTGCTCTAGTGGACAAAACTGCTGGAGAAGACGCACATTTATGTAACACTTTTATAAAATCCAGTCTTCACAATAATCCTGGGAGATAGGCAGTACAACCAAGGCTCAGAGAGGCTGTGTTGTGTCCCTGGTCATGCAGTTAGCAAGGAGCAGAACTGAGGCTTGAGCCCAGATCCTCTGGCTCCCATCTAACCTCTTTGGTTTTTAAAATTCAATTTTATGTTATTTTCAGTTTCTCTCTCTCTCTCTCTCTCTCTCTCTCTCTCTCTCTCTCTCTCTCTCTCGCTCTTTCTGTATATGTATATCTGTCTCTGTCTCTGTCTCTCTGGAGGTGGGCAGCAGGTTTTATCATGAATCCTCTGGGATCGTGGTTGTCCAGTCTCCTCATTTTACAAATGAGGACATTGATGCCAAGAGAAAGAAAGTGATTCCCCTAAAGTCACCCAGGTGATCCGAACTCACACCCAGTCCTTCATCCACTGTATGGTCAGCAGACAAAGAAGAGAGTGGTTTCCCAGCAGCAGAAAATATCCCTGCCTCAGAGAGCGGCTCCTCTGGGGAGACGCGGCACAGAGCATCTCATTGGGTTGCTAACAAAGGGGAGGCAGAGCTGGGAGCAGCAAAGGCTTCTGTGTGTGTGTGTGTGTGTGTGTGTGTGTGTGTGTGTGTGTGTGTGTGTGTGTGTGCGCGCGTATGTGTGTGTACACTTTTGCCTCATGCACCATTCTCTTCCCCAGGGAAGATTTGCCTCATTACTGTAAATGCTGGTTGCCAAAGCAATTTGCAAGAACCAAGTAATGATACACCTGGCCTCTGCGTGGCGATTTCAGGTTTGGGAAGAGTTTTACATCCATGATCTCTTTTAAACCTCACAACAACCCTGGGAGGCAGAAAGACTCTGACCAATCAGTCAAAATACATTTGATGAAGCACTTATTATGTGCTAGGCAGCCTTGGGGATACAAAGAAAAGCTAAAACTGACCTTAACTTCAAGGAGCTCACAGTCTGATGGGGGAGACAACCTATATAAATAAACAAACAAACCACAACATAGCTAGCTAGCTAAACTTGACCTTTGAAATCCTTTTCAATCAATAAACATCTGTTAGAGCACCTGGCTTGGAGTCAGGAAAACTCCTCTTCCTGAGTTATGCGACCTTGGGCAAGTCACTTTACCTCTGTTTGCCTTAGTTTCCTCCCAAATACTTCCCAGGGTTGTTGTGAGGATCAGGTGAGATGATAATTGTAAAGTGCTTCCCACAGTGCCTGCTCATACTACTTGCTATATAAATGTTAGCCATTATTACTGTTGTTGTTGTTGGCTATATGACCTTGAGTAAGAGTCATTTACCCTCTCTGGGCCACATTTTTTTTGTCTAAATGATGAGGATGTTGGGCTTGGTAGCTTCTAAGTCCCCTCGACTCCAAGCTCTAAACTTATGATCCTAGATTGCAGAAAAGCAGATTTCTGTTCCATATCAGGAAGAACTTTTTAAAAATTAATTAGTTAATTTTTAGTTTTCAACATTCACTTCCATAAGATCTGGAATTTTAAATTTTCTCCCTCTCCCTCCCCAAAATGGTGTGCAATCAGATATAGGTTCTACGTATACATTCCCATTAAACATATTTTCACATTAGTGATGTTGTAAAGAAGAATTAGAACTAATAGAAGGAACCACAAGAAAGAGGAAACAAAACAAAACGGAAGGGAAGAAAAGAGCAAATAGTATGCTTCAATCTGTATTCAGACTCTGTAGTTCTTCCTCTGGAAATGGATAACATTTTCCATCATAAGTGTTTTGGAGTTATCTTAGATCTTTGCATTGTTAATAAGAGCCAAGTCTATCAAAGTTAGTCATCACACAATGTGGCTGTTCCTGTGCACAATGCTCTTCTGGCTCTGCTCACTCATATACCACAACTTGTTCAGCCGTTCCTCCATTGATGGGCATCCTCTCAATTTCCAATTCTTGGCCACCACAGAAAGAGCTGCTAGAAATAGTGTTGTACATGTGGGTCCTTTTCCTGTTTTTGTGATCTCTGTGGGATACAGACCTAGAAGTGGTATTTCTGGGTCAAAGGGTATGCACATTTTTTATAGCTCTTTGGGCATAGTTCCAAATTGCTCTCCAAAATGGTTGGATCATTTCACAACTCCACCAACAATGCATTAGTGTTCCAATTTTCCCACATCCTCTCCAACATTTATCATTTTCCTGTTTTGTCATGTTGGCCAATCTGATAGGTGTGATTTGGTACCTCAGAGTTACTTTGATTTGCATTTCTCTAATCAATAGTGATTTAGAACATTTTTTCATATGACTATAGATAATTTCTTCCTCTGAAAATTGCCTATTCATATCCTTTGACCATTTATCAATTGGGGAATGACTTGTATTCTTATAAATTTGACTCAGTTCTCTATATATTTTAGAAATGAGGCCTTTATCAGAGATACTGGTTGTAAAAATTCCTTCCCAGTTTTCTGCTTCCCTCCTAAGCTTGGTTGCATTAGCTTTGTTTGTGTAAAACCTCTTCAATTTATTACAATCAAAATTGTCCATTTTGCATTTCATAATGTTCTCTATTTCTTGTTTGATCATACATTCTTCCCTTCTCCATAGATCTGAAACGTAAACTATTCCTTGCTCTTGTGGTTTACTTAACTGAGTAGTTTCTTCCCCCAAAAGGAGCATAAACACTATAGGCTCCCTCTCAATTTTACCACTCTGGGCAAAAGGCCCAGTTGCCCCACCTTAGGCAGACTGGTTGGGAGTCCATCCAATTCTAGAGCTCCCTCTCTCTACTAAACTTCTTTAAAAGAGCTGGTTTCAGGGGGCCTTTTATTCTCCTGGCCTTGAGCATATTTTGTGGGATTTACCCAGGCACCAGAATTACCGGTTACGGCTCTGATTCTGTGGACGTTAGAATCAAAAGTGAAGTTTTTGAGTGAGGGTGGGGTGGGGTGGGATGAGAAGGTCAGTCCTACACTTTGGGAAAATTATTTTGGCAGCTGAGTGGAGAATTTACTGTGGAGTAGGGAGAGGCAAGCAGATAATGATTGGGCTATTGGTTTTTGTTTGTTTGGTTTGGCAATGGGGTTAAATGACTTGCCCAAGGTCACACGGAGAGTAAGTGTTACAGTGTCTGAGGCTGGATTTGAACTCGGGTCCTCCTGAATCCAAGACCAGTGCTCTATCCATTGTACCACCTAGCTGCTCCTGACTGGGCTATTGTGATGGTCCAGCTGTGCACTGAGGTGGGCTTATACTATAGGGTAATGACTATGAGTAAAGGGAAACATTCATGAGAGATGTTGAGAATGTAGAAGGAAAAGATTTGACAATGGATTGGATATTGGCTGGGGGGGAATAAAGAGTGAGGGAGGTGTTAAGAATGGTACTGAGGTTGCCAGTTGGGGTGATTGGGAGGATTAGTGGTGCCCTTGACAGCAATATAGGAGATGATGGGAAGAGGAAAAAGTTTTGGGGAAGATGTAATGAATTCAGTTTTGAACATGATGAGTTTGGGATACCTATAGCAGCTAAGTGGCTGGAGTCAGGAAGACCTGAGTTCAAATCCAGCCTCAGGCACTTACTAGCTGTGAGACCCTGGGCAAGTTATTTAACCCTGTTTGCCTCAGTTTCCTCATCAGTGAAAATGAGCTGGGGAAGGAAATGGCAAACCACTCCAATATCTTTGCCAAGAAAATCCCCAAAGGGGTCATGGAGAGTTGGGCACAGCTGAGATGACACAATAATAACAACAACCTATCTGGTTTCCTACATCCAAGAGGTAGATGGTGATTCATGACTGTAGCTCAGGTGAGAGGGCAGGGTTGGCTAGGTCAAAGAATCATCTGCATGAAGATGCCAATTGGATCTATGGGAGCTGATGAAACTAGAGAGATCAGAGGGAGAAGAGAAGGGGGCCGAGAACAGATCCCCAGAGGATACCCACAGTAGGAAGCCGTGACCTGCATGAAGATCCAGCAAAGGAGAATGAGAAGGAGTGGTCAAACAGGTAGGAGGAGAACCAGGAGAGAAAGGTGGGGGGTGTCCTGAAAACCTAGAGAGAAGAAAGTAGGGAGGAAAAGACAGTGATTAACAGCGTCAGAGGTTGCAGAGTGGGTCAAGGACAATGGGGATTGAGAAAAGGCCATTCATTCATTTTGCAAATCTTTCCCTGATCTCCACCCCCCCCTTGCCAGCCCAAACTTATTCCCTCCTCCTTGAATTTTCCTGAATGCTTCGTCTGCTCCCTTGGACTCCCCCACCCCCTACTAGAATGTAAAAGTCTCAAAGGCAGGCATTGTTTTATTTTTAATTTTCGTATCTCCCTAGCCCTAGTGAGGTAGTACATGTGTTGTTCAGTCGTTTTCAGTCATGTCTGACTCTTTGTCATCCCATTTGGGGTTTTCTTGGCAAAGACACTGGAGTGGTTTGCCATCTCCTTCTCCAGCTCATTTTACAGATGAGGAAACTGAGGTGAACAGGATTAAATGACTTGCCCAGGGTCACACAGCAAGGTAAGTGTCTGAGTAATACACACATAGTAGGCGCATAATAAATCCTCACTGATTAAAACTGGAAGAAACCTCCAAGGCCATGTACTCCAATTCCTTCCTTTATTTTTTAAAGCAATAGGCTCTTGGATTTGGCATGCTGAAGGGTGGTCCCAGCTTAACTGGAGATACTCCAGGAAGTCAGAGGCAAGGACAGACAGTCCAGTGAACCCTTTACCCTTTGACATGACTGCCAGCTTTAGACCACTGATGCGTGGAACCCTAGAAGAAGCAGCTGACTTTGGAGTTAGACAGCCTGGGTTTGAATCCTGCCTCAGCTACTTACCCCTGTGTATGTCGGGTACAGCCATTCCCTGGGCATCAGTTTCCTCATCTGTAAAATAAAAGGGTCAGACTAGGTGGCGTGGTCTAAATCTGTGATCCTACAGGGTGTGTTCTGGGGTGTGGAATAACACCTCAAAATTGGGATTGGGAAAGAGCAAAGTCTATAATCAGGCAGTTCACCTGGGAGCCTCAGATACAACGGTCTTTAGGCCATTAGGGCAGGAAGAAGGGGCCCGTGATAACTTGGGGCTCCTGGATCCTTGCTTCAGAGAACCTCCATCCCCTGGACAATCCCTTCATGTTTACAGGTGAGGAAATTAAGTCACACAACAGGTAAGTGTCTAAGGCAGGATTCAAAGTCAGGTCTTCCCAAGTCCACTCCATCTTGCACAGGCAAGCACTAATCAGTGTTTGTTAAATCAAACGGTGTCTGCCTTTCTGGATGGCATTGGTAGGGTCTACAGAAATGGTGGGGGTTTTGTTTTTTAATGTGTGGCTGAAAAACAATGAAATCACAAAAGCCCAGATCACTGGGCCACCCAGCTAAAGCAGAGTTTCCATTGTCAGAGGGAAGTGCAGACCCGAGCTCAAATATTGACGAACAGACAAGGGCTTCCCTTCCCCCATCCTAAGGGCCGACCAAAAGCACTGATGGGGAGCCCAGGGAAGTCAGCTGGCACGTCTGGAGCAGGGAAAAACGCTAAGGGAGGATAACATTGTCTACGTGTCCCCAGGGCACGGCAGTCCCGAGCGCAGAGCCCAGCTCATTGGTGAGGGAGGCGACGGGAGAGGATTAATTTAAAGTCCAATTAGGAGGATTCCTCTGAGACTGTGGCTGGGGAGCAGGGTGTCTGACTCCAAAAAAACAACCGAGGAGAGAAAGGAATGCCTGTGGTCAAGCCGCTGGGCGGGCGATGAGGGCATCCAATGGAGGAGAATAGGATGGTTCTCACCTGTGATCCGGGCAGGAAGATAACAGTTGCCTTTAGAGTCAGCCCACCTGGGCAAAATCAGGACAGGAGATTTCCAGCTGGAAGGTGCCCAGAGGCCAGCTAGCCCAACCTCCTCCTTTCACAGGTTAGGGAAACTGAGGTCCTGAGAAAGGAAAGCACCTTCCCAGGGACACATAGGCAGAGCTGGGGTTGGGGCTTCAGCCCCAGGCTTCTGACTTCATTTTTACTCCCTCTATCCCCAGGTTACTGTGTGTACCGAGAAATGGTATTCACTCATCTATTTGAATTTGGTTCTGTGTCCTCAGAGCCTAGCCCAGCACCTGGCCTACAGGGGTGCTTAATTAATGCTCATTGATCGATTGGTTTGATGTATGTTGTTTAAGCACCTACTATGTGCAGAACAGAGTTTGGGGAATTAAGGGGGATGAGAAATTTAGGTAGTCCCAGGCCTCATGGAGCTCTCGATGGAGTAGGGTAGGACACACATATTGATTAGTTTATTATACAATGTGATAAGCTAATGTATAAAAGAGTAATATGATTTAATAATGTAATGCAATGATGTAATAGCACAGTGTGCTGCACTGAGTACAGGACCGGCTTTGAATTCAAGAAGACCTGGGTTTAAGTATTCTCTGGCACATTTGCAGTTGTGTTCAGTCGTTTTCAGTCATGTTCGACTCCTCATGACCCCATTTGGGGTTTTCTTGGCAGAGATACGGACTGGTTTGCCATTTCCTTCTCCAGCTCATTTTACAGGTGAGGCAAACAGGGTGAAGTGACTTGCCCAGGTTCACACAGCTTGTAAGTGTTTGAGGTCAGGGGCAGCTAGGTGGTACAGTGGATAGAACACCGGACCTCAATTCAGGAGGACCTGAGTTCAAATCTGGCCTCAGACCAAACACTTGACACTTACTAGCTATGTGACCCTGGGCAAGTCATTTAACCCCAATTGCCAAAAAAAAAAGGAAATGCATTTTCACAGAGAGAGGTATTTAAAATATTGATATCAGTCCATGAGAATCAAGGCAGTGCCTGGACCATTGCAGCAAATTTAACATATACTTTGAAAGAAAAGAAATAATCCATATGTCATGAAGATTCAAGTTCCCTATACAATCTTCTTTTTCTGTTCTTTGTATATGCAAATGTACATATTTGTCAAGTTCATAACTTGAAAAAAAAGGAAGAAAAACCACAGGCCCCCCCTCCCATGACAAAGTCCATTTGAGAGGTAGGGGAGGGAGGTTGGACAGGAGTGTGGGGGGTGGGGGGGTAAGATCATGAAAGATGCATCAGAGTCAGAATGGCTTCCTGGAGGTGGGGAGGGGCCAAATTTGCTTGGAGTTTTAATGGAGGGGGGAGCATCCAATGAGGGAGGCAGCCCTTCCAGGGATAAGGACAGGGGTGTCTGAGGGGATGGAGGCAGTCCAGGTGGGCAGTCCAGGTAGCCCAGGGAGGAAGGAGTAGAGAATTTAGAGATAACAATACAAGAGGGGGGCTGCACCAGATTGGGGGGGGGAGGCTGTTCAGTGTCTTTTAAAGTAGAAACAGTCCTGGAGGAAGCTTCCAATGAGAAGCACATATATGTGCCCTATACACCCACCAACTCACCACCACCCCCAACCACATCTACCCCCAAACCAACATACCCACATACACTCAGAACGCCAGGGCTGGAAGGGTCTTTAGAACACAGAATGTCGGACCTGGGAGGGTCCTTAGAACAGGGAATGTCAGAGCTGGGAGGAATTAGAAGGCCACAGAACCATGGCTTCAGAGCTGCAAGAGACCTCAGGCACCAGCCTGTCCTACCCTTACCTGAAAAATAATCTCCCTCCAGCCTCTCTGACAAATAGTTTTCCAGCCTCTGTCTGCAGACCTCCAAGGAGGGGAAATCTGCTTTCCTCTACTTGCCCTCCTTGAGGGCAGAGACTGTTTAATGTTTCTTTGTATCTCCAGCACCCAGCCCAGTGCCTGGCACATGGTGGACACTTAATGAATGGGCCTAGATTGGGAGGCTGGACTGATGAACAGATGGCAGGAAGTTGGGGGTGCAGAGGGAATGACAGAGATAGGGGTGACTAATACCACCACAGATGACAGAACTGATCTCAGCACACTGGAATGCTGGCCTGATACCAACAAAGTGAATTTACCAGATATATGTAAAATCCTGAATTTGGATGATAAAAAAAAAATTCCACTTTAAAATACAGGGAGGAAGAGACCTCAGTTTGGCAGCAATTCATATGAGAAAGACCTGGAGCTCTGAGTTGAGCAAAAGTTGGAAAAAATAAAAACAAAACAAAAGCAAGAATGGAGAATTGGTGGATCGAAGGGTCATTCCTGTCAAAGCGAGTGCTTCCAACCATGAGCTTTGTGAATGGAGGCTCAGTGTCCTGATCCCAGGAGGTTGTGGGTACCTGTGTTCTCTGCTGGCCAGACCACATCTAAGGACCAATCTGGCAGAGGGATGCTGGCCAACATGAGAGGATCTGAAGGAGGGCAAAGGAGATGGTGAGAAAATCTGGAAATCTTCTCACATGAGGAGCATTTGAAGGAGCTAGGGATGGTCAGCCTCGAGAGGAGAAGACTTGGGGAGGGGATGTCAGATAATCGTCTTCAGGTATAGGGAAGAAAGGAAAGAGGGAAGGAAAGAAGGAAGAAAGCAAGAAGGAAGGCAGGCAGGAAGGAAGCGAGGAGAAAGGAAGGAAGGAAAGAAGGAAGGAAGAAAGGAAAGAAGAAAAGAAGGAGGAAAGAAGGAGGAATGAAGGAAGGAAGGAAGGAAAGAGGGAGGGAGGAAAGGGAGGAAGGAAAGAAGGAAAAAAGGAAAGAAAGGAGGGAGGAAAGAAGTAAGGAAAGAAAGAAGGAAAAATTTCTTACCTGTGTACTACATACCAAGCACTGTGCCAAGCACAGGTGATACAAATCCTAGCAAAAAGAATGATAACCCCTGTCCTCAAGGGGCTTAAATTCTAAAGGGGGAAGATAATAAAAAGTTGAAAAGTAGGGGGCATGGCAAGGAGGAGAGGATGAAGGTACTCAGCCCAGGCACATGATTTTGAAATCCACCAAGTCAAAAACAGGGCTGGGAGGTGAAGGAAGGTGGGCTAGCTCAAGCCCTTTGACAAAATGGAGACTGCAGAATGGGCTCACCAATGGGAGGAGGCTGGGCCTTGCAGAGGGATATCCCATGGTGAGCAGGAGGCAGGGAGGTAAGATGTGCCAAGGCGAGGAGGCCTCAGTTGCTGAGAGAAGTTCCATGATGAGATAGCAGTTGGAGGCCTGAATGTTGAGGTCCAGAAGGGATGGACAGAACTAAAAGCCATGAGTGGAAGTTGTGAGATCACCAACTTAGGCTGGATAACAAGAACATTTTCCTAACAGCGAGTGCTGTCCAAACGGACTGCCTGGTGCAATGGCTGCCTTGGGACCTTGTGCATCCCCTCCTCCCCCTGGAAATCTTCAAGCAGAGGACTCTGGGTGTGCAATGGTTTGGATTTTTCTTCAGACACAGGTTGGACGAGACGACCCCTCAGGTCCCTTCCGACTCTGAGATTCTGTGCTTTTGTGAACTTGAGACATTTTCTTAGTTTCTTTGAAATCTCAAGAGAAAGAATCTTAGAATCCTTGACCTCCTTGTAAACTCAGCTCCAATTCCAAGTTCTGCCACATTGTTGAACCCCACCCCCAGCTGCTAATGCCCTCTCCCTCCCCAGGTTACCTTTTGTCCACTGTCGATATCTTACACGTACATTTTTTATCTTATGGATGCCTTACAAGTACAGTACCTAGTTACTTACACATTGTCTCCTCCATTAGAATGGAAGATCCCTGAGGGCAGGGACTGTTTTTGCCCTTCTTGATTTAGCAAAGAGCCGGGCACATTTGTTGTTGTTCAATCATTTCAGTCGTGTCTGATTCTTCGTGTCCCTATTTGGTTTTTTTTCTCCTTTTGCTTTGTTTGGCAGAGATACTGGACTGGTTTCTTCTCCAGTTCATTTTACAGATGAGGAAATTAAGTCAAACAGGGTGAAACAACTCAGCCAGGCTCATACAGCTAGTAACTGTCTGAGGCCAGATTTGAACTCAAGAAGATGAGTCTTTCTGACTCTAGGCTTGGCACTCTATGCACCACACGTGGCTTAATAAATAGTTGTCGATTGATTTCTTTGTGTACCCTGTGCTTAGCAGACACTATGCCTCCTGGTATACAATAGGTAATTAATAAATGCTTATTGCTTGGATGTTGGAGAAAGCGGCTTTAATAACTGATATTTCTGTGGCACTTTAAGGTTTGCAGAAAACATTACATATGCAGGATGTCTTTAAAGTCTTGGCACAGTTTATGAAGATTTAAATCTGCCCTAAGACTTTGGGGACACCCTGGATAACTTCATTTTGACCTCGTGGCCACCCCATGAGGGAGGAACTGCAGGCATTATTCTCTTCACCTTACAGATTAGGAAACTGAGGCAGAGAGAGGCTATGTGACTTGCTCATCATCACGTAGCTAGTGAGCCTTAGAGGTGGATCTGAGGTGGGGTCTTTCTGGCTCCAAGAATTAGTTTTACATTGCAGTGAGGATAATAACATCCCTGTTTCATGTAGAATCCTCTTTTTCACCAGCGTCTTTTCATTCATGGGTCTCTCCCTGTCTGCCTTCTCTCAGTGCTAAAAGGTTATGCTTTTCCACGAGTGACTCAAATTTGACCCTTTCACAAGGTTTTCTCCAGCACATTAGCCGATCTGGGGATGATGTAACCAAATCATTTGAAACATTGAAACTAGCATAACTGATTACGGCTTCAATGACAGTAAAAAGTCACATTTATGAAAAGCAGTAACTCAAACATGGATCTTCTCCAGCTCTGAGAAAACAAAAATGAGACCAGGGCATATGTGACTGGCCAGCTCCGAGAAGCAGCGTTGTTTCCATCAGAGCATGCTGGGATGGAATCCTCCCATCTGTTCAGATGTAGCTCGTGGGAGCTGTGCCTCCTGGGGGATCAGAAAATGGGGCGAGGAAGGAAGAAAGCAGTGCGGGCTTCTTCCAAATACATGAGATTGGCAATATATTTGTAACTCTATAGAGCAAGAGAATAGGAATGGAGAAACCAAAAGGAATTGTGTCTCTTAACTCCAAAGAGATGGTGGAAAATCACCTTTTAGAAGGGAGTCGAGCTCTTTTTACATTGTCAGTGAGTTAATTCAGTTCAAGAAACATGTACTAAGCGTCTAATCTCTATGAAACCACTGAGTTCAAGCTCATGCTGACAATATTAATCAGAAGAAAGAGATAGTAGAAGAAGGAGGAGGAGGAGGAAGAAGAGGAGGAAGGGGAGAAGGAGGAGAAGAAAATTACTAGGGCAGCATGTGGCCCATATCATTAGAGCTACTGTATTGGGTGTCTTTGTTTAACAAAAGAAGGTTGGCTACAAAGGGGAGTTCAATGTTGAGAGTAGAGATGGGGAATATTTCCAGATAGGTTTGTCATGTAAAATTAAAGGACATCAATAAAACAGTGAAACTAGCCATGGGCAGTGAGGTGGTACTGGTAGAGCCAATGCTGCAGTGTAGACCCTGGAGCAGAATCTAGGTCTGTTCTCTATGTGACCTCAAGTAATTCCCTTTACTTCTTGAGCCTCAGTTTCCTCTGCAGAACAAGGATAATGAAGAGGTTGAACTGAATGATCACTGAGGTCACTTCAGCTTTGTATGTAGGATCCCATGAACATTCCTGGGGCTTATTTTGTAAGTGAGGGACTGGACTGACAGCCTCCGAGATCTCTTTTGGTTCCAGATTAAGGAGCCCACAGACTAGCTAATGCCGAGGTTAGGGGTACGTGTACATTGCTAAGGGTGGGAGAGTGGGACAACTTGATTAATCCCAATATCTAGGAGGAGAGGCTGAGGAAAGGGAAGGGAAGTGGAGGAGAGGAGAGGAGAGGAGAGGAGAGGAGAGGAGAGGAGAGGAGAGGAGAGGAGAGGAGAGGAGAGGAGAGGAGAGGAAGAGGAGAGGAGAGGAGAGGAGAGGAGAGGGGTTAGACTAGATGGCCTTAGTACCAGACTTCTGACCCTATGACCTCTCCAAGCATCAGTTTCCTCATAGAACTAGATGGTCTCTGAGTTCCCTTTTACTCTGAATCTAGGACCCTGTGACCTCTTTTCCAGGCTAGCCACATCATGTCAGACCTTTTATTATCTGCAGTCATGTTTTGGAGGCTGTGATTTGACCGTAGTATCTAAACCCCTTGTAATAATGAGCAGTGTTGCAATAGGGTGTTACCACATAGCATAAGCAGCTATGAATTCTTCTAGAGCTCGCTGGGCAAACTCTTGGCAGGGCTGAATGTTTAACTTCGAGAAGACAAACACCAGCAGAGCACACATGTCGCAGTTGCTACCTGTCCCTGTAATATGCTGAAAAAAGAGGACAGCATCCACGGAATCATGGAGTCTTTGAAGGAACGAAGTGAGTCCCACCCAACCGGGGATCTCCTCAGTGGGACCCCGGAAGAATGAGCAGCCCTCTACCGCTTGAAGGCCTGGGATGGAGCATGTGACTGCTCAAGGCAGCTCATTGCACTTTTGACCAGTCCTACTGTCTGGGACCAAGCTGAACAGAACTCATCCCTTTCGTATGTAGCAGCCCTTTAAATACTTGAAGGCTCCCATCACGTCTCCCTCTCTGGGACTCCAAGCTTTATTGTTAAGTCTTACCAAGGTCTCTCTCCCTGGAGCCTTCTCTTTCCTAAGCTTAGCATCCTTTCCCACTCACCATTCTAGTCACTCTCTTCATGCTCTCCAGCTTTTAAGGCACACAGGAATGCCTGCATTTGAACTCACCTCAGGCACTTATTGATAAGTGAATCTAGATATTAAGGTATTCACCTCTCTATAAACCTCAGTTTCCCCATCTTCAAAATGGGGATAATCATAGCACCCATTACATAGGAATTCCATGCCATCCTTAACTCTGTGAGTAATGGCCTGCTCTGATTATCAAGGATTTTCTTTTTAAAAAAAATGTGGCCCTCGGGGGCAGCTAGGTGATACAGTGGATAGAGCACTGGCCCTGAAGTCAGGAGGACCTGAGTTCAAATCCGGCCTCAGACTAAAAACTTCACACTTACTAGCTGTGTGTCCCTGGGCAAGTCACTTAACCCCAATTGCCAAAAAAAAAAATGTGGCCCTTGAATCTAGTCCTCTAGATATGGTCAGAGCAGGGATAAATGCAGTGAGGTCATTACTTCTCTAGTCATGGATGCCATAACCTCTCACTTTACAGCCTAAGATCACATTAGGTTTTTTTAGGGCGCCATGTCAGGGCCATGGGGTATACTGGACAGACAGAGCCAGTCTTGGAGTTAGGAAGCCCTAGGTTCAAATCCTTCTCTGACACAGCTGTGGGATTCTTAGTGAGCCTTTTAACCTCTCAGTGCCCCCAGGTAATTCTCTGAGACTGCAAGTTCCAGAAGAGGTGCCTGTGGGCACACAACTAGGTAAGAAGGAGCAGCTTTGCTACTCCGCAGTGGTGGAAGGAATTTCCAGACCAGGAGTTCCCCACATTAATGAAATCCTGGGCATTTTCTCTGACTATTCCCTCAGTGTCTGGGGTACTCTCCCTCCTCATCTCTGCCCCTAAAGTCTCCTTTGTACAAGAAATCTCCCCCAATCTCCCTTAATGCAAATGCCTTCCCCTGGTTGATTTACCCTGTCTAGATATTGTCTGTGGATTCAAATGTTGTCTGCCTCATTAGACTGTGAGCTCTTTGAGGGTAGGGACTGGGTTTTGCCTTTCTTTGTCTCTCCAGTGTTTAGCCCAGAGCCTAGCACATAGTAGGTGCTCAATAAGGGATTATATTCAAGACTTCAACAGCAAAAAACCCATACTACTGAGCCGTATGGAACTTAAAGTCCCCCAGATCTTCAAGAAAGCCATATTGAGCCATACCCTCCCTGCTTTACATTTGTGAAACCGGCTAGTTTTAAAACCCAAGAACAAGGGCTCACAAAGATCTGGTAAATCTCCGAGCCCCCCCCCCAACTCTTAAATCGTGTAAGGTCCTTTGTTCTTTCCCGGTGCCTCATCTTAATCTGAGCAGGCCACAGGACCAAGCCAGCCCCCAGAGAACACTCAAGAGTGAAGCTTCACCAAGCCAGGGGGCTACTCTGTGAGCTGGGCCTGGGAAACTCACTCATGTTATGCTTCAACTGACTTTTAGAGCTGGAGGCCTCATTCCCAAGTAAAGGCACATGCCCCCGGTCTGAGTGCCCATTTAGGGCATCCCATTGCAAAAGGTGACTGGGGACAGGGCCAAGCTTTGCCCAGTAGAGGCCCCAAAACAGCCTTCCCATCTGTTTATTTGAGAAACAAAATCTACCTGAAGGTTGATGCAAGGCTCTGGCTCAGCCCCACAATTAAATCCAGAGGAGGATGGAAAAAACGGGTGTTCATTTTCTCTTGTGGCCACCCCCAGGCCTGCCCCGGGCACTTCCATGACATCTCCTCTCCTTTAGAGACCAATTACCACCCCGGCTGAAGTCAGAGGCAGAGGCAGCAGTTGCTAGGAATGGGAAGTGGGGCCTTGGGGCTTTGTGGGACTTTGAAGGGTGCGTTAACTGTTGCATGGCCGTGGGGGAAACCTGTTGGGGATGAAGTGCCTGAACCTAGAAGATTATGGGATTTATAACTTAGCATGTCTCTTGGAATGGAGAACAGCAGAGTTGGGATGGGAGTAGGGGAGGCTTGGAACAGTGAATATCAGAGCTGGGAGAGACCTTAGAACATAGAATGTCTGAGCTGAAAAGAACTTTAGAACATAGGAAGTCTGAACTGAGAGGGTCCTTAGAATAGCCATGTCAGAACTGGGAGGCCCAGCTGGGCGGGCCCTTAATGTCAGAGCTGACCATGTCAGAGCTGGGAGGACCCTTTGAATGTGGAATGTCTGAGCTGGGAGGGTCTTCAGAACTCATTCACTCTAACCTTTATGTTGTTCAGGTGGGAAACCCAAGGCCCAGAGTCTGGCAGTAACCACACTTAGACCCTCAAACAGCAAACACCATTGAAAAAGTGGCCAGGAAGCCTGCACTTTTGTGCTTTTGAGCTCCCTGAGTTCTGCCTGGCACCTCCAGCATAAAGGGGAAGCCGGGGGCCCCTGAGCACAGAGACAACCCTGACTGCGCCTGGGGCAGAGCGCAGCTCACCTGGCTCCGGGAAATCACGTAACAACAATGAATAGAGAGGGCATGAAGCGTTGCCCGTCCGCCCGCCCGCCGCCCACCCTTCCTCAGAGGGAGAAGTTTTTCCAGAAGAGGCACTTCTGTCACAGCAGGCGGAGGGTTAAGAGCTGTTTGTCAAGCGTTTTCCCCAGAGAGGCCCCAGCTCCAGTAAGGCAGCATCTCAGCTGCAGGAGGTTGCATCAGCAAGGACTGAGTCGGAGAGAGCAGTGTCTGCTTCCCGGGCTGAGGGCTGGGGGAGGCGCCTCTGCTCCTGATTACCGCTGCCATCTCAGCTGATTCTTTTCCCTTCTCTGGCCTCAGTTCCCTCCTTGGTCAGATGGGGGTGCTGGACTAGGTGGCCGGGGGGGGGGGGGGGGGGGGGCGGGCGGGGCCTGTCCAGTTCGGGTTCTGGGTCCTGCCTGTGTCGCCTTGGGGAGAGGGGGTCCATTTCTTCCTCCATAAGATGAAAGGGTTAGATTGGGTGACCCTCAAAAATCTCTTGTAGCTCCAAGCTCTGGCCAGAATAGCAGGTGCTGTTCAGGGAGGGGACCCAGAGAGAAGACCCTCCAATGAAGCTTGTTATTATCGAGTAGTTTTGGTCACGTCTGACTCTCTGTGGCCCCATTTGGGGTTTTCTTGGCAGAGATACTGGAGTGGTTTGCCAATTCCTTCTCTGGCTCATTTTTACAGATGAGGAAACTGAGGCAGACAGGGTGAGGTGACTTGCCCAGGGTCACACAACTAGTGAGTGTCTGAGGTTAGATTTGACCTCAAGTCCTCCTGACTCCAGGACTGATGCACTAACCATTTTGCCACCTCATCGCCCTGCCAGTGAAGCAGCCAAGTCCAAATGGACAGACTTTTCCTCCTGGTGAGGGTAGGGGCAGGGGAGGTCAGCTAGTCCAAACAAGTCATTTTACAGACAAAGAGAGTGAATCCCAGAGAAGGGAAGTGACTGGCCCAAAGTCACCCAGGTAAGATCACAGAACTAAAGCTGGAAGGGACCCCAGAAGCATCTAGTCCAATCCTCTCATTTACAGAGGGGGAAACTGAGGCCCAAAGGGGGAAATGATTTGGCCAAAGTCAGGCAGCTCTTAGTTGAGACAGGATCTGAACCCAGGGCTTCTGATTTCAAGTCCTGTGCTCTAACCAATGTACCATACTACCAGGCTCTGGGCCAGGCCTTGAACCCAGGGCCTCTGGCTCCCAATCTAAAAATCTTTTCCACTGAATCAATCTGTCTTTATGTGCCCATGGGAAGTGTCATTTCCCAGCAACTTCAATGTTCCTGTCTGTTAAATGGGGATAATGATACTTGTATCACCTATCTCAGAGTTCAAATGGGATAATGAATAAACAGATGGATGGATGGATGGATGGATGGATGGATGAAAAAGCCTTTAATTATGTGTCAGGTGTTATGCTAAGCAGTGAATACAATATATTATACATATAATCATATGATATATATAAATATATATATAAGCACTGAAAATACAAAGACAGAAGTAGAGACAGTCTCTGCCTTTAAAGAGCTCTCTTTTGTTCATTGGCTTCTTTTCTTTTCTTTTTAAATTAAAATTTATTTTTCCAATGAATAAAAATCTGCCTTTTCTTCCTCTCACCCCATCCTCCCAGACCGAAAAAGAAAGAAAAACAAAATCCTTGTAATAAATATGCATAGGTGGCAAAATAAATTCCCACACTGGTGACATTAAAAAAATAGTACATTTCAATCCATATCTTGATTCTTTCCTCTCTGTCAAGGCATGTTTTACCATGAGTCTTCTGAAATTCAGATTGGTCATTGCTCTGATTAGCTTTTAAGTCTCTCGAAGTTGTTCATCTTTCTAACAAATTGTTCTCCTGTTTCTGCTCACTTCATTCTGCATCAGTTCACACAAGTCTTCTAGGCTTCTCTGAAACCATCTCCTTCATCATTTCGTGTCATATTCCATCATATTAATATGCCATAACTTTTTTATTTTAAATGTGTCTATCTTTAACAATCATTTTTTAAAAATTTGAGTTGCAAATTCTCTTCCCCTCTCCTGCCCCTGCCCCACCCATCAAGAAGAAAAGCAACATAATACCCATTATACATGTAAAGTCATGCAAAACCATATACCATAACTTGTTCGACCATTCCTCAATTGATAGACACCCCTTCAGTTTCTATTTCTTTATCACTATCCCCCCCCAAAAAAGCTACTATAAATCTTTTGTACATATGGGTCCTTTCTTCTTTCTTTGATTTCTTTGGGGTATAGATTTAGTGATGTTATCACTGAATCAAAAGGTATGCACAGTTTAGTAATTTGGGAGGCATAGTTCCAAATTGCTTTCTACAATGGCTGAAGCAATTCACAGCTCCAACAGTGTATTCAGGTACATGTAGCCCCCCTACAGCCTTTGTCATTTTCCTTTTTTGTCAAACCTGACAGTATAGTGGGAGTGAGGTAGAAGATCAAAGTTATTTTAATTTGCATTCCTCTAATTATTAGTGATTTAGAGCCTCTTGTTATTTGACTATTGAGAGGTTGGATTTCTTCCTCTGGAACTGTTCATATATCCTCTGGTGACTTATCATTTGGGGCATCTCTCTTATTCTTACAAAATTCAAACAAGGTCATTATATAACTTAGAAATGAGACTTTTAGGGGGCAGTTAGGTGGTGCAGTGGATAGAGCACCAGCCCTGAAGTCAGGAGGACCTGAGTTCAAATCCAGCCTCAGAGCAAACACTTGACACTTACTAGCTGTGTGACCCTGGGTAAGTCACTTAACCCCAATTGCCTAAAAAAAAAATTTAAAAAAATAAAGAAATGAGACCTTCATCAGAGAAACTTGCTGCCAAGATTTTCCCCAATTTACTTGTTTCTCTTCTAATTTTAGCTGCATTAATTTTGTTTGTGTAAAAAAAGTTTTAATTTTATGTAATCAGAATTGTCCATTTTACTTTTTGTGATCATCTATTCCTTTTTGTCATGAACTCTTCCCCATCCATAAATCTGATGGGAAATTTCTTACTTGCTTCTCTAATTTGTTTATGATGTTAAATTTTATGTCTAGGTTATGTACCCATTTGGAGCTCATCATGGTATTTGGTATGAGATTCTGACATACAGTTAGTTTCTGCCAGACTGCTTTTCAGTTTTCCCAATAGTTTTTGTTGATTAGTGAGCTCTTACCTCAGTAGCTAGGATTTTGGGGGTTTACCAAAAACCAAGCTACTGAACTCATTTGCTTCTGTAGGTTATATACTAAATCTGTTCCGCAGCTTGGCCTCTCTCTCTCTCTCTTTTTTTAACCTGTGCCAAATTGTTTTTGATAATTACTACTTTGTAGTGTAGTTTGAAATTTGACACTGATAGCCCTTCCTTTCCACTTAAAAATTATTTCCCTTGAGGCTTTTTACCTTTTTTCCCCTCTAGATGAATTTTGTTATTATGTTTTCTAGATACAAAAAGTAGTTCTTTGGTAGTTTGATTGGTATATACCAAATAAGTAAATTAATTTAGTTAGTATTGTCATTTTTATTAAACTGTCTCAGCTTATCCATGAGCAATTAATATTTCTCCAATTATTTAATTATTTTTATTTGTATAAAGAGTGTTTTATAATTATGTCCCTCTGTATATCATGGCAAATAGGCTACCAAGTATTTTGTGCATTCTCCAATTTTTTAAAAATGGAATTTCTCTTTCTATCTCTTCTAGCAAGATTTCATTGGTAATACAGAAATGTTGAAGATTTACATGGACTTATTTTATATTCTGACTTTATAGAATTTGGTTCTCTTTAATTTAATTTTAAAATATATTAATTAATTAATTTTTAGTTTTCAACATTCACTTCCATAAGATTTTGAGTTCCAAATTTTCTCCCCCTCCTTTCCTTTCCTCCACCCCAAGACAGCATGCAATGTGGTATAGACTCTACATATACATTCATATTAAACATATTTTCACATTATTCATATTATAAAGAAGAATTAGAATCAATAGGAGGAACCACAAGAAAGAAGAAACAAAAAAAGAGAGAGCAAATAGTATGCTTCAATCTGCATTTAGACTCCATAGTTCTTTTTCTGGACGTGGATAGCACTTTCATTCGTGAGTCTTTGGAGTTATCTTAGATCTTTGCATTGCTAAGAAGAGGTAAGTCTATCAAAGTCATCTTATGATGTTGCTGTTACTGTGTGCAATGTCCTTCTGGTTCTGCTCACTTCACTCAGCATCAGTTCTTATAAGTTTTTCCAGGTTCTTCTGAAGTCCACCTGTTCATCATTTCTTATGGAACAGTAGTATTCCGTTATATTCATATACCACAACTTGTTCAGCCCAATTTCCAATTTTTAGCCACCACAAAAAAAGAGCTGCTATAAATATTTTTGTACATGTGGGTCCTTTTCCCATTTTTATGATCTCTTTGGGATATAGACCTAGAAGTGGTATTGCTGAGTCAAAGGGTATGCAGTTTTATAGCCCTTTGGACATAGTTCCAAATTGCTCTCCGGAATGGTTGGATCAATTCACAACTCCACCAACAATGCATTAGTGTTCCAATTTTCCCACATCTTCTCCAGCATTTATCATTTTCCTGTTTTGTCATGTTGGCCAATCTAATAGGAGTGATGTGGTACCTCAGAATTGTTTTGATTTTCATTTTTCTAATCAATAGTGATTTGGAGCATTTTTTCATATGACTACAGATAGCTTTAATTTCTTCCTCTGAAAACTGCCTATTCATATCCTTTGACCATTTATCAGTTGGGGAAGGACTTGTATTCCTACAAATTTGACTCAGTCCTCTAATATATTTTAGAAATGAGGCCTTTATCCGAGACACTATAAAAACCATTTCCCAGCTTTCTGTTTCCCTTCTAATCTTGGTTGCATTGGCTTAGTTTGTGTAAAAACTTTGCAATTTAATGTAATTAAAATTATCCATTTCTCATTTCATAATGTTTTCTACCTCTTGTTTGGTCATAAATTCTTCCATTCTCCATAAATCTGATGGGTAATCTATTCTTTGCTCTCCTAGTTTGCTTATAATATCAGCCTTTATATCTAAATCGCGTACCTATTTTGAGTTTATCTTGGTATATGGTGTTAAATGTTGGTCTATACCTAGTTTCTGCCATACTGTTTTCCAGTTTTTCCAGCAGTTTTTTAAAATAATGAGTTCTTATCCCAGAAGCTCAATTAATTTTTAATGGGTTCTCTAGGCTTCCTGAAGGAAATCATATCATCTCCAAAAAGCAATAATTTTGTTTTTTCTTTGCCTAAGCTTATTCCCTCAATTTCTTTTTCTTTTCTTCTTTCTATAGCTAGCATTTCTAACACTACAGATGAAATTATGTATATAGTTTGAGTTGAGACAGGATCTGAACCCAGGGCTTCTGATTTCAAGTCCTATGCTCTAACCAATGTACCATACTTCCGGGCAATCACTTTATGGGGAGAGGGGGTTTGTATTGGGATATCAGCTATGGCTATCCTCCTTATCCCCAGCCATTTAGAACCTGAAAATGATCCATTGATCAATATCTCACCTTGACATCTCCCTGGGAACTGCGCAGGTTATGGAATGGTGTTTGCTCTAAACCATGAGGTGCCTCTGGTTGTTGTTTCTTTTTTTTTTTTCTGATTGAGAGGAGGTATTATCCTGAAATAGTAAGGGTTATAATGGACATCTCTGCTTTAATCTCCATCTTATTGGAAAGGTCTCTAGTTTATCCCCATTACATACAATTCTGTGTCTTGGTTTTAGATTGATATTACTTATCATATTAAGGAAAGATTCATTTATTCCTATGTTTTCTGATTTGTTAGGTTTTTTTGTTTGTTTGTTTGCTTTTTAGTGAGGCAATTGGGGGTTAAGTGACTTGCCCAAGGTCACACAGCTAGTTAATGTCATGTGTCTGAGGCCGGATTTGAACTCAGTTCCTCCAGACTCCAAGGCTGGAGCTCTATCCACTGTGTCACCTAGCTGCCCCTCGTTCGTTTGTTTTTTAAACTGGAATGGGCATCGTATCCTGTTACAAAGCCCTTCTGCATCTATTTGTGAGTTCATATTAATATTGTCAGTGCTGTTTACTGTTTTCCTAATATTGAACCAACCCGGCGTTCCTGATACACATCGAACATGGTCATAGTGTATAATCTCTGTGATATGTGTCTGTAGTACTGCTAAAATTTTATTTAAAATGTCTGGAGGGGACGCTAGGTGGTAGGGTGGATAGAGCACCGGCCCTGAAGTCAGGAGGACCTGAGTTCAAATCTGCCCTCAGACCAAACACTTACCACTAGTTGTATGACCCTGGGCAAATCACCCAATTGCCTAACAAGAAAAAAGAAAAAGAAAAATATGTTTCCAAAAAATTAGAAGAGCTATTGTTTAAAAAAAATAAAATAAAATGTTTGTATCAATACTCATGAGGAATGTTAGTTTAAAGTTTCCTTTGTTTTGACTCTTTGGTATTAAAATCATATTTGTATCATAGAAGGAATTTGGTACATAACCTCTTCCTATTTTTTTCGAGTAGGTTTTATAATATTAGTATTAATCGTTCTTTAAAAATTTAATAAAATTCACTTGTAAACGTGGTCCTGGGTTTTTTTTCCCTTTATGGCTGATTTGATCTCTTTTTTCTGAGATTGGGCCATTTAAGTTCTTTATTTTTTAGTCTATTGATCTGGACATTTTGTATTTTTTGTACATATTTATTCATTTAATTTAAACTGTCAGTTTTATTGGCATATAAATAGTCAAAATAGCTTCTAATAAATTCATTAATTTCTTTTTCATTTGTTGTTAATTCATCTTTTTCATGTTTGATACTGGTAATTTGATTTTCCTCTTTTAAAAAAATCAAATTAATCAATGGTTTATTAATTTTTTCTTTAAAAAAAAACCCAGTTTCTAGTTTTATTCATTAATTCATTTTTTTCTTTCAATTTTTGTTCATTTCTTCTTTGATTTTTAGTATTTCTATTTTAACATTTAACTGAGGGTTATAAATTTGTAGTTTTTCTAGCTTTTTAAGTTGCCTGTCCAATTCATTAGTCTACTTTTTCTCTCTTTTAATGATGAAAATGTTTAATGTAATTTCCCCCCTGCTTTTGATCAGTCCAGATTCTAGCATCACCTGTTCTCCCACTGCTTTCTCCTTGTCTGTATGTTTATAGAGCACTTTGGGGGTAAGAGCTCACCTGTACTTTTTTCTGCTACTCCACCATCTTAGGTGGTCCTCTGACTTTGCATTCTAATAAAATGCTTTGTAAACATGAAGTTTGTATTGGGGTATCAACTATCGCTATCCTCCTTATCCCCAGTCATTCAGAACCTACTCTTCTGAAAATGATGCATTGATCAATATCTCACCTTCACATCTCCCTGGGAACTGTCCAGTTTATGGAATGGTGTTCACTCTAAACCACGAGGTGCCTCTGGGTTGTTGTTCCTTTTTTTTTTTCTGAACGAGAGAAGGTATTATCCTGAAATATGAAAACTCCAGACAATTGCAGCCCTATAATCAGGCCTCCCCTTCCTCTCTTTGTCTCTCTCTACCACCACCCTCTTAATAATTGTGTGCTCCAGCTGTCAGTAGGACAAATATTTTTTTCCTCTCTTGCCCCCATTCCCTGTAATTATTGTTCTGCACAGACTAGATGGGGAGAGGAGGACCATAATTAGTGAGAATGTTTTTAAAACCATTTCCTGGACTAACAACTTATCTTTTGCCAATCCTACAGCTGGATGCGCCTCTTTTCTGATACCTGCAACCTCTCTTTGTGGAGACATTGATGAGGCTGAGATACCATGGTCCTTTTCATTCAATGTATCAAGCCTCTACAGGGGACCTACTCTGTGCTGGGCACTTTGCTTGGTGCTGGGAATACAGAGGCAAAAAAAAGGAAACAGTCCCTGCCCTCGAGGAGGGACAGAAGAGAAGGGCAGTAGAAAATATGCACATAAGTAAGGAAAATCATAAGTACATGTACATGTGTAAAGAAAATCACCTATCTATGATTTACCTTACTTATGTACTATACACACACATATAATGAACATAAGTAAGGAAAAAATACATATAATCACATGTATGTATATGTTTTCCTTACTTGTATACGTGAGTTATATATACATACACATATGTTCCCTTGCTTTTATTTATTTCATTCACTCATATTAGCTCAAATTAATCTTTCCATGCTTCACTGAATTTTTTCTATCACAATATTACTGCATTTCACTCATATACTACCATTTGTCATTTCCTAGCTGAGGGACATTTTGTTTCCACTTCATTACCGCCACAAAAAAAGTTCTACTTTGAATATTTTGGTGCATACGGGTCCTTTCGTTCTGCCTTTAACATGTTTGGATTACATACCTAATAATGGAATGCCAGTCAGTCGCCAAAGCATTTATTAAGCTCCTACTATGTGCCAGACACAGTGCTAAGTACGAGGGGTACAAAGGAAAGAGAGGGGAAAATATTCCATCAAACAACACTAAAAACGTAGCAATTTTTCTTAGTAATTCCCAAATGTTTATCAGGATGTTTTGACCAATTCACAATTCTATTAATGGTATTTTGGTGTGACTGCCTTTTTGCATATCCTCCCATGTTTATTTTTTATCATCTTTGTCAGTCTGATGGGTGTAAGGTAAAATCTTGGAGTTGTTTTAATTTTTTATTATTCTTTTTAGTTGTTTGGCCCAGGTTTTCACCCAGTTGTTGACAGTTTGTATTTCTTCTTTTGGAAACCATTTGTTCCAGTTTTTTACCTGCTTGTCTATTGGAGTCATTGTCTTCTCAGGGATAGTCAGTATTCTTGCCTTTAAAGTTTTCATCTCGGTGATCCAATGTACCTCCATTATTGTTCAAGTCTTACTTATTTACCAGCCTCAATATTTTCTCCCTGACTCCTTCCCACCCCTACTTAAATGTGAACTCCTTAGGGTCAGGTCTGCTTTTGCATAGTGAGTGCTTAATGAATATTTCTTGATTTGAATTGAATTAATTAATCATATCTCCATGGAAGATGGAGCCACACTTTGGCTAGAGTGTGAAGGGTGGATTAGAAGGGACAGAGAGTCCAAGCAGACCTAGCCTAGCAATCTGCACATGGCAAGTGCTTAACAAATGTTCAATGAGTTTTGAAGGAATTGTAAGCCTGGTAAACTGACTTTCTTCCTAGTACCTTTAGGATAAAACAGAACCTCCTCTGTTTGGTATGTAAAGCGCTTCCCAGTCTGGCTCCAGCCTATCTTCCTTTTCAGGCTTACTATATATTTCCCCCCTTCACATAGTCTTCAGTCCAGCTAAACAGGTCTTCTTTAGCTCCTTATACCCTGCCTTTGCACAAGTGGCCCCTCATGCCTGGAATGCCTTTACCTCCTTACATATTCTTCTTAGAATCCTTTACTTCCTTCAGAAGATAGCCCAAATGATATCGCCTGCATGAGACCTTTCCTTACGCCCCCACCCACTCCCCAGACTACTGGTGTCTCCTCCCCTTCACCACCACCCCCAAAAGTTACCTGGTATTTAAAAAGAATTTTAAATTTATTTTTAGTTTTCAATATTCACTTCCACAAGATTTTGAGTTCCAAATTTTCTCCTCATCCCTCCCCTCCCTTCACCCCTTGGCATTTTTTAACACGTATTTTGCATTTACTTGTATGTTATCTCCACTTATAACATGTAAGCTCATTAAGGGCAGGGACTATTTCCTCTTTGTCTCTGTATCCTCAGAACCTAGCACAGTACCTGGCACACATAGGAAGTACTTAATTAATGGCTCCTGGCTGACTGTCCTCCATTTGGAATCATGGACCAGTAGTCTAAAATGGAGCACTGGAGTCAGATACCCACAAACCACACATAGCCCTCATTAAAATCTTCTCAACCTCCTCGTGGTTTTGGATTCTGGGAAGTAGGTCTTATCAAGATGAAAAAACCACTAGTAGGGGCCCAGAAATGGCCTGCATGTCTTTTGTCCAAGTTCAGAGAAGCTCTAACTAAACCTTTGAATCTGCCCTTGGGATGCGGGTCTTTGATAGGTGGGCTTTTACCTCATCTCGCTTGAAGCAGGTTTTTGAGTCACTTCTCCAACATTTCCAAACCATACACTCTACACCCTCCACCATGCCACCTCCCCTTTAGGTGTTGTCTTGCCCTGCTAGAATATAAAATCCTTGGGCAAAAACTATCTTGCTTACTTATATTTGTACTTAGCACAGTGCCTGGCACATAGTATGCCCTTAACTGCTTCCTCTTCCTTCTCTTCCTCATCACCATCACCATCACCAGGCTGCCCATAGAGGAGTAATTGTTCTATACCCAGTGAGTCTCCAAGACTACATTTAGTAGAACAGTATTGCTAGAGGAAGGACTCACCCCAAAGAAAATAACAGATCTTAGTAGAATTGCAGTATTCACCTGGGGCACATTGCTGTCTGCTGAACTCCATAGCTACCTTCTAATACAGGTGTTCCAGAAAAGCCTTCTGCAGCCTTCTCTCTTTCAACCTCCAAAGACCTTTTCCCAGTTCTTTGCCTTATTTGCTCAGCTGTCACATACCAGTCACTGATCTGCCAGCATCCCCCTTACCTTCATCCCAAAGGATCATAGGATTGTAGGACTCAGAATTGGAAGGAGCCTCAGTTATGTAGTCCAGTCCCCTTGTCTTACAGAAGAGGAACCTGAGATACTGTGTATCTACTCTGTATAGTACTTCTATACACCTATTTATTATTGTTCATCCTTTTTCTTCTTCTTCTTTTTTGTTTTTGCTTTTTGGTGAGGTAATCGGGATTAAGTGACTTGCCCAAGGTCACACAGCTAGTAAGTGTCAAGTGTCTGAGGCTGAATTTGAACTCAGGTCCTCCTGGCTCCAAAGCTAGATCTCTATCCACTGTGCCACCTAGCTACCCCCTTATCCTTCATTTTCAAAGAAGACTAGTGACATCATAGGATGATGTCTTGACTCAAGTGTGAATTGGATTTAAGTGAGGCAGAGCTGTCAGCCTCACTCTCTCTTCCAGAATCATTGAAGTCTAGTAGCAGGGCAAAAGTCAAGATAACTGGTGACCGCCTAGGATGCAGTAGATGACCTTTGTGTCTTCAACGTCAGACCAAGCTCTAAGTGCTCCACAGCACCTGCTTCAGCTGCCTTCATGACCATTGGGACACGTTATTCTCATCCACCCATTCCACTGGGGCAAGTCTTCACATGCTTGGGGTACACCCCCCTCACCCCATATATACACCTTGTCTCCCCCATTACGATGTAACCTCTTTGATGGCTATGTTTTCTTTGCATCCCTAGTACGTATCCGGTACATAGTAAGTACTTAATAAATGCTCACTGATTAACTGATCTAGAAAGGAGAAACACCTTCCTTCCCATATTAGAATGTAAACTCCTCAAAGCCAAAGAATGTCCTGGTTTTCATATTTATACCCCTAGTGCTTAGCACAGTGCTAGGCACATAGTAGGTGCTTAATAAGTGCTCAAGGTCACACAGTAACTGAAATAGAATTCGAACCCAGGTCCTCAAATTTCAAAGCCTGCCTCATGCTGCTCTACTGAAGTTCACCCTCCCTGACCTTGACTTTGACCAACATCTCATAGAAGCCCAGCACCGCTGACAATGGGCATAGATGCACTGTTGCTTACTCCTCCCTCTCTTGGCTTTAAGTTGAGCCCTGCTTTTCAAGAGGGGGAGTCATGACTTCAAGAAGGAAGGTAGGGAGCTCCATGGCAAATATGCCTTTCTGCTGAACTCCAATAAGTATCTTCCAACTGACAACTTTCACTGCTTCCCTAAGGCAACTAACTGCATAAGATGCACTCAACCCTCAACATTACTTGGTTTCTTCAATGAACTACCCTTTTCTTCCCCAACAACTCATGGCAAAGATGAGCTACCCTTGGGAGGAGCATGTCGTCACGGGTACGCACCACTTCCATTGGGAGGGAGTGCCACAATCCATCCATACTCTCTCATCTTCCTCATCTTTGTCCTCTGGTGAATTCCACAGAAGATCTACCCAACACACCCAACATTCCATGAGCACTAAGACAATTAGCCAATCAACAAACATTTATTAAATTCAATGAGCTAGGCACTGGGGATACAAAAACAAAAAGGAAACAGTCCTTGCCCTCAGGAAACTTACATTCTATCAGGAAACATGTACTCACACACATATGCACTCACTATTAAAGAAAAGGCAAAAATATCCCCTGCCCTCAAGAAGCTTGCATTCTAATGGGGGAGACTATATGTATAATATATAGGTACATACCAGTACATACAGAGTAAATACAAGGTAACTTCAGAGGAGAAGGCACTAGAAACTGAGCCAACTGGGAAAGGCTTCCTGTCCAATGTGGTGTTCAAACTGAGTCTTGGGGATGGGAAAAGGCACTAACAGTTGGGGTAGGGTGATGCAGTCAGGAAAGACCCTATATGAGAGGTAGCATTTACAGTAAACTTTGAAGAAAACTAGGAATTGTAAAGGTTGTGGTGAGGAGAGAGCATATTCCCGGCACGGGGTGGGGGACAGAAATGAGGGATAGCATTTGTGAATTGTAAGTAGTAAGACTAACTGGACTGGACAGGAAAGAGGGGGACGTGAAGTGGAGCATGTATGTATGTATACACACATATCTATGTATATATATATGTGTATGAATATATGATATGTATATATGTTAATTCTTTATATATCTTGGATACCAAACTCTTATCAGAGAAATTTGATATGAAGATTTTTCACCCAGTTGAACCCCTTCTTTCCTTATCCTAGGTGAATTAATTTTATTTGTTTAAAAAAAAGTTTTTCAGTTTCTCATAATCAAAGTCGTGTCTTTTTAAATTACCTCTATCCCAGGATAGCTAAGTGGTACAGTGTATAGAGCACTGACCCTGGAATCAGGAGGACCTGAGTTCAAATCCAACCTCAAATACTTACTAGCTGTGTGACCCTGGGCAAGTCACTTAATCCTGATTGCCTTCAAAAATAAATAATAATAATAAATAAATAAATAAATAAATAAATAGGTTAAGGATATCTCCTACTCATAGCTCTGGTCTTTTTCTTCTAATTTTTAAAAATAATATGATTTTTAATAATATTAAGATCATGTATCAAGTTAGAATGTGTTATAGAATGTAGTATATGATGTTGGTCTAAGCCCAATTTCTTTTTTTTTAGTTAGGCAATGGGGTCAAGTGACTTGCCCAGGGTCACACAGCTAGTAAGTGTTATGCATCGGAGGTCAGATTTGAACTCAGGTCCTCCTGAATCCAGGGCCGGTGCTCTATCTGCTGCGCCACCTAGCTGCCCTACTAAGCCCAGTTTCTGCCAGAATTTTCCATTTTTCCCAGCTTACCTTTTTTTAAAAATCAATTTAAGTTCTTTCTTAGTAATTTGCATTTTCTGCTTTGTCAAACATTCTGCAGGTAGGCAGCACAATGCATGTATATGTGTATCAATATGTATTTGTATATATACACACATGTGTATATGTTCATGTGCATGTGTGTGTGTGTGTGTGTGTGTGTGTGTGTGTGTGTGTGTGTGTATAGAGTGCTATGCCCAGAGGCAGGAAGACCCAAGTTCGAATCTAGTCTCAGATACTTACTAGCTCATAACCCTGGACAAATCACTTAACCTGCCTGCCTCAGTTTCCTCAACTGTAAAATATGTATAATATAAAAAAATATAACAACCCTGCAGGGTTGTTGTGAGTATCAGATTAGATATTTGTAAACCACTTAGCACAGAGCCTGGCACAAGGCAAGTTTAACAAATGTTTGTTCCTTTCCCTTTTCCCCTTCCTTGTCTAATGTGTTCCTTTGATCTCTATTTTTTAACCAATACCAGACGGTTTGGATGACTGATACTTTCTAATATAGTTTGAAGTCTGAAAGTGCTGTTCTCCCTTTGTCCCTACCTCTTTTCCTCATTTCCTTCAGTTTGGTATTCTAGATCTTGTGTTTTTCCACATGAATTTTGTGATTATTTTATCGAGTTGTGTAAAGCATCCCATTGATAATTTGATTAGTTTCCTTAGTAGTATTGTCATTTTTATTTTATCGCTGCTCATCTTGACTTTTATCTCACCACTGGACTCCAGTGACTAGAGGAGAGAGTGAGACTAATGACTGCACGGCTCTGCCTTACTGAAATCCAATCCACACACAAAGACATCACCTTTGTGATGTCACTGGTCCTCTTCAAGAATGGAGGATGAACGACAACATTGGCAAGGCCTATCCATGAGCACTGGCAATTCCTCCAGCTGTTTCAATTGTCCTTTATTTCTTTAAGGAGCACTTTGTAATTGAATCTACACAAGTCTTTTGTGTTCTTTTTTTTGGTAGATTGACCCCCAGATGGTTTATGCACTGTGTAGTTATTTGGAAGGGTATTTCCTTTTCTATGAGTGCCTCTAGGATTTTATTACTATTATTATATAAAAATGCTGTTGATTTTTGAGGGATTATTTTGTAGCCTGTAACTTTGCTAAAGCTATTAATCATCTCAATTAGTATCTTTGCTTATTGCCAAGGATTTTCTAAGTAAATCATCATATCACCAATGAATGTGTAGTGTTATCTCCACTTTACCTATATTTAGGCCTTTAATTTATTTCTCTGGCCTTATTGCTGTTGCTAGCATTTCTAGAACTATAACAAATAAGAGTGGGGGGGGAAAGAGAGGCAGAGGGGGAGGGGAGGGAGAGAAAGAAGGATGGAGAGGAGGAAGGGAGACAGAGAGACAAAGAGGAAAGGGACACAAGAAGAGAGAGAGAGAGAGAGAGAGAGAGAGAGAGAGAGAGAGAGAGAGACAGAACAGAGAGAGAGACAGAGAGAGAGAGAGAGAGAGAGAGAGAGACAGAGAGAGACAGAGAGAGACAGAGAGAGAGAGAGAGAGAGAGAGAGAGAGAGAGAGAGAGAGAGAGAGAGAGAGAGAGAGAGACAGAGACAGAGACAGAGAGAGAGACAGAGAGAGAGAGAGAGAGAGAGAGAGAGAGAGAGAGAGAGAGAGAGAGAGACAGAGAGAGAGAGAAAGGAGGGACACGGAGAAATACAGACAGAGACAGAGAAGAAGGAGGATACAGGGAGAGAGAGAGAGGGAGAGAGACAGAGACAGACAGACAGAGACAAAGAAGGAGGATACAGGGAGAGAGGGAGAGAGACGGAGATAGAGACAGACAGAGACAGAGACAGAGACAGAGAAGGAAGATACAAGGAGGAGAGAGAGGGAGAGACATAGACAGAGAGAAGAAGGCATCTGAAGGCAGTAGAAAGATTGCTAGGTTTGCCATCAAAGGACCTGGGTTCAAACCCCAGCTCTCTGCTTGCTACCTGTGTGATCTTAGGCATCTTTTAACAAATAACCCTTCCAGCTGTAAATCTCGGGTCTGATCCTCTGTTCTCTAGCATCTTAACTCCTTATACTCTGGGGTCATCCCAGGAAAAGCTTTCTTCACTAAAATCAGATAATCCCCCAAGGCTACATCTGCACCATTTGAAATGCAAATGAACCTGTCTGGGGTTATTTGAATTCTATGCAAACCCTGGTTTTGTTTCTACAAAGCTTTTTCCTCCTGGAACTCTTTGTTTGGAGCACAGGTGGATGCCCTGGGTGGGTGAGAGAGACCTTAGCAGCGTGTTCTCAGGCCTCTGCCTCCAGTGCACCTCCCCAGGGCCTTTTTTGGGGGCATCAGTAATGTGGGGGTGGGGATGGGTGACAAAGTGCCCCTTCTCTACCCCTACCCCTGTGGCATGTAACACTCCAGGGAGGCCCAGATTCTGAAAGGTTTTCTTGAGGGGGGTGCACTGGATATAAATGCTGCCACCTTCGGCATCCCAGAACACGAGGTACTGATGCCAGCCAGGGCCATAAGATCGTACATCACTATGTGGAAGAGACCGGGAGCCAGCACTCTGATTTTACAGATAAGGAAACTGAGGCCTAGGGAAATGAAGCATTTTGCTTAAGGCCACACAAGTCAGATGATCATAAGCTCATAGATTTACACCTGGAGCGGACCTCAGAGGCTATCTCTATCAGACCACTCATTTTACAGAAGAGGAAACTGAGGCCCAGATAGATTAATGAAGAGACAGCATGGTACAGTCAATAAACATATATTAAGCACCTACTATGTGCCGGGACATGTGTTAAGCGCTGGAGTACAACAGAAAGAACCCAGAGGGCCAGGGTTCAAATCCTGGCCCTGACCACTTTAGTGACTCTTGCAAAAGTTGCATCACTTCTCTGGGTCTCAGTTTCCTCATCTGTACATTGATGAGGTTGAACTAGATGGCTTCTAATGTCCCTTCCAGGTTCAAATCTATGGCCCTTTTGTGCTCCTTAGTGACTTGTCTAAGGTCACACAAGGTGGTGGAGCTCTCCCCATGATTCCTTTCAGAGGCAAAAAATCTGGGAGTGACATGTTGTGATTGTTGGGGACATACTTCTGCCCAGGGAGACGGGGTTGGGCCCTTTATGGCAAGGACAGTATTGGGAGGACCTTGTGAGGTTGGGCATCTAGGGTGGGGAGGGGAGGAACAGGGCACAGTGAGAGCCACATGGAATTCCAGAGAACACACAGACTGTGGGATGGCATTCTTTCCAAGTCAAGGAGACAAGGTTTGCCCAATGGGCTGTGGCTGTTGACTAGCCTTGGATTCCTATCTGGGGTCCTGGGGAACTGTGGTTTGTTTTGTTTATTCTTGTCTTCTTGTTTTTGTATTCCTACTGCTTAGTACTGGCATGTAGTAAGTGCTTAATAAATGCACTATGTAGTCTGTCTGCCTAGCCATCTATCCATCTGTCTGTCTATCCATTCATCCATCTATCTATCTATCCATCTTTCTGCTCCATCTATCTATTCTATCTATCTATCTATCTATCTATCTATCTATCTATCTATCTATCTATCTATCTATCTATCCATGTATCTACCCATCCATCTATCTATTTGTCTATCTATCTAGATATTTATCTACTTTGGAGTCAAAAGGTCTGGGTTTGAATCTAACTGGTTGTGTGACTTTGGACAAGTAATTTCTCTCTCCTGGTCTCAATTTCCTCCCCTGTAAAAAGGGTACATTGGACAAAGTCCATTAGAGGACCCTTCTACCTGTCTCAGCCTGTGATTTACCTCTTCTTCCATCTCTCGTTTTCTCTAGCTTTTTGCCTCTGGGGACTTTCTAACATTTTGCCGTCTCTGTTGCTAGGTTTAGGCTGCTTATTCACTAGAGACGTGTGTTTTTAGTTGATTTTTGGTTACGGGAGAGGATTAGGATGCTAGGGTTGAGGAGAGGCCCAGGGGACCTCTAACTTAACCAGAGCTAGAGGCCCACTAGGGAGAAGGCTGCCTACACAGAAGCTTGAGTACCAGAGAATGAGTGGATAAGGCCATTGACCAGGCATACAAGATCAATAATAATAACTTTTGACAGTAAGGGCCATATAATAACTGACATTTATGGTCCAGACCTGTGATTTCACTCATGGGGGAAACCCTACCATTGCCTAGCAACTTGTCTGTGGCCTCTATGTTCAGGGAGGATCCAGGGCAGCCATCCTTCATCTCTGGTCTTCATCAGTAACAGGGGCTTCCTCCTCCACTTTTCAGCTGCCCTTTTGTGTGTGGTCTTTGCTCCTCTGGGGCACAGACTGCCTTTTTGGGGCTTATATTAGCATCTCAAGTGGTTAGCACAGTGCCAGGCACATAGAAAAAGTTGAATAAATGCTTATTGACTTAGAGAGTTTCTGGGAAGGACGCAGAGTTTAAGTGACTTGCCCAGAATCACATCACCAGTATTCATCAGATGTAGGACTTGAACAGCTCCAAGGATGGGCCCCTATTTATTAGCCAAGGTACCTCTCAACTGACATTTCTATGGATAGCACTTTAAAGTTTGCCAAGCACTGTGTGTGTGTGTGCGTGTACACACATACTATGTGTATATATATACACACATATATAAACATATTTACAAGGCTGTCATGAAGCTCAAATGAGATTTTATATGTATACATGTATGTATATATGTATATTATACATATATGTGTATTATGTATATGTGTGTATATATATCATTTAAGCCTCATGACAACCATATGAAGAAGATGTTATAAGCTCCCCTTTAAAGTTAAGGAAACAGGCCCAGTGAGCTTAAGTGATCATAGGATGCCTGAGCCTAAGGATCATGGGACCAATAGATTTAGAATTGAAAGAGAGTCTGACTTCCTCATTTTGCAGATGCAGAAACTGAGGCAAAGAGAGGTTAATTCTACAAGCAACTTCCAAATGAATTTTTCCAATGCACAGATATGATTCCATCACTTCGTGGTTTGAACATCTAGATTACTCATATATTTATTCAACAAACATTTATTAGATGCCTACTGTGTACCAGACACTCTGCTAGGCACTGGAGATAGACAGAAAATGAAGAAGGAATCCCCACCCTTGAGGAACTTTGATCATACACAGGGGCAATGATGTACACACAGATACATCAAAGCAAAACATGCGCTAGGAAATTGGAGGGGTGGGCAGAGGAATTGAGAAAAGTCAAGGGTGGGAGATGGCACTTGGACTGAGCCTTGGAGGAAGTTGGGGATTCTAAGAGGCAGAGGTGAGGAGGGAAGGCATTCCCAGAGTGTGGCTAAGGGAGATGTGAAAGATGCTGTGGAGAACAGGACTTAGCAATCGATCAGATATTGGGCAGTGAGGGGAAAAGAGGAGTCACAAAGATGATGCCTAGGATGTGAACCTGGGTACCTGGTTGGATGGTGGTGGTGTTCTGGACAGAAATGGGGAAGTGGGAAGAGGGGAATGAAAATGAATTAATTCTGTTTGGGTTTATCAGTTGAAAATTTCCAATGAACAATTGGTGATATAGGATTGGAGCTCAGGAGAAATACTGGGGCTGGATATATTGACCTAAGAGTCATCAGCGTAGAAATGATCATTAAAGCCATGGAAGCTTGTATGATCATCAAGGAAATATATAGAGAGAAAAGAACAGAGTCTAGGACAGAACCTTGGGGTATGTATACCCACAGTTGGTAAATATGATATAGGGTAAGATCCAACAAAGAAGATTGAGAAGGAGCAACCAGACAGGTAGGTGAAAAACCAGAAGAGAGCAGCAGCATGAAAACTCAGGGAAGAGAGAATATTTTGTAGGGGAAGGTGATTAGGTGTATCCAATGTATTCTTTAGGACTTCTTCATTTCCCTCCTGAGCTGGGCTTCTTCCTCCACTACCTACTTAGAGGCAGGGACTTCCTTTCTCCCTTCCTTTCTTTTTCTTCCTTCCTTCCTTTCCTTCTTTCTTTCTTTCTTTCCTTCTTTCTCTCCCTCTCTCTTTCTTTCCTTCTTTCCTTTCTTTCTTTCTTTCTTTCTTTCTTTCTTTCTTTCTTTCTTTCTTTCTTTCTTTCTTTCTTCCTTCCTTCCTTCCTTTCTTCCTTCCTTCCTTCCCTTCCTTCTTTCTTTCTTTCTTTCTTTCTTTCTTTCTTTCTTTCTTTCTTTCTTTCTTTCTTTCTTTCTTTCTTTCTTTCTTTCTTTCTTTCTTTCTTTCTTTCTTTCTCTTTCTTTCTTTCTTTCTTTCTTTTTCTTCCTTCCTTCCTTCCTTCCTTCCTTCCTTCCCTTCCTTCTTTCTTTCTTCTTTCTTTCTTTCTTCTTTCTTTCTTTCTTTCTTTCTTTCTTTCTTTCTTTCTTTCTTTCTTTCTTTCTTTCTTTCTCTGTAGCCCCAAGGCTTAGCCCTGTACCTGACACACAGAAGCCACTTAATACATCTTTATTGACTGTCTCACAGACATAAGTAGTTTGAGGACTGAGAAAAGGTCATAGGATCTGGCCATCCGGGGATCCTCTGTGTCCTTAAAGAGAACAGTTTCAGTTGAGTGATGGAGTCAGAAGCCATACTGCTGAGCACTGAGGTGTGAGAGGAGCAAGTGAGTAAAGCTTTGTCTAGAACATTATCTGAGGAAGGGAGAACAGATGTAGGGCAACGGCTCCAAAGCATGATAGGTTTCGTGAAGGTTTTGTTTTAAGGGTAAGGAGACTCGGACATGTTCAGAGGAAGCATGGGAGGTGTAGGCAAAGCAAAAGATAGGAAGAGATGGAAGATGGGAGTGCAGGAGAGGACAACTAAAAGGGCAATCTCTCCAATTCTCCTAGGAAGGGACTTCAAGGAAACCGAGTCCTGCCTGATGGGCTATGGCTACTGGCTAGCCTTGGATTCTGGTCTATGGCCCTAGAGGGGTTCAACTTGTTCTTGGAAAATGAGGGATCCTCAGGATTCTTGGAAAGATGAAATGTCCTGGCTTCTTCTATCAGAGGGAGGACTAAGTGTGAGGAATGATTTTTGGTGATCCTCTCTCTTTTTTTCTCTGACTCTTCTTGTCTCCATCCATCCTGTAGAGTCACCCTAAGTACCACCCAGGCTAAGCACTGGAATGTTGATAGGTGGCCATGGGCTCTGAAACACAGAACAGCCCCCAGATTTGTAGTCTAAGGACCTGGATTCAAATTCTGGCTCTGTGACTTATTAGCGTTGTGATCTTGAGTGTTTCCTAGCACTGTCTGGGCCCCATCTGCTAAATGAGAGGTTTTGAACTAGGTCCTTTTCAGGTTGAAACCTTTCTAGGCCTCAGTTTCCTTTTCTGCAAAATGCAGAAACTCTACTAAGTAACCACTAAGGTGCCTGTAGGGCAGCTAGGTGGCACCATAGTGCATAGAGCACCAGGCCTGGAGTCAGAAGACCGGAGTTCAAGTCTGCCCTTGGACACTGGCTAGCTGTGTGACCCTGGGCAAGTCACTTCACCCTGTTTGCCTCAGTTTCTACATCTGTAAAATGATCTGGAGAAGGAAATGGCAAACTACTGCAGTATCTCTGCCAAGCAAACCTCAAATGGGGTCATGGAGAGTCTGAAATGACTGAACATAAAGTCCTGTTACCTTAACCTGTGACCCTATGATTCCAAGTCACTTTACTTTTCTAGGCTTCAGTTTCCTCCTCTGTAAAACAAGAGAGTTAGACTAGCTAGTGTCTGAGGCTTATCTTCATTCTTCCCTATGACTCCACATCCCCTTTTGAGACTCAGTTTCTTCATCTGTAAAAAGAAGTTAGACTAGCTGACTTCTGAAGGTCCTCCCAGCTCTAACTCCTAGGACATGAGGTACCACCTGAGTCTCCTTTTTCTCCCTGGACAGAAAGGCCTAGAATTTTTTTTCCTGCCATACAGGGACATTGAGGACACCCAATTATGTATTTCTTGGAGGAAATCCTTCAACAAGGGCCCTCTAGCCCTGAGCCCAGCAGCACCTCTTCTGGGAGACTGCTGTCCATGAGTACAGCCCCCAGCAGCTCTCACTGCCTCATTTGGACCCCCAGCCCAGCCACCAGCAGCTCTCACTGCCTCAGCTGAACCCCTAGCCTAGCCACCAGACACACAGCTGAGCTCGAGACAGGCTCTCAGGCTCCAGACAACAGGGCCTACTCTCTCCCCATGGGCACACCAGGCATGCCCACAGCAGATGTGCCACGTACAACCAGTGAGATGGGGATTTGAAACTCCCTTCCAGGCTGATGCAATGCCTGAATTACTCCCTGTAATGTTACGGGAAGAGATACATAAAAGGGCCACTGGGGCAGCCAGAGAACGAGGCCCACTCCTTGTCTGCAGGTGTACTGGAAACAATAAAAGCCAGGCCCTTGTTTGGTTACTCAGCCATCTGCATTTACAGTATAAATAAACTCTTTACTCTAGAGGAGATCATTGTCACGCAGTTTTACCCTGTAAAACAAAGACAGAAGCCCGGATTGGGGCTTGGGCCCCCACAATCCCCTTTACAGCTGGGGGATGGAAAACAGAGGGCAGGATTCTGATCAAAGGGCCATAGAAATCAAGGAAATGGAAATTGTTTGCTTTCCATTTAAAAAAACAATAATTATAATAACCTTTCAGTTCCTAAAGCTTGGTCTTCAAGACTTTGAATGTCCTTTGAAAATGCCCTCATTCTCAGGTTGGTAGATGAAGGCAGGGTGGTTGTAGTGGATAGGGCATTGGACTTGGGGCAGGGAGTCTTGGGTGCAAATCCCAACTCAGATACTTAATAATCTCTCCCTCTCCCCCCACCAGCGCCTTCCATACCAAAGCTATCTTCTCTCTTGTAGACTTACAATTTTGTCTTCTCAATTAGAATGTAAGCTCCTGAGGGTAGGGCTTGTCTTTGCTTTTTTCTTTGTATTTGGGAATACAAAGTGAAATGCTGGGTGATTGGTATATTGATACTAGAGAGATTTATGACCAGAAAAGAATGTGAGCTGGGCACAGGCCAAGAGGGAGATCCAACGGACAGCTCCAATATCCCACTGGTGTCTGGGAAAAGGCAAGAGAGCTCAAGTTGGGCCCCTAGCACATTGAGTGGAACCTCTCTGGAGAGTCTGTGGAGGGACCAATAGTCCGTGGTGGTAGTCATTGAGTTACACCGTCCCACATTAATGAGACCCCAGCTCCATCAAACTGTCTCCTAGGCCAGCTGAGCGTCAATGGGGATTCAGTGGGGGCTGCTGACATTCACACCATGGATCTTTTCCAACATCTTTTCAGTGGTGGGCCCTTGAGATCTGGGACTTTCACTTTTGTCTTTGTATTCCTATCATAGGATTGAGTGATTGTTTGTGGATTGATTAATTAACAATAATAATAGCTCTCTGCCTTTAAGAGCAAGTGTTATTTCATCTGATCTCCACAACAACCCTGGAAGTATGTATTATAATTATATCCTTTTTTTCAGATGAGGAAATTGAGGCTGGAAAAAAAGATTAAGAGATTTGCTCAGAGTCCTACAGCTAAGTAAGTGTCTGAGGTCAGATTTGAACTCAGGTCACAGTGGATACTCTGCTGGGCCTGTAGTCAGGAAGACCTGAGTTCAAATCTGGCCTCAGACACTTATTAACTATGGGAGCCCAGACAAACCATTTACCTGTTTGCCTCAATTTCCTCATCTGGAAAATGAGCTGAAAAAGGAAGTGGCAAAAATGACTCCAGTATCTCTGCCAAGAAAACCCCACAGGGTCATGAAGAGTCAGACACATCTGAAAAAACTGAATAAATAAGCTTCCTGACTCTAAGTCCAGAGCTCTGTCCATTGAACCACAGAACTGAATGATAGGCATGTGTTCCATATTTTCTGGAGCCCCTCTTTGGCAGCTACTTTCTTGGGCTCCCCAAATCCTTGGAGGGATGAGGAATGGATTGATTCTAGCTCTCAGTGGAGAAAACCATGGGTCAGAGCGACAACTGTATCATTGGTAAACTCCAGGGATATCCTCTTATTAAACGGTTAGGGAGACAGAAAACATGATCCCCAAAGGAGATCTGTTACTCCCCTGAAATTTCTGCCTATTGCTGACTTGTTAGAGCTGGAAGCCTGCTCTTTTCCAAGGTGTCCACCTCTGAGGGCTCACCTGTACAGGCCTGTACCACAGCGCTCTGGATTAGGGTCTGGGTTTGATTCTGATTTCTGCTATTTGCTACCTGTGTGACATTGGGCAAATCTCTTCACTTCTCTGGGTCTCAGTTTCTTAATCTATAAAATGAGGGCCTTGGACCAGATGATCTCTGAGGTTCCTTCCAACTTTAATCAATGAACTGATCAATGAATTTATAAACCTTTATTAAGTTCTTACAGTGTTAGCCAGTCAGTAAACAAGCACTTATCTAGGTTTATTCTGTTCGCCCTGTGATAAAGGCTGAGATACAAAGAAAGGCAAAAGTATGGTCCCTGCCCTCAAAGAGCTTATATTCTAATGGGAAAGACAACATGCAAACAGCTACATACTTGGGAAAAAAAAGAGTGGCTAGCAGGTATATTTAGTATCCCACACTCTTCAATCACCTGACTCTTCCAGGGCCTTAGGCCCAGGTCAGATACAATGTAAACTTGAGGACAAAGACTGTTTAATTTTTGTCTTTGTATCTCCAAGGTCTAATGCTGTGCCTGACACTTAGTAAGTGTTTAATAAATATTTATTAACAGACTGGTCTGAAAAACAAGCCTCTGGGATCTCTTCTAAGGTCTAAATTGAGGATTCTAAAACTTGACGTGGGCTTTCCTTCACCTCATCCATAGAAAGATTTTGATTCGTGTACTTTGTCATTCAAAAACACTTGGTACCTTCATAAAATGTTTGCATAAATGCTTTTGGGTGGTGGAATTGTGCTTGGGTCCAACCTTCCTGGAAATCATTTTGGAATTATGGGAGAAAAGTCACTTAACTGTACTCTGGCCCAGTAACCTCACTCAGTATCTGGCATATGTCCTCTAGGAAGAGAGAGAGAGACACAGAAAGACAGAGACAGAGAGAGACAAAGGATCTCTATCTGAAGTATTATACCATAATATTCATAGCTGTGCTTGTATGGTTACAAAAAAATAGAAACAAAGTGAATGCCTTTCAGTGGTGAAATGGCCAAGTTATAACAGTAAAACTATACTCACCCATAAAACAGAAGTAGATAGCAGGATGGATTAGAAACCAAAATCCAACAATATATTATTTACAAGAAACACTTGAAACAGAGAGACACACAGAGTTAAAATAAGGAGCTGGAGGAGAATCTATTATACTTCAGCTAAAGTTAAAAAAAAAAAGCCAGGGTCAGCGATCATGATCTCAGATGAAGCAAAAGCAAAAATAGACCCAATTAAAAGGGATAAGAAGGAAACTACATATTTCTTTTTTTTATTAATTTATTTTGAATTATCAACAATCACTTCTATAGGCTTTTGAGTTTTAAATTTTTCTCCCCCTCCCTCCCCACCTTCCTCCCCAAGATGGCACATAATCTGATATAGGCTATATATACACATTCCTATTAAATATTTTCACATTAATGATGTTGTAAGGAAGAATTAGAACCAATAGGAGAAACCACCAGAAAGAGGGAACAAAACACAACAGAAGAATAAAAATAGCAAACAGTATGCTTCGATCTGCATTCAAACTCTATAGGTCTTTCTCTGGATGTGGATAGCACTTTCCATCATGAGGCCTTTGGAGATGTCTTAGATTCTTGTATTGCTGAGAAGGGTTCAGAATATCAATATTAGTCATCGCACAATGTGGCTGTTACTGTGTATAATGTTCTCCTGGTTTTGTTCACTTCACTCAGCATTGGTCCATACAAATCTTTCCAGGTTTCTCTAAAGTCTGCCAGCTCATCATTTCTTATAGCACAATAGTATTCCATTACATTCATATACCACAACTTAAAACTACATCTTTCCAAAAGGAACTATAAACAATGAAGCAACATCAACACTAAACATATATACACCAAATGGCATAGCATCCGAATTCTTAAAGGAAAAGCTAAAGGAATTACAGGAAGAAATAGTAAAACTATACTCATAGGGGACCTCAACTTTCTTTTCTCAGAGCTAGATAAATCTAACCATAAAATAAATAAGAAAGAAATCATAGAGATGAACATAATATTAGAGAAGTTAGATACGACAGACCTCTGAAGAAAACTGAATGAGAATAAAAAAGTGTGTACCTTTTTTCTCAACTGTATGTGGCACGTTCATCTTGACCATGTATCATGGCATAAAAATCTCACAACCAAATGCAAAAACACCCCAGAAATATAAAATGTACCCTTTTCAGACCAAAATGCAATAAAATTAACATTTAATAAAGGGCCATTGAAACAAAGATTAAAAGCTCATTGGAAACTAAATAATCTAATCCTAAAGAATGAGTGGGTCAAAGAACAAATTGTAGAAATAATCAATTATTTCATTAAAGAAAATGACAAAACAATGAAACAACGTTCCAAAATTTGTGGGATGCAGCCAAAGCAGTATTTTGGGGAACAACTATATCTCTAAATGCATACATAATAAAAAAAGAGAAAGCAGATCAATGAATTGGGCATGTAACTAAAAAAAAACTAAGAAACCCCTCCCCCAAAAAATCCCCAATTTAACATCAAAGTGGAAATCCTGAAAATCAAATGAAAGATTAATAAAATTGAAAGTAAAATACCATTAAACTAATAAATAAAACTGGGAGCTGGTTTTGTGGGAAAAAAATAACAAAATCAATAAAACATAGGTTAATTTGATTTTAAAAAAGAGAAGAAAACCAGATTCCTCATATCAAAAATGAAAACGGTGAATGTACCACCAGTGAAGAAGAAATTAAAGCAATTTATGGTTAAATTAAAGCAATTACTTGTCCAATTATATGCCAGCAAAACTGACAAGCTAAGTGAAATAGATGAATATTTACAAAAATGTAAACTGCCTAAATTAACAGAAGAGGAAATAAAATACTTGAATAACCATATCTTAGAAAAAGAAATTGAACAAGCCATCAACGAGCTCCATAAGAAAAAATCCCCAGGACCAGATAGATTTATAAGTGAAATCTACCAAACATTTAAGCAACAATTAATCCCAATACTGTATAAACTATTGAAAAAATAGGCAAAGGACTCCTACTAAATTCCTCTTATGACATAAATATGGTTTTGATACCTAAACCAGGGAGAAGAAAAACAGAGAAAGAAAACTACAGTCCAATTTCCTTAATGAATATTGATGCAAAATTTTTAAACAAAATACTAACAAGGAGATTATAGCAATATATCACAAAGATCATACCCTATGACTAGATAGGATTTATACCAGAAATGCAGGGCTGGTTCAATATTATGAAACTATCAGCATAATTAACCATGTCAGTAACAATAACAACAAAAATCACATAATTATCTCAATAGATGCAGAAAAAGCCTCTCACAAAATACAATATTCATTCTTATTAAATCACTAAAATGCATAGGAATCAATGGAGCTCTTCTTAAAATGATAAGTAGTATCAATCTAAAACCAAAAGCGAGTATGGTAATAACGGAGATAAACTTCAAGCCTTCCAAGTTAGATCAGGACTTGAAACAAGGATGTCCATTATCACCACTATTATTCAATATTGTACTGGAAATGCCAGCTATAGAAATAAGACAAGAAAAAGAAGTTGAAGGAACAAAAATAGGCAATGACGAAATAAGACTATCACTTTTTGCAGATGATGCATATTTAAAGAACCCTAGGAAATCAACTAAAAACCTAGTTGAAGCAATTAACAACTTCAGCAAAGTTGCAGGCTATAAAATAAACCCCCATGAAGAATCAACATTTCCACATACTACCAACAAAACACAGCAGGATGAGATAGAATGAGAAATTCAATTTAAAATAACTGCAGACAATGCAAAACACTTGTGAGTCTACTGGCTAAAGCAAACCAGTTACAAAGTACTTTTCACACAAATAAAGATAGATCTAAACAATTAATAGAAATATAAATTGTTCATGGGTAGGCTGAGTCAATACAATAAAAATGACAATTCTACCTAAGTTAATTTACTTATTCAGTGACATACCAATCAAACTATCAAAGAGTTATTTTATAGAGCTAGAAAAAAATCGTAACAAAATTCATCTGGAAGAACAAGAAGTCAAGAATATCAAGAGGATCAATGAAAAAAAAATGTTAAGGACAGCAGCCTAGCAGTTCCAGATTTCAAACTATATTACAAAGCAGTAATCGTCCAAATAGTCTGGTGCTGACTTAAGAAAAAGAGTGAGGGATCAGTGGAGTAGGTACACAATACACAGTAGTAAATGACCATAGTAATCGAATGTTTGATAAACCCAAAGATCCAAGCTTTGGGGGTAAAAGCTCAACTTAGGACAAAAATTGCTGGGAAAACTGGAAAACAATTTGGCGGAAACTAGGTGTATACCAGCGTCTCCTGCTGTATATCAAGATAAGGTAAAAATGAATAAATGGTTTATACACAAAGGGTGATATCATAAGTAAATTAGAGGGGCATGCAAAAAAAAATGTACCTGTCAGATCTATGGATAAGGGAAGAAGAGTTTATGGGCAAACAAAAGATAAAGGAGATGACAGGAAGTAAAATAGGTAATTTCAATGACATGAAATTAAAAAGCTTTTGCACAAACAAAATGAATGCAACCAAAATTAGAAGGAAAACAGGAAACTGAGGGGAAATTTTGAGACAAATTTCTCTGACAGAGACCTCATTTCTCAAATATATAGGGAACTGATCCAAATTTATAAAAATAAGAGCCATTCTTCAGTTGATAAATGGTCAAGGAATATGAACAGGCAGTTTTCAGAAGAAGAAATCAAAGTTGTCAATAGTCATCCGAAAAAATGCTCTAAATCAGTACTGATTAGAGAAACTCGAATTAAAACAATTTTGAGATACCACCTTATACCTATCAAACTGTCTACCATGACAGAAAAGGACAAAAATGACAAATGCTGAAGGGAATGTGGAAAAATTGAGACACTAATGCACCATTTGTGGAGTTGTGAACTAGTCCAACCATTCTGGAGCACAATTTGGAATTATGTCCAAGGGTTATAAAACTCCATATACCCTTGGACCCAGCAATATTACTACTAGGTATATATACTGAAGAGATTAAATAAAAGGGGGGGAGACCTTTTTGTACAAAAATATTTATAGTAGCTTTTTTGTGGCAGTAAAGAATTGGAAATTGAGTGGATACCCATCAATTGAGGAATGGATAAACAAGTTGTGGTATATGATTGTGATGGGATACTATTTTGCTATAAGAAATGATGAGCAGGCAGACTTCAGAAAAACCTTGTATGGACTGATGCAAAGCAAAGTGAACAGAACCAGGAGAACACTGTACACAGTAACAGCCACATTATGCAATGATCAACTATGATAGACTTAGCTACTCTGATCAAGACGATGATCCATAACAATTCCAAAATCCTTGCTATGAAAAATGCTATCCACCTCCACAGAGGACTGATGAACTAACAATGCAGACTGAAGCACACTATTTTTACCTCCTTTATTTTTTATTATTTTATTTTGTTTGCTTTCTTTTCCAACATGGCTAATATGGAAATATGTTTGGCATGACCTCCCATGTATAATCAAAGTCAAAGTTCTTGCCTTCTCAGGGAGGGGGAGGGGCATTAGAGGGGGAGAGAATTTGGGACTCAAATTTAAAAAGAAAGTGATTGTTGAAATGGAATTCCTAGAAAGGAAGCTCCCTCTACCAAGCCAGATCAGCATCTCTTCAGTCATGTAGAGTCTTAGAGAGTTTCCTGAATCATGAGAAGCTAAGTGTCCCCAAAGCTCAGCTGAAAGGTCTCAAAGTAAGAACATCTTCTCCTGATCTGTTCTGCAGGGAGAAAGCTCCACCATATTCACCTTTATCTTTATCCAGCAATTGATCTCTCCACCCAAGTCTCTCCCCTCTCTACCACTCAGCTGCCAAAGTGAGTTTCCTAAAGCATAAATCTGACCATGTCATTCACCTGCTCAGTCAACTCCAGTGGCTCCCTATTGGCTCTAGAATCAAACCAAATGCTCTGTCTGTCATAGAAAGCCCTTCACCACCTGGATCCAACAGATCTTTCCAGACTTGTTAGTCTCCTTCTCACACTCTTCAGTCTAGCCTAGCAGGCCTTTGTGCTCTTTTCCCACTCAGCATTGTATCTCCCATCTCCAAGCTTTTGCATTGACTGTCATTTATGCCTAGAATGCCTCCTTACCTCTGCCTCTTCATATGCCTTTAACTGCTTTAACACCACCTCTGCAGTATACTGAGCTTTTTCTAATTTCCCAGCTGACATGGTACAACAGAGGGAATAAGGAAGGGCTACTTACAGGTCAGCCGTCGGGGCAAAGGCGAGGAGGAAGAGCGTATCAAGCATAGAGCACAGGTAACAAGAAACAGCAAATAGAGTAATAGACATTTAGTTAGCACTTGAAGCTGTGAAAAATGCTTCTATATACATGATGTAAATGCTTGGCTATAAGTTACTTGTTTTCTTCTGCAATTCCATATGAATCTCCTCTTAGGACATGGGAACCAAAGTATTTCTCCTACCCTTCTTCTGGAGGCTCTTAGGGGCAGATAAGAATCATTCACAGCTGCCTCTTTCTTCTTCCTCAATTCTTTTCATGTCCACTTAAAGTACAAGATTCACTGATTTGGGTTTTGTTTGTTTGTTTGTTTGTTTTTTGGTGAGGCAATTGGGGTTAAGTGACTTGCCCAGGGTCACACAGCTAACAACTGTTATGTGTCTGAGGCAGGATTTGAACTCAGGTTCTCCTGACTCCAGGGCCGGTGCTCTATCCACTGCACCACCCAGCTGCCCCCTAGATAGCCTTTCTTTACATTAAACCTAAATTTACCTCCTTGCATCTTCCAAAACAAATAAATAAAGTGCAAGAATCAGTAAGGAGTGGAAAACTGGACTTGGAATCAGACAGGGCAGGGTTTGAATCCTACAATCTTTACTGTAGAAAACTCAGTCATCATTGTTATTACTCTTATTAGTCTGGACCGATGATTGCATCAATGCGGGGAACTCCTTAGTATGGAAAAGCCCTCCTACCTGGCAGGGAAATCAGTATTTGTTTTCTTTTCTTTTTTTTATTTAGGCAATTGGGGTTAAGTGACTTGCAAAACTAGTATTTCTTAAGAGCTTACTATGTGCCAGGCTCTGTGCTAAGTGCTGGGGCTACAAATACAAGCCAAAATGTAGACAGTCTCTGTCCTTCAGGAACTCCCATCCTAACTGAAGCTGGAGAGCAGCGAGCAGGGGCCGGCAGAAAGGGACCAGTGTGGAGTCAGAGCTGTGAAGTCTAGAGGGTCAGGAATGGCGCTGGAAGGGGAATGAAGACAGGCTGACCTGAGCCCTCCACAAAATGGAGGCACAAAGAAGGACTCTCCAATGGGAGGTGGGGAAGGGATGGCTTGGGGTGGGATATTCCAGGGGAAGCAGACCACAGGGGTGTTGGGCTGTCCCAGGGCAGGGTGGGAAGTTCTACAATGAGCCAGTAGTGGAGGAGCCATGGTCACACAAGTCAGAATTTGAGTTGGAAGGGACTTAGAAGAAGATAGATGAGGCCAAACTTTCCATTAGGTTAAAGAAAATAAACATCCCTACCAGAGGCCTGGCTGGGGAACAGTTGGCTGAAAAAGATCTGGAGGGTCTTAGTGGATTCCTTATAAGTCAATAATATATTTGGAGAAGGAAGGGAGGTGACAGAGGGGATCCAGACCTATGATTTCATGGAACTTCAGATGTAGAAACCATCTCCATGGTTATAGATGGGCAACCCCTTGCCAACTTGTCATCTCAGTGCCTAGAGCAGTCAAGTCAGACTAAGTCTTGGTTTGTGGAGCACTGAGTGATGCCACTATTAAATGCCAAGGGAGGACTTAAACCCAGATCTTTCTGGCACTAAGGCCGGCCCTTCACTCACTACTCTAGCCTGCCTGTAGATCATCATTATTAATAATATTTACTCTGTTTATAGAATATTTATTATATTATATATTATATGATTATATGCTTTATTAGATAACATATTTATTACAATTATAATATTTATTATATTATATAATATACTTACAATTACATAATATAAAATATTTGTTATGATTATAATTATTTTATTACATTATATAAGTTATTATATATCACATTTATTACTATTATCATAATAATATTTATTACTATGATTAATTATGATTACATCTCCCTGGATTTTAGGTTGAATTCATTGTTGGGGCTGCTTCTGCCCAAAGATTGCAGACATGAAGGTGGAGGTTCTTTCCACTAGCATTTTAAAAATGGAGAATTGGAAGGTACATTAGAAAACAAAAAAGTACCACATCATTAATGGGGGATCATTTGGTAAAACCTCAGAGTGGATTCAAATCTCAGCTCTGCTCTTTCCTACCCATGTGACTTTTTCTGACTCACTTTCTCACTTTGGCCTCAGTTTCTCCATCTGTAAAATGCAGGGGCTGAAGCAGAAGGCCTCAAAAGTCTATTCTCATCTATCCTGCCCTACAGGAAAATAGAAGGGGAAAGGGATCAGAGAAGGGGGTAGTGATAGAACGGAGGTCAGATTAGGGGAAGGAGTATTCAGAATGCATGCAGTCTTGGGGTCAGGGGAGAGGCAAGATGGGGAGAAAATTTGGAACTTGAAATCTTGTGGAAGTGAATTTTGAAAACTAAAACTAAATATTTAAATAAATTTCAAAAAAATAAATAAAAGAAGAAAAATAAAGTCTATTCTCAGTCTAAATATGTGAACCATCTATGGTCCCAGAAAGACAAAACATGCTGGAGTTCTGTGGCCCTTTTTATAGGAAAGCTAGCTCAGGTTTCACTGACAAATAGGAGTGTCTTATAGACAATTTATTATGAAACAAAGCCTAATAGGCTGCTGGCTCTCCTGGGAGCAGACTTGAGGATGTATTTGTCACTTTGAATCAAATAAGATTTCTAACATCTGCCCTCCTGTTAAAAAGGTTTGAAAGTCAACACCGAGCACAGTCTAAGAAGATGAGATTCAATGGAGACCAATGTAAAGTCTTCCACTTGGGTTCAAAAAATCAACTTCACAAGATGGGAGAGGCTTAGTTAGATAGCAGTGTGTCTGAAAAAGATCTGGGGGTTTTAGTGGACCATGAGCTGAATAGGAGTAAGCAGTATGGTGTGGGAACTAAGAAAATTAATGAATAGCATTGAAAATGACTTAGCAACTGTGAATAAGGAGGTGATAACACTCCTGTTCTCTGCCCTGCTCAAACTCCTTCTAGGGGTCAGTTCTAGGCATCACATTTTAGGGAGAGAAGGATGACGAAGGTGAGAAAGATAAGGGCAGGGAGGGATGTTTAACTTGGAGGAGAGTAGAATCAGGAGGGATGTTTGCTATTCTCTGTATGTCCAGCCCTTAGTCCAGTTCCTCAAATGCAGCAGATGCTTAATAAATGTTTATTGTTGGATTGATCTCTGTTGTCGAGTATTTGAGAACTTCTCATGTGGAAAAGCTTCTGGCCTTGTTTTTTGAGGTAATGGGTAGGAATTATAAGGAGATAAATTTGGGTTTATGGTAAGAAAGACTTCCCAAGTGAGAAAAGACTTCCTAAGAATTCAAGCTGTCCAAAAGCAAAATGGATTGCCACTGGAAGGAATCATCAAGAAGCATTTATTAAGCACCTACTATGTGTCAGGCTTAGTACTAGGAACTGGGAAAGCACAGATAAGAGATGAGACAGCTTCCTCCCCTCTCCCCACCCTGGAATATCCATTCTGCTGGGGCAAAGGGAACACAGACAAGTAAAGGCAGGATAGATGCCAAGTAAATACCTGGTGGTTGTGGGAAGGAGCTTTAATGACAGGGAATCAGGAAAGGCCTTTTGAAGGAGATAAATTAGTCAATTAAAACCCATTTATTGAGCACCTACTGTGTGCCAGGCACTGTGCTAAGCACTGGAGGTGTCATTCAGGCTGAATCTTGAAGGGAGCTAAAGGTTACAAGAGGTGGAGATGAGAAGGGATGGCATTCCAGGCAGAAGGGTTAGCCTATCCAAAGATATGGAGGTGGGAAATGGAAGATCATGTATGGGGAATGATAATTTGGCTTGTACGTGAAGGCTGTGAGGTGGAATAATGAATAAATATGTCCCCCCTCATCAGAGAGCAGGATGGCTACCTGAAAGGGACACCAGAAAGGAAGTTCTTGACTGAGTATAGGTTGAACTGCTTGGTTTATGAGGCTCCTTAAAGGGATCTAATCTTCCCCAGCCCTGCAGCCTCTCTGCCCTACTTGGCTACTTGTCCTCTGGGCACTGAAGGGGCCCCAGGAAAGGGCTGCCTGGGGCTTGCTTCTCTGTAGGTAACTACGGAAAGGAAGGCCAGGCCAAATGAGGTCCGGGTGCCTGGAAGGTGAGGCCTTAGGGTGCCCCCATCTTCCACTCCCCCTGAAACCAAATGCTTTGTATCTGAGTTTGTCTTTTAGAAAAGGTATGTAAGGAAATGCAGAGAGTGCTGGATCATGGTTCTCTTCTGCCTGAGTTGAATTAATCAGTTAATGAACAATCATTTATTAATTGCTGACTATGTGTCAGGCACTGGGAATAGTCCCTTCTTGCCCACAGTGTTGACATTCTATCAGGAGAAACAACATGAACCTACATAGGTATCAATGAATGAATGAATGAAAAAGCATTTATTAAACACTTACTGTGTGCTTAACCACTTGGGAATCCAAAAATAAAAAGATGAGGACAATCCTTGCCCTCAAGAAACTTACATTCTAATTGGGACAGACAATGAGGGGAGTGTTTTGGACTGGGAGGGCCATTTTGGTCCAGAAGATTGCATGGCTGGTGAGTGGAACCAAATGGGGATGGATTGAATTACAATTTAGGTATTGGCAGGACTGATTTGATTTTGGTCACAGAATTAGAAATCAAGGGAGGGAAGGGTAGCTTGCCAGGTCTGTGACCATAACCAAATCAGTGCTGCCACAGGACTCATGCCATGGCTGGAGAGAAAACAGAGAGAATAAAGACTAGCTGAAGCCTCCTAGCCTGATTTGGGCTCCTAGGGAGCTCTAGAGCTGAAAGGCTTAACTAGTCTCTAGCCCTGGCAGCAAGGGGTCTGATGAGAAGGTAGCAGGGGACCAAATAAAAACCAAACAGATTCATGTCCAGCACAGTGCCTTGTATACAATAAGCACCCAAAAAATGCATGTTGGTAATGATAGATGTTAATGGGGAGGGAGGGCTGTAGCAGCTGGGCTGGTCAAGGACAGCTTTATGTAAAAGGTAGTACTGGAGCTGAGTTTGGGGATTCCAAGAGGTGGAGGTGAGGGAGGAGTGCACGCCAGGCATAAGGGTCGGCCTTTGCAAAAGCCCAGGCAGGAGATAGAATGCCCCGTGCACGAAATAGCAAGATAGCCAGCCAGGTTACCGGGATTCTAGGGAGCATGAAGGGAAGGATTTTATAATAGATCTGGAAAGGTAGGTGGGGCCAGGTTGTTAAATAAAGAAATTGAGGGTTAATCCTAGAGGTAATAGGTATCCAGTGGAGTTTACTGAGAAGGGAAATGACCTAGTCAGACTTATGCTTTAGGAAAATGCTTTGGCAGCTCTGTGGAGATCGGACTGTAGTGGGGAGGGAGGCGATGGCGTGTGAACAGGGTGGTAGTCATCTGAGTACAGAGAAGGGAACAGAACGAGAATTGGCAAGGAGAATTTGGCATTTATGGCAAGTGAGATGATATATGAAAACCAATATAAAAGCAAGGCACCTCAAACTATGGGGAAAGGCGCAGGCTGTGGTGAGACCCAGAATCTGTGGTCTCCTGGCCTGTCCCAGATGGGCCCATTCTTCATGGAGCATCAGTGATGCCTGGGGGCTCAGTCTTAGTTTTGCCATTGTGAAGAGGGAACGTTAATGCACCAGATTTGCTAATAATGAAGTTCAATACCTACCCAATTCCCCGATCCATCAGTCTATGAACAAGCGTGAATTAAGAGCATAGTGTGTGCCAGCCACCATGGTGGGTAGTGGAGATACAGGGACAAAGAACGAAAGTCTCCACTCGCAAGGACGATTCTAATACAAAAGCAATTATGTGCCTCCAGGTTTAAGGGAAATCTTCTCCCTGACAGACTCCTGGGGGCTGCATGAATTCAGCACTGGGGCCCCATTATGCTTGCCTGGCCTTAAGAATCCAGAAGCAAGGATAACAGGCGGCTGCCGGCTCTGCAATCTATCCCTCTAGGAATGTCACTTCCCTCCCTCCCTGGGCTTCTTGCTGCCATGGTAACCATTCCTAAACCAACAGGTGGAGTTTGAAGGGAACCTTTGTCTCCCAAGTGCGGGAGATTGCCTGGATTATGTCCACACAAAGGAAGCAGCCCAGCTCTGTCGTGTGGATGGAGCTGATTTGGGGCTGTCCAAACAGCCACTGGGCTTCACAATGATTTCTCTTCCTCTGCCTTGTGAGGCCCTGGCCAAGATGGCAGCTCTGGGTATTTCCTTCACAAAGGTGGTAGGATTATAGAATCATAGATCTGGAAGTGGAAAGAATCTTAGAAGCCAATGAGTGAGGAAACCAAGACCCAGAGAGGTCACAAAGGTAGTAAATGTCCAAGGTGAGATGTGAACCTAGGTCTTCTTGACTCCAGGTACAATGCAGGCAGGGAATCTCTCTTACTGTCCTTGCAAGCCAAAGGATGGGAGAGAAGGGGGAGGAGGAAGGAAAGAAAGAAAGAAAGAAAGAAAGAAAGAAAGAAAGAAAGAAAGAAAGAAAGAAAGAAAGAAAGAAAGAAAGAAGGAAGGAAGGAAGGAAGGAAGGAAGGAAGGAAGGAAGGAAGGAAGGAAGGAAGGAAGGAAGGAAAGAAGGAAGGAAGGAAAGAAAGAAAAAAAGAAGGAAAGAAAGAAAGAAAGAAAGAAGGAAGAAAGAAAGAAGGAAGAAAGAAAGAAGGAAGGAAGGAAGAGAGAGGGGGAGAGAGGGAGGGAGAGAGGAAGGAAGAGAGGAGGGAGGAACAAAGGAAGGAAGGGAGAGAGAAAGAGAGAGGAGGGAGGGAGGGGGAAGAGAGCAAGAACACAAAATTCAGTGGAAAAGTATTTACCCTTAATCTGTGATCACATCCTAGTAGATATGCTTTCAGTAGTGCAAATCACAATCCATCCATCCATGCCCTGTCATGTGGTGGTCTCTTGGGCCCTCCTATAAATCTGCCAATGAGGGTCCATCTTTACTTTTCTTGAGACTACATGGATGCCAATGAAACACTCAAGTTATCCATAGATATCACTTCCTTGTCTCAGGCTTGGCTCATTTTTTGATCCAATCCACCTTCTAAAGAGGATTCTGATACTGCCCATGAACAAGTTACTTTAATCTCTTTTGGGCTCTTTCTTAATTTGTAAAATGAGAGGGTTGGACTAGCCCAGGGATTCTTAACCTTTTTTATGTCCTGGACCTGTTTTTCCATCTGTGAACCCCTTCTTTGAATCATGTTTTTAAATACATAGAACACATAGTATCACAAAGGAAAATAGTTATTTTGAAATAGAATTATCAAAAAACAATTTAATGAAGTTCGTGGACCCTAGGTTAAGAATCCCTTAACTACAGTCTCTAAGATACCTTCTGGTTTGAAGACTTTGATCCTAGGACCCAATGTCATTATCATGTATGATTTAATGTGGTACCAGCAGCTAGGGACTGTAATGTACTACTGGCCTGCAATGCCTTGCCAATGAGGTCTTCCACCATGGACTGGCATCTGCTATGTTCTGAAGAGTCCCTGGACCTTCACAGAGACCTGACTATTCACTGCCAAAGAACCCTTCTGATAAGGAGATGCTTTTAGCCTTTCTGAGAAAAACTGGTGGGTTGTACTTTCAGAAGGCACTTGGAAGCCACATAAAAAGAAGCTGCTGAGAACTGAGATATGTTTCTTCAAGCTTTCTGTGTGTGTGCCCCATGACTGCATCAATTACAAAACGCTTAATGCTTAACATAGGTCATATGGCTATCTTGTTTGTTCTGGCAGAAAGATGGGAGTAAAATTTGCAAGCTACAGACTGATAAGCTTGATTTCAATTCTTGCCAGACTTATAGCATATAATATTAAAGGGATGCTTAATGAACATCTGGAATAGGAAGCAACAACTGCAAAAAAAAAAAACCCTGCAAGAACAGGTCATGCCAGTCAAACCTCATTTTCTTTTCAGGCAAAACTGCTAGATCAGGGGAATGTGGTAGAGACAGTTTGCCTAGATTGGAACAAAACATCTGACCAAGTCTCTCAGGCCTCTGAGGCTCCTTTCAACTCTCAATCTATGATCCTATAATCTTGACAGGCTAGGATGGACACTGGGCCAAATCTGATAAAGTGAAATGTCGTGGGGATCACTGTCAAGTCTTGCACCTGGGTTAAAAAAAAATCCATTTCTCACATGCAAAATGGAAGAGGTGTTGCTACAGAAGAATTTATCTAAAAAAGGTCTGAGGGTCTTAGGGGCCAGTGCATTTAATATGAATGGACAGTGGGGAAAAAGGCAACGAGATCTCAAGCTGAGTTAAGGAAAACAGTGACCGGGGTCAGGGAGATGTGGTACCATTGAATTTGGCCTTGGTAAGACCACATCTACAGTTTCGTATTTTGTTTTGGGTGCAAGGATGGAGCAAGGATGATGAAGGTCTCCAGATCATACCATCCGTGTGAGGAGGCCCTGGAAGGGTTGGAAATGGTTAGCTTAGAAAAGAGTTAGAGAATATACACGAGAGCTATTTTCCAGTGTTTTAAGGGGTATCACATGTTTGTCCCCAGAAGGCAGAACTAAGAATGATGTGTAGAAAGACATAGATTTGGGGGCTTTTAAGCAGAGGCTAAATAATAATGGAGGCACCTAGCATTTACATGGTTGCAGCTAGGTACTTAGTATAGAGTGCTGGACCTGGAGGCAGGAAGACCTGAGTTTAAATCCAGCCTCAGACATTTATTAGCTTGTGTGACCTTGAGCAAGTCATGTAACTTCTGTTTGCCTCAGTTTCTTCATCTGTAAAATGAGCTGGAGAAGGAAATGGCAAACCACTCCAGTATCTCTGCCAAGAAAACCCTAAATGGGGGTCACAAAGAGCCTTATACAGCTGAACAACAACAAAAAACATTTCTATAACTTGTTTTGCAAAACAGTATACAGATACTATCTCATTTGAGATAATGATAATACGCATGATAACCTAAGGAGATAGGTGCTATTCCGATCCCCATTTTGCAGATGAGGAAACCAAGGTGAACAACAGTCCAGTGACTTACCTAGGATCACACAGATAGTAGGTGTCTGAGGCTGGATTTGAATTCAGGCCTCTCTGACTCCAGGTCCAGCACTCTGTCTTTGTCGTTGTTCAACCTTCATTCTAGAAGAGGACCACCACATTATTCACTGCATCATGGAGATGAATGACTTCTTGTCATCTGTGTTGAAGAGAGGATTCCTCTTCAGCTACAGGTTGCAATCAATCTCTAAGATTCCTTCCAATTCAGATAGTCTGTGAAAATAAATTTTTTAAAAAATTTTGGTGAAACTTCTCAGGACTGTAAATACTGGCATGCCTGTGAGTTCTGGCAATGGGCTCAGAATTGGTAGGAAAAGGCAAAATGAGCAGCTTATTATTGGTAGCAAGTTGAAGGGGCAACTATTAAGGTTCTGTTACATAACATTTCACAACATAAGATTTTATTGGGTCAAGAAGGCATTTCACTATCGTGGTCAGTCATCTAGCACTTACTAAGAGTCTCTATGTGCCAGGCACATAAATTTCCCCAGAGAGATTATTACTCTGGGGATACAAAGGAAGGCAAGAGATAGTCCCTGTTCTCAAGGATCTCACAGTCTAATGGTGGAGACAGCATGGAAACCGCCATGTACAAACAAGATACATACAAGATCGGAATATCAGAGGGAAGGCACTAAGATTAAAGAGGATTAGCAAAAGCTTCTTGCATCCTAGTGTCCCTACTCTTGAGTGTTAGGAGGAGGGAACCATGCCTAAGAGGAAAGACAATAGCGTACAATGATTGACTAATGACCAGCGTTATCCAGCTGGTTAACGTCTAGACTTAGCTCCAAAGACTGACTAATGTCTAAGAATGACGAGATGAGATGACTCAGGTGCAGCATTATCTAGAATGACTGGCTGATGTTAAATGGAACCCCAAAGACAAGAAAGTTTTCCCTTTTCAATGTAAATAGATGGATTTACCAGGTCAATCTCACAAAATATTACAGTGGGCATTTTCTGGCATCCAGATTCAGATTACACAGAAGGTAGTATATAGTCCAGTAAAATGAACACTGAATTTAGAATCAAAAAGTCTGATTTTGAATCCCAGCTCCATCATTTATTACCTAGGGAATTATGGGAAATTTGCTTAACCTCCTTGTGTCTTCTTTTCCTTGGTTTTAGAGAGGAAATATCCATTCCTACTCGACAGCAATGTTGGAAGTGCCATTTGGTAAACTGTAAATGGGTATTCTGAGACCCTCGGACCCTGGCCTTGGACAGGTGAGCCTTCACCTTATCCTGCTTGGGACTTCCTGGTCATTCCCAGAACATATTTACACACACACACACACACACACACACACATGCACCTTTTTAACACCCCCTTTTCTTGCTCCCTATTATACGTTATCTTTCCACTATTAGGATTTAAGCCCCTTGAGGGCAGGGACTTCAGCGTTTGTTTGCATTTGTATCCACAGTACTTAGGAGAATGCCTGGCACATGAGAGCATATTCATTCATTCACCCATTTAAATACTAAAATGACAAAGCTTATCAATAATTCAAGTATCTGTGATAATTCTTGCACCGATGCATATAGAAACCATTCTGCTACTTAGTAAAAAGTCTTTGAAAGTTGCCATGGCTGGAAAATACATCAACCTTCAGCCAGTATGCTGATGACCCTTTCTGTCTCCAGATAGCAGATGGAGAGTCAGTTACCAGACCCATACTCCACCACCTTTCCGGTATGGTAGGACCTGCTGGAGTTTGCTTTCTTGTTATATCCTGAGAAAACCCAAGGTCCTTTCTAGACCACATGAAGCATTGGAGGAGGGCTTTACTGTAGGCATACAAATGCAAAAGACTATTCTTAACATTATCCATTATGGCTAATATGGGACTTTAGCTGGTTAACGTTGAACATTAGCCCAGGGTAGACCAAAAGCTATGGTATCTCCCTGCAAATGCATATATACCTAGTGGGAGTGGTAAGTGTGGGTGGACAGATGGCTGCACTGATGACTAGGTGGTTGTAGGGAGTGTCCTGACAAATTCACAGGTGAGTCATAGCCTGAAAAGGGCTGGGAAATGCTCTGTCCTGTGTGCTTTTCAGAGGAGCTGTATATTGCTTTTTACAAAGCCTCAGTTGGAGTTCATCTCAGAGACCATCTAAAGCTATATCTGAAACCAAGTGGTCCACCTTTTCCTTGAAGACTTCCAATGAGGGAATGCTGCCTCCAGAGGAATTCCACTTTTGTACATTTTGAATTGTATCTCCTTATGTACAGCAGATATTTTTCTCTCTGCATCTTCTGCCCTCCCAGTCCTACCCTCTGAGGCCATGTAGAATAAGTCTAATCTCTTCTCCTCATATGCAATTTCAATTCAATTAAAGAAACCTAGGTGAATCCCCTGCTATGTGCAAGGCAGTTTGGTATAGTAGATAGCAGGATGAACTTATAGGTAGCAATACTTGGGTTCAAACCCTGCCTCTGATGTTTACTAGCTGTGTGATGTTGGGACAGGCTTCCTGAGCCTCAGGAAACTTTGCTAGAGTTGCCAAAAAATAAGAAAGAAAAGAGGAGGATTGAAATAAGTTTGCAAATAAACAGAAGGAAACAACAGAAGAGGAGGATAGCTTTGAAGGGATTATGTTGAATTTATTGTGTTTTTTAAAAGTAGATTTTATTGCTATCTTTTGTTTTTACATAATTTAAATTTTCTCCAGCAGCCCCTCACATATAATCTTTTTCTGTTTTTTTTTTATATTTGGAAACATTCTTTTTATTTATTCATTCATTCGTTTGTTTGTTTGTTTGTTGGTGACATTCAGAATAAATTACTATTTTTTTAAAGACAAGGAGGTGGATAAAAGAGAAGACTTCCCAGAGGAGGTGACCCCTGACCTGAGTGAGCCTTGAAGGAAGAAAAGATGCAGAAGGAATGCGTGCCAAGCATTCCATGTCAGGTCCTGAAAAAGACAGAAGGTTTCCAGGATCCTTCTTTTGCAGCTCTTGTTCTTGGCATTGTCCAGGTCAGGGTGACCACTGATGCTATTCCAACCCTCAAAGAACTCCCCAGTTCCTGGCTAAGAGCACCCTTTCCCCCAGACACCTTAGCTTACTGAAACTTCCTGACCTGCCCCAGGGCCTCCTGATACCTCTTCCCAGGTACTATTGGCGCAAGACCGTACCTGCCAACTTTGAACATTCTTATGATCTTGTTCATTAATATTCTTGCCAGTTTGCCTCCTCCATGCTGGAAACCTGAGGGTGAGGGCAGGGGAAGAGAAGGGGAGGTAGGTAATATACCTGCCTACTGGGGCCACTATGGCTGTCCATGAACTGGTCTGTAAGAGCATCCAAGAAAAGCGTGCTTAGGAAGTTGAGCTCCTTAAGCATCCAGAAACTCAGGCAGGATGACTTTGCTTTCCAGAGCAACCCGCTCATTCATGGTAAGTAGACCCAGCCACCCAGGTGCCAAGATAGGGTTGAAGGGAATCTCATGCTCTATTCTTATAGCTAATAAATCGGGCTGGCTGAGAAGCAATGTGACCTGACCTGGATTCACATCCTGGAGCTCTGACGCTTGCGAGTTGTGTAATCCTGGGCAAGCCACTTAACTTCACAACTATGATAGGGCAGGTAGGGCTTTGTCCCAGACTGCCAGATTTCAAGGGTGCTGATAGGACTCACAGTTCTTCAGCATGAACTCCCCACACTCCAGCCTCCCCTGCTCTTCAGAGCCCTCAGTTGAAGTCCCCTTTCATTTCACTTGTCCCAGGTGAAGTTTGTGGTGCCTGCCTTGAGTGTGAAATTTCCCATTCATGTTTCTGTCCAATCCCGTCATCCATAAAGTGGGTATTACTAGACCTGGATTAACTAACACTTAAGATTGTTGGGAGGGTCCAAGTAGATGTCCATAAGTCACTTGGATGAATTGTAAGGAGTGCTGGCTCTAGATGGTGAGGTTGAAGGTCCGGATCCCGTGTTATTAACCATATGTGTGACCTTGGGCAAGTTACTTGACCTTTCTGAGCCTTGGTGTTCTTGTTTGAAACTGAAGAGGCTAAACCAGCTGACCTTCAAGGTCTCTTTCCAACTCCAAATCTAAGAGGCTAAGATCCTAAGACCTTATGAAAATCTTGAGAGTGTAGTGGAGATAGGGTTTCACTAAGAGCCAGGAAGATCTGGGTTCAAATCCTACCTCAGACATTTACTAGCTGTATGATCCTGGGCAAGTCACTTTACCTCTGCCTGCCTCAGTTTCCTCAATTGCAAAATGACAGAGTTGGTCTAGGCAGCCTCTGGGGTCCCTTCCAGCCTTAGATCGATGGCAGCTCATGATGATTCTCACTCCTGTGGTACTCCCTGCCAAGTGTAACCAATGGAACACTACCGATTTCTGTCATGGATTGTTTGCTCAGCCTGACAGGTGCATTCATCTTGTCTCTCCCATCAGGGGGCAGTTCCTAGCCAGTGGGGAGCACAGCTCCTAGCTCTCCCTCCCCTCCATAGCATAGGGCTGGCTGGACACAGACGCGATGCTTAAGAAAGCCTAGTCTGCTTGATTGACTGAGACTATCTCATCCAATCCTTAGTGACTGATTTACTCATCATGAGGCAGCCACACCTTAATGCCTGGAAACACAGAATCAAAGAAAGTGCAATTTGAAGGGAGTCTCATCTGCTTCCTCCTCCAACACATACCAGACAATAAGAATGTTCCCCAAAATATACTAACCACTGTGGCCCACAACCTCTTCTTGAAAATCTCCTGAGGCTGCCAGTCCTACTTTGAGATAGCTCTCATGATTAGAGAATTTTACCATACATCAAACTTTGGTCTGCTTCCTCCCTCCCTCCTTCTTCCCTTCCTTCTTTCCTCCCTCCCTCCTTCTTTCTTTCCTCCTTCCCTCCTTTCCTTCTTCCTTCCTTCTTTCCCTCCCTCCTTTCTTCTTTCCTTCCTCCCTCCCTTCATTCCTTCTTTCCTTCCTCCCTCCCTCCCCTCCTTCATCAAAGGGCATACATAGTTTAATGATTTTAGGAGGCATCACTCAGAATTGCTTTCCGGAATACTAAAGCAGTTTATAGCTCCACCAATAATGTACTAATGTACCTGTTTTCCCACATCCCCTCCAGCATTTGTCATTCTGCCTTTCTTTTGGCAATTTTGTCCATCTATGGGTGCGAGGTAGAACCTCAAAGTTGCTCTGTTTTGTGCTTTCCTAATTATTAGTATTTTGGAGAATTTTTTCATATTGTTGTTAATAGCTTGAATTTCTTCCCACTGATATCTTTTTGATCTTTTATCAGTTGGAGACTGAGTCTGTCTCCTTTGAAATTCTATTCACTGCTCTGAGTTTAACTGAATCCGACGTGCATTTATTAAGTGCCTAGTCTGTGCCAGGCATTGTACCAGGTGCCGGGGAAACAGTCCGTTATTAAACACCCTTCTGCCAGAGGTACAGAGACAAACAGAAAACAGTTCCCACCGGCTAGGGCTAAGCAAAATTCAACTCAATTCAACCAGCATCTGTTAGGCACCTACTATGTAAGAGTTAACAGGGGGTAGTGAATACGACAGTTGTCCTGAGAATTGGAAAGTCCTGGTTTCAAATCCTACCTCTGATCCACACTACCTGTATGACCCTGAGGAAGTCACTTAGCCTCTTAATACAGAGAAGACATTTATGTGCATTAGTATAGGAAATCTGATTTAAAAAAAACTGATGAAATCACAAGTCTGTTTAAACAAAAAGGGGGAGTAGCAGGTCCTGTCCTGGGTGCTGGGGATACAAATGGAACTGTCCCTGCCCTCCGAGTTTACTTCCTATTGAGGGAACCAGCATGTGCACTGATGTGAAAATTCAACATGATTGTGGCAGAAGGAGGGTGCAAGGCTTAGGGGTTGGGGATCAGGAAAGGCCTGGACATAGACATAAGCTGAGCCTTGAAAGAAGAAGATAAGGATTCCAAGAAGCATAGATGAGGAAGGAGCCCACTGGTTGGGGTGGAGAATGGGCATTTGCAGAGGGAGGCGCAGGCAGAAGTATAGTGACAGGAAATGGGGTGCTGAATCTGAGAAACAAGGAAGCCAGTTTGGCTGAAATGGAGGATAAGTAAAAGGGAGTCAGGCATAATAAAATAGGTGGGAGCCAGATTTCGAAGGACTTTAGATATCCCATAAAGGAATTTATATTCAATCTTGGAGACAATAGGAAGCCAGTGATGAAAAAAAATCAAATTCTTTCTTTCTTTTTTTTTTTTGGTCTAGGCAATGGGGTTAAGTGACTTGCCCAGGGTTACACAGCTAGTAAGTGTTATGTGTCTGAGGCTGGATTTGAACTCAGGTCCTCCTGAATCCAGGGCTGGCACTCTGTCCACTGTGCCACCTAGCTGCCCCCAAAACTCAAATTTTTCTTGGCCCTAGGTAGATCACAGATTTTTTTCCTCTATTCTCAGATCCTTTGGGTCAGTTTTTGAATCTCAAGGAAGATGTGTGAGGAAAGTCTTTGCTAGAAAAAGCGACCTTTACCTGATCTGGCAGCCACATTTCTTCAAGTAAACATTCTGCAAAGTGTTAAAATCCAGCACACAAACAGGGAAAATGAGGCCTGTGGACTTGAAGGTCTCTGATGTTTTCGTTTGAGTTTGCTATGGAGAAGAAGTTGGGTCATTCGGGATTTCTCTGCTGGTTGGGCTAATTGCTGTGATGATTTGTCATTTCATTATCTGCCTTCCCCCGGAGAACTGCAAGGAACAAACACTTTTTTCTTGGGCTTGAGTTAAGGAGGATTTCCTCTTGGTGCCTTTAAAAAGTGTCACTTTGTGGGAGCTGGAAGGGACCTGAAGAGCATAGAGTCCAACCCCATCATTTTTCAGAAGGGGAAACTGAGGACAGAGAGGTTGAATAACTGGACCAGGGTCATACATGGGTATGAGGCAGGATTTGAACCTTTGACTCCATATCTGACATGCTTTCCATTGTACCACACTGCCTCCAAGGTGGGGTTCATGAGTCTGCTGTTGGACTTGAGAGTGGTGCATCCCATGGTGAAGGCAGCTGGGGGAGGAGAATAGAAAGAACACTGGCTTTAAAGCCAGGAGCCTGGCATTTGAGTCCCAACCCCTCACAGACTGTGTGACTCACTTCCCTAGCTCCCAGTTCTCACTGTCCTCATCTGTAAAATGGCTGTAGTCACACTCTCTCCACCTGCCTGGCAGCCCCTGTGCTTTCTAAACCATCTGTCCCCTTTGTTTAGTGATCCGTCAGTGCTCTGTAAGGGCACTGTCTTTGTGCCCTGCCTCTGTTTACATGATCGGCCTTCCTTCCAAATGAAGAGAAAGACCGTGCTTTCCTTCCCCACTCCAGTGATTTCCAAACCAAGCACATTTGAATCTGGAAAAGTTTTGCATAGCTGGGCTGAAGCCACAAAGGGTAGATTTGAGCAGATGAACACCTGGGTTCTGCTGTGGCAACTGCCATCCTTGCCCAGCACTGCCTCAGTGTCCCAGGAAGCTTCTCCTAATGCAATCCAACAAGCATCTATTAAGTGCCTGCTATATGCAAGGTCCAGGCGGCAAGGGACAGTGGTTAGAGAGCTTTACCCTCAGAGCTTAGCACAGTGTTTGTGCCTAATAAGCACTTAAACTCTTCATTCATTCTTGGATAACTGGCCTCAGAGACAGAAGTCAAATCAAAAAGCATTCATTAAGCACCAGGCATTATGCTAAGGGCTGGTGATACAGAGAAAGGCAAAGAAAAGGAAAAAAAAAGTCCCACTCGCTGTTCTCAAGGAGTTCATAGTCTGATGGCTATCAGACAGCTAGATACAAACCTGCTATAGAGGAGGTAAACTGGAGCTAATCTCAGAGGAAAGGTCTGACCTCTACTAGCGTGGGTGCCTGAGCACTTAGCTCACCTCACAGTGGCCCCAGCAGCTCCCTAACACTATATGGTGCAGGGTAGGTGCTAATTTGAACTGCTGGGGGGAGAGTCCTCCCTGCGAGTTTCCCACACTCAGAAAATTACAGGTCTAGAACACACACACGTACAAGTCACTGTACTAGGTACCAGAAGTACAAAAACAAAAGTGAAACAATTCCTGCCCTCAGGGAGCTTCTATTCTATAATATAATATACATAAAGAAATACAAAGTCTACCCAGAGAAAGTTCAAAGTGGAGACCCCCTGGGGGGTCAGGAAAGGTCTGGTATAGGGGCTGGCACCTGATCCCATGCTTTAAGAGGAAGTAGGGGTCATCTGAGGCACAGGGACGATGGGAGAGAATTCCTGATATGAGGGACGGCTGATGGAATGCCAAGTATGGAGAAACTCTCAGTGATCAGGAGGAGAGAAGGCTCAGCAAACTTGTTGTTAGGGCAGAAAGGCTCAGTGACTCTCCCCAACATAAATAGAAATCTCCTCCCCATCCTTTAGCTGTCCTCCTTCCTCCTACCCTCTTGCCCCCTATTGTGCCCTGAACATTTTTGTTTTGATTTCAAGCTTTTTTGAGTCATGGCATTGGTGGATTGGAAGGCATCCCTGTGACCATCTTGTTGAACCTGAGTTCTGCCTGAACGGGGATCTCTCTTGACAACATCTCAGACAGGAGGTCACCCAGCCTTACTAACCTTCAGGGGAGTCCATTCCACTTAGGGGCAACTCTGATTGGTAGGAAATATTTTCCTGATGCCAACCATGTATCTTCCTTTCCACCAATTCCTGCAAGGGCTCCTGGTTCTGCCCACCAGGGCCAAAAGAACTTCCACGAGACAGCCCTTGGAAGACTTTACCGCAGCTAGCGGCCACCCTTCCATACACTCCTTTGTTTCTCATGTGTGAGTGTGTTTGTGTGTGCTGCTTTTTCTGTGACTCAGGACATGTGGCACTTTGTAAACAGTGACCCTTTGAGAGGGTCAGAAGGACTAACAGGATGGGTCAAAAGCCAGCAGAGTCTAGGGAGTGGGATGATTCCAGGACCAGGAGCAGAAACCCATCAGATGATATTAGGGAAACATCTAATCCTTTCCAGACTTCCTCCAGGGAAGAAAGAGATGCTATGATCTTTGATTTTCCCTCTTTTGTTCTTTCTGTCTGAGGGGGGGCCGCAATGGGGTCAACAGATACACTGATATTCATGATCCAATGTTCAGGCCTGGAAGAAGAAACTAAAACAAATGAAAGAAGGAAGGAAGGAAGGGAGGGAGGGAGGGAGGAAGGAAGGGAAGGAAGGAAGGAAGGAAGGAAGGAAGGAAGGAAGGAAGGAAGGAAGGAAGGAAGGAAGGAAGGAATGGCTGAATTAATAAATAAATAACCCTCAGCAGAGCTGAATCATTTGCTGCTTCCTGGGAGGGAAGGAGTGTTTTCTCCTTGAATAAGATTCATTTGTCTCTCCTCTATAGAAGGAGAAGCCTAGTCTTGCTCTGATACCAAACCTCCTGCTACTTAGCCTGGCCTGGTGGCCCATAGTCCCAGAAAACCTTCAGATCCACTAAGATTCAGGCTTTTCCAGCCATCCAACCAGAATACTGCCACCATGGCTTCCTTCTAGCTCCTGAAAGTGTGTTCTAAATGGGCCAGTGCCCTCACCACCCCCAGAGTCCGAATATCCCCCAGCTCTTCCACACCATCCTCAAGGGCAACACTGACACAATGAAATTGGGTCTAATCTCTGTGGACCCCTTGCACATCTCCCCTGCCTTACTGCCCCAATTTTAAAGCCCCAGTGACCCTTTGGCCTGCATTCTGGTCTCCATTTATTTCCAAGACCAAACACTCAACCGAAGGCCATGTATATTTTTAAAATCACCCAGTATCGTGAGCTGAACATGGATCCCTCCCTTTTCCGCCCACTGGGGTTTGGTTTTTTTTTTTTTCCAATTAAACTTAACCATTAGCAGAGGTGGAGAGCTGGGAGGCCGAACAAGGCCCATTCTCACGCAGAACCTCCCCACATCACGTAAGTCTGTCTCACTTCTGGCCTATCGCAGCTGGGGAGGACACACCTGTTCATGGCTGGAGGCGCGGAGATTGGTCTGGTGTGGAAAGTGCACCTGCGCGGGGAGGGGTGCAGGGCTACATGTAAGCGGAGCCTTGAGACACCCTCCGTCTCTTCTCTTTTCCAGCTTAAACAGGCAACATCACTCTGAGCTGTCTCCCTTCCAGCCCACTGGTTTTCTTTTGAATTCCTTTGCCTTTGGCCTTCGGTAGTCTCTCCTCCAGAGTTAAAGTGAAGCCCGTTGTTACCTATTGTACTCTCAGGTTTTTTGTTTTTATTTTTATTTGTTTCCTGAATATCACCTCGAAGAAGCAGTGGGCTAGAGAGAATCACCTTTGCGAAGACCGGGGAAGATCTGAAGATTAGCATACTTGCCTGCCCATCAGTCGCAACATTTTTCTTACTCCTCTTTTGAAGGTTGATGATCTTGGTTTGGGAAAAGATTCCAGTCCTTTTAGCCCGAAGTCATAGAAGTGTATTTGCTTGGTCCTGAAGGCCATGGTATTCCAGGTATTTGGGGGGTGCAACAGTCAAGTTAGGGCAGAAGTGAATTCAGGTGTCTATGTTTAAGAGAATAATTCATAGATTCAGTGCTCTCCTTTGCACACGGTCGCTGGCTGGTTTTAGAGGACCTTGTGTTTGGTTCAGGTTTTGTCTGTTTTGAGTTCGGGGGGAGGGGTATAGAGACATGAATCCTAACGTTCATTCACTAGCCAGACAAACCAGTTAGGGCAGGTCAAGGCAGACAGCAAGGAGGGGTGGGGGGGGGGAATGCCAGAGGAGAGAACCAGTGAGGAGGAAGGTAAAAAAAAAAATTAAGGTAGGAGTGTTGGGGAAGACTTGGAAAGACTCCTTTTAGTTACTGAAATAACCTCCATTGGGAAGAAAGGAAGAGAGAGTGAGAGAGAAAGGAAGAGAGAGTGAGAGAGAAAGGAAGAGAAGGAGAGAGGGAGAAAAGAAAAGAAAGAAAGAGGAAGGAAAGAAAAGGAAGGGGACAAAAGAAAGAAGAAAAGAAAGAATGAAAGAAAGAAAAAAGGAAAGATGGGAGGAAAGAAGGGAAGGAAGGAAAGGGAAGGGAAAAGAAAGAAAGAAAGATGAGAAAGAGAAGAAAAGAAAGAGAGGAAGGAAAGAAGGAAGAAAAGAAAGAAGAAGAAAGGAAAAAGGAGAGAGGGAGAAAGAATGAAAGAAAAAAGGAGAGGGTAAGGAGAAAGGAAAGGAAAAGGGAGGGAGGAAGAAAGCAAGAAAGATAGAAAGAAGGAAGGGAAAGGATGGAAGAGAGGTAGAGAAAGAGAGAAATTAAAAACAAAAAAAGAAACTAGTAAAAAGAGAAAGAGAAGAGAGAAAAGCAAAAAGAAGGAAAGAAAAGAAGGTAGAGGGGGAAAAAAAAGAATATGCAAGAAACCAAAAAAAGAATCTTCCATGGGAACTCCAAAGATTTGTTCAGCCGTTGGAAGGACAGCAGGTGAGAGCAGCCATGGTCCAGTGGCTTTTACGGAATCTTTCTAGCAACATTAATGAGCTGGGTCTCCAATCTAACAAGTGAGCAGGGATAAAAAATGGCTACTAGCATAGGCAGAAATCTCTGTGATATCTCTTTTCTAGGCAGCTTGATTGGGGAGAACCAAAGAGCCTTGCGGCCGGACTTTTTCCTCCCTCTGACTCCCTAAATCAGTGCCAAGTTCCAAATTCTAGGATTCAGGAGCCATTTTGGGGGTACCAGGTCTCCCTCAGCCCAGTCAGTTGCCTAAGAAATGCGTGGCTGCTCTTGTCTCCTCTGGAGATGATTTTAGTAACTAAAAGCCTTTTCTAATGCTCCTGCAGCCATAACCCACTCTAGGTGAAAGGCCCTGGAGCAGGGAATGAGGGGAGGCTGTTACCAGGTGCCGTCTTCTTGAGCATGGCCTCCGAGATGCATAGCTGCTCTCCACCCCTCAGGTGGCTAAGTGGTGATCACCCTGACCACTGCCCCATTGGCTGATGTTGGTGTGGTTAGCTTGGGTCCCTTCTCGGAATGTGATGGTATCTGGGGACGCCCCCCCTCCAAGCCAAGCTGTTTGTCTAACAGCAGGGAGAGGAATGGGCAGGCTCCCAAAATACAAACCAAAAATATTAGCTTCTTCTCTAGCCGCTCTTGGGGAGGCAACCTTCTGGAAAGTTCCTTCTGGAAGGGGCCTAGAGACTATTCTGTTCCTCAGCACTTCCAAAAGACTTGGTTCCAAAGGCAAGCCTGAGTTCAATTAAGTTATTTTCATGTTAAGAAAGAAATCGATGAAATAATCCGTAAAAATTTTCGTAGTTGTGAGCGAGGTAAGCTTTCCCCCCTTGATCATGGGAATGTCTGGATATTTTCCATGGGTAATAAATAACAAAGCCTTATTTGTGTACTGTTTAGCACCAGCTTGGTCTAAATGACCACAGAGCCAAAGAAAGCTTCAGTAGGAAGTGGGGGAGTGGGGGGCTGCAGTGGAAGTAACCGAAGGAAAAAGGTCATTCTCTCTCACCTGTACATTTCCCTTACTTGAAAATGGGGGAATTGGCCAAATGGAAATGAAAAGAAAACGGGAAATGATGGCGTTCTACTTAGCCTACATCTATTGGGAAAAGTCTACTCAAAAAGCTTCTTCCACTAGTAAATGCAAAAGATGACGGCAAATATGCTATCCTGGGTGTATTAGAACCACATGGACATTGATTTGGGGTAGACCGACATTTTCCAAGTCTCTTTGTACTAGGGAGTGCGCAAATGGGTTAGGAGTCTGGCAGGCAAAAGAAATAGGATGGCTTTATGTAATGCTAGCTTAGTTGGAAATAGTTAATATGTCTATTCCACGAAGGCAAATATTTCTGGACCTATTAGAATGTTCCTGTTCCCTCTTAAGTAATTCAGCCTTAACTCTTTTAGTTTCATTTTAATCCCCCCCATCCCTACCCTCCTTTTGTCTGGAGGATGGGAGAACTTTGGAAAATGATGACATTAATTTTTTTTTTTGTCAATGACAATAATCTCTATGAAATCTGAAAAGGTTAGCATGATTGCCAGGCTAAATGAGATGTAGTCAGTGGTGAGATATTTTAAAATGCAAATTGAACCCAGAATATGGATGCAATCAGCTACTAATTCACCTGATATTTTCGTTAATTTGCAAACATTTTGTTTGCCAAAGCCCCTTGTCAGAGTGTCATTGGCCTATTCTGGGGAAGGTAGAAAAGGCTTACGGGAATTATTTATCACGATCAGGAAACAAATTTTTTTTTAATTTAATTTTTGGGGTAAGGGTAATAGACAATGGGGGGCAGAATGAAGGAAAGGGACTGAGTTTGCCATGGCTTTAGAGGTACCCTCACAAGACACAGAAAAGGCCTCGCAGTATACCCAGATAAATATCTTTAATAAATGATGCATTCCCAATATGAATGGGGTGATGGAAGGACCTTCTGTGTAACCCAGCTTTTAAGCCTCTGAGCCAGCCCCTCAGGCTCAAGGATGGTACATCAGATAGAGCTCAGTGATAAGGAATCTGGTTTCACAGGGTTTGCTCTTTCACGGGCCCTAGTTATTGATTAAGGTAGAGCCAGGCAGGTTAACTCACGAGTTAGTTTTCCCCACACTGGAACTCACATTCCTTCCTCAAGAGCCGCCAGGGCTTTTGTGGGCCAAACCTGGGCAGGCACATTCTCGCTGGGAAGGCCATGATGGATGCTTCAGTGGCAGGCAGGACTCTGATCACGGAGAGACAGGGGAGGAGGACAGGTAATCCAGGTACCGAGCTAATTATGGGGGCTGGGTGTATTTTAAGAGGAGTGGTCCAGTTAAAAGTTCCAGTTTCTCAGCCTTTCCTTCTTCACTCTTGACTTTTTTCTCAAGGCCTAGGCATAGGAAAAAATGGTGATGATTAACTAAATGAGGTCTGTAACCTGGGCGACCATTAGGGTTGGTTTTATATTTCATAGGGACTGAATGTCCAAGAGAAAGCACCAGATTAAGGACTCTGAAAAATGGGCTAAAATAATAATAATAAAAGGGAAGATTTTTTTATTGACATTTTTGTCCACTCGATTTTTTTTTTGCCAAGGTAAGATTCTTTTTATTTTCTTACCCTTACTGGAGTTTCTGTATGTGTGTCTGTGTCTGCTCCCCACCCCCCACCTCCCCAATTCCTCCAGTCTGAGAAGGAAGACCTTTTCTTTCTCTGTGTGTATTACAACTGGGGTGTTAGCAGAGACCACCAAGTAGAAATCAGACAGCTAGAAATGGAAATCGGTGCCATTTTCCCTTGGGACTCTCCTGCTTCTTGGGTAGACTTGGGAATTTAGGAAAGACTTTGCTGGGTTGAGGCCGGATGGCAAAAGAATATTTTTCCTCTTGTTCTGTTTGTTGGCTATAACTGCTTAATTTGGAGTGTGAAGGTCAGATCGGAAAGGTATACTTCAAATCCAGAGTAGTTTGTCTCTCTGGGAGGCAGTCAGGGAGTGGGTAATGTGTTGAGAAACAGAATTGATTTGGGGGTTTTTTTTGGTCTTTTGTGTGAAAATTTTCAACCTGTTGGTCTCTCCTAATCCCACATGTATTCTTGGAAATGATGAGAAGGGGAAGAGTCATTGGAAATCGTGGAGAGGGGATTATAGTTTAAGGACAAGTTGGTAATCTAGAATCACAGGGTTTTTTTGATCTATGGTTCTGTGACTAAATGGCCTCCAGCGTCCCTTCTAGCTCAGTGTCAGAGATCCTATGACCTCTGGCTGGTGAAGGCACTCTCAGAATGCCCGCATGGAGAAGGGGAAAGCCACAAAGGAGGAGGAAACCAGAGTCTTAGCCGCTTCTGAATCAACAGATCTGGGCTTTCGGTTGCTTTCAAGAGTGAATTTATAATCTAGTAAAACTGCAGAGGTTAGCAGAGGAACAATGAGCATTTGAAGTGGTGGCAGTTACTGGATTTAGATTCTTTTGTTGGTGATTTTTTTTTTTTACTCTGTAAGCAGTTAACGATTAGGGGTGGGCCAGAAAGTGTCGTCGGGAACTCATGGGACCCTCATCCCTATTTCTCTCTCTAGTTAGAGTTCGGGGAAGCTGGGCAGTAGGGACAGGCAGGGCTGTGCTGGAAAAGAATCCCATGTCACTGACCGGACCGACCTTCCTAAGATATGCTCAGCTAAACAGTATTTCCTGAAACTCTGGAAGCTGGCGCTTTGAAAAATAGTGTTTTGGGTTTTGTTTTTTGTTTTAAGGAGGTTTTACTATGTGAAAAGGAGATGAAATGACTTCTCTGGAAGATTGCCATTTCCTACCTGTGTGACTTTGGCCACGTCACTCCCTTTAGGGGCCTCAGTCCCCTCAGGCGTAAAATGAAAGGGCCGGAGTTAATGATCTTTAAATATATGTTCGTGTGATTCTAATGGGTTGTATTGTTGAGAAAGTAAGAGAACAAGGAGTGAGGCATTGAAATAGAAATTTTAAGCAAATAAATATACACCAAGAAAAGTTACCATTCTCCCCCATTCTCTTCCCAAGTCACTTGTTTTTTTCCTAGAGGAATTAGGGATACCAGAACTTGTCCACCTTTAGGACAAAGCCAATGGAAGGGAAAGACACATTCCTTTTAGAGTCAGCGTTAGAAATTCCAAAGTTGCCAGGTTGTCTGAGAAATGACTTTTCCTCTAAAAGGGACAGTGACTACAGGAATATTCCCCTTAGAGTAAAATTCATAGTTTTTATTTGCATTGTTCTTGGAGGAATACCTAACGCCTAGTAGTACCTGGTTGGGTTGGAGGAAATGGACAGAGTGGATGGAGCAGAGAAATTTCATTCAATTCAATCGAATTCAAGAAGCATTTACAAAGTACCTACTGGATGCCAGGCACAAAACGCAAGGACAAAAATGAAAAAGTCCTTGGCTTCCAGAAGGGCTATGTTGTCCTTCTGTGGGAGCTGGAAAGGCCATTGTCTAGATGTGTAGGAGGCAGAGGAGGGAGGTACCTGCCCGCCAAGAAGACTAGCTGAAAAGGTGACCCAGGAGAGCCTTAGGACAATCTAGGTTTGGTTTCCTCTGAAACTCTTTCGGGTTCCTGTAGCTGCCCATGCTGACCAATCTGCTTAGACAGAAATCAGTTTGCGTCAGGGTCAGAGATAATCTAATGGTCAGAAAATTCATTGTTACTAGCCCTAAAGAAGGATTTTCCTAGGTCTATGGCCCCCCACAAACATGAATTGGAGAGTCTCAATGAAACCAGGTTTTACCTGTTTGGAATTGCTCACAGGGAGTCCAGACTGTGCCAACTCATGATTGTTTAGCAACGTTGGCATTTTCCATCTTGGCGTTTCATTTCTAGAGAAAGAGTTGTAAAAACTGGCTTGACCCTCTAAGAAGGATGTCCGCTAGTGATTTCTATTTACCTCCCAAACACATGACGTATGTTGTTCTTTTTTAGTGGGTCTCTATTTTGGTAGGAGTTGAAGAAGCATATGAGGCATTGTTTCTTCTGTTTGAAGAGCCAGAGAATGGAAACTGGAAGGGAGGTGGGGGTGGGGAGAGGGCAGTGGCTGAGCAGTACGAGGGCAGCTTTGGTGTTTGCTTTCAGTTTCAGAGTCGCTTTGTAGGGGTGTACATTTAAAGCTTGAAGGACCCTTAAAGGTCATCGAGTTCAATCCTCTAATTTTACAGATAAGGAAACCGAGGCCCAGAGAGGTTAAAGGAAATTTGCCCCAAGTCAGGAGCCAGAATTGGAGCCGAGGTACTTTGACTTCAAACCCTATGGTCTTTCCACTGGGTCACTGAACTCTGGCAAAGTGGAGGCAGGAGGTTCATTCTAATCTCCTTGCATAGCAAGGTTTAAAAGTCTCGCTCCTTAGGGTTCTAAGTATAAATTTTCAAGAAAACAATTTCAAGAAGCTATCCTTTTCTCAGCTGTGAGAATAAGAGCTAACCCCATGCATTGGACTTAGAATCAAAGAACCTGGGTTCAAATGCCGACTCTGCCACTTACCACCTAGGTGGCCTTAGGCAAGTCATTTCTCTCTGGGCCTCAGTTTCTTCATATGTAAAATGAAGGAGTTGTACTAGATCCTCTCTCTGGTCCCCTTAACCCTCATTCCATGCTCCTAGGAGCTTCAGGGTCTCACAAAAATGTGCGTTCATGTTCTCATTGGAGCACAATTAGGGTTAGGGTTAGGGCTAGGGTAATGTCACTCCCAAATATTATGGCCCTTGGACTTCTCCAGAGTCCCCTGTAACTCCAGAGTGTCTTGGGGCATCTCCCTGCTCTTGTCCCACTCTCTCTGATGCCTATCCTAGTCACCCAGAAGGTCCTGGGCAGCCTTCCAAAACCTAGCTGAGGAAGCAAAGGCAAATAGGAAAAGAAACCCAATAGGATGAGGAAAAGCAAGGTTTTGTGCCTTGCCCAGAGCTGGTGACTCTTTGAGGGTGAGATTTAAGCTTCCTGCCTCTGAGTCATTGTTGACACCATCACTGCTTCATCAGCCATGCAGGGCTTAGATCCTACTCCTTCACTGGGTCATAAGAGAAGGGTTATAGTCTGGAGGGATCACTAATACTAGGCATACCCTTGGGCCTCCTGAACACTGATCAGCAGCTAAGGAAGGTTGAGAGGTAATGCCAAACCATCCAGGGGGACTTGGGGGCTTGAGCCAAACAAGAAGGAAAACAAATTTGCTAGTTTATGAATGTAGAGTCAAGGTCATTGATTCTGGAAAATAAAGGTGGGTGCTAAGGGTAAGGGAAGCTTCCTTAAATTCTGGTACACCCTCAGATGAGGGACTATTGAAAAAGCAGGATGAGAAAATGCATTAAAATGTGTCTTCCTAAAGAAATCTACTTGGCAGGCTGTTGTGGACTGAGGTTTTGCTGCTTCTACTCTCAAAACCCCCCGGTGGGGGCTTATACCAATATCACCCCAGCCATTGCAGCCACGTTATCCCTGGGTAATTTACCAAAGTAATTGACGTAAGAAATGATCCTGTGTTATATTTGTCCAGGGTAGCCAGGGGAAGGGAAATGGGTTAACGTGGGCACGCACATGTGTCTGTGTATGTGAGAGAGAGAGAGAGAGAGAGAGAGAGAGAGAGAGAGAGAGAGAAAGAGAGAGAGAGAGAAGGAGGGATGGAGGGAGAGACACACAGAGACAGAGACAGAGAGAAAATGAAGTAGGAAAGGAGGGATAGGGGAGAAAAAGAGAGAGAGAGAGGAAAGGAGGAGGGAGAGAGAGAGAATGACAGAAAGAGAGGGAGGGAAAGGGGGAGGAGAGAGAGCAATTCCAACCAGTTTGGCGACTCTCACACATGGAAGCGACTATTCTTTTCTGCTTACCAGTCCCTCCATGTTTTCCCTCCTCCAGAGCTGGGACTCTGGTCCTACAACCCTGAGAACTTTCTTCCAGTCAGGGAAGGCAGCCTCACTTGTGGCCTGCCTAGGAGGGTGGGAACTGCTCACCCCAGCTGAGCTCATGCCGAGTGCAGGTTGGGATTCCTGTGGGACCCTCAGGAAGGGTGCTGCTTCCTCTGAGCTCAGTCAAGGCCCCCAGATCTCAGCAGAGAATGGGCAGCTGGCTTTCTAGCCTGTTGTGGATGGGGCAGCAGGAGGCAGGTATGAAAAGAACCCTGTATGTAGAAAGAGAGGATTTGTGTTCAAATGATACTGTGGCCACTTTCGTATCATCTTCCCTGACCTGGGTGCTAGGCCTCAGTTTCCTCACTTTTACAATGGAGAGGAGGGCACTAGATGAATCCTAAAAGCCTTTTTGGCATTATATTTGGTGGTGGAAATTAGAAAACATACTACAGCGATTTGGTTTGAATTCTAGCTCTATTATTTACTGTGTGACCTTGGACAGATTACTTTTCTAGACCTATTTCCTGATTTTTAAAATTAGAAGATTGGCTTAGGTGGGCTGTAGGCTCCCTTTCAGCCGTAAATCTATGATTTTATGATTATATGGCCTATGTGACATTTAGTAAGTGGCTTCACCTCTCCTGGGCCTCAGTTTCCTCATCTGTAGTAAAATGAGTGGGTTAATTTAGATGGCCTTTGAAATCCTCCAAATCCTAAATCTTTGACATTATGTTCATTTGACCGTGGGCAGGTCACTTTCTGTGCCTCTGTTTCCTCATTTTTAGAATAAGATTAGATGAGACAGCCTCTGGGGTCCCTTCCAGTTCTGGGTCAACGTTCCTGTGACTCTGTGGAATGGTGGGGACAATTCAGACATTGCTTAAAAGAATTCAGATTGCAGCTTTATGAGGTTGGAGGAGTTATCTTCGTTTACATGTAGATGTGATTGGGTTTTTTTTTTTAAACCGGTTTCCCAAGTCCCCTGGTGTTGACGCCATTCAAGCAAGTTTATATTTCATGGAGATGACTCCTAGAATTACTCCCCCAGAATGCGTTCAAGAGGAAAACTGGGCCAGAGCTGCTGGCCCTCAGCACAGTAGACTCTGGCTGGATCACTGGAATGCTTCTGGGGCTCCAGTTCAGAGCCACAAGGAACAACCCTCAGGCTTTTGGCTCATTGGGATGTGCCACGGAAGCCGCAGCTGGGCCAAAGCCTGGCCCTTCCAGAGGGAGCTTGAGTATGGGTGGGAGGCTCTGGATCAAGGGTTTGTAGGCAAGAGGTGATTGGCTTTGTGGATCCCAAAATGCCTAGGTTGTAGCGGAAAGGGTGAATGATTGGCAGTCTGGAGCTCAAACCTTGTCTCTGAGAGAGGTCAGGTGGCAGATTGGGGTTTGAATCCCACCTCACACACTTAATAGCAGTGTGACCCTGGACAAGTCCCTTCATCTATCTAGGACTCATCTGTAAAATGAGAGGTTTGGACTTTGATGTCCTGGTAAGGTCCCTTTCAGAGCTAGATCTGTATTTCTGGGATTTACTGAAGATATAACCTTACACAGGGCTCTTCTGTCAAGTGAAGAGGCTCACTGTGATGATCCCAAAGGCTCCTTCATCTCTAAATCCTACAAGCCTATGCGTTAGGCCTCATAGCATGGTGATTGAGCACTAAGCTTGGAGACCTTAAGACCTGGGTTCAAATCCTGCCTTCTAAGTCTCATCTGCTTTTAGATCTAGAACTGGAAGGACCCTCAGAGGTTAGCTATGTAGTCCAACCCTTTCATCTTACAAAGGAGGAAACTGAGGTTTAGAGAGAGAGAAAATGACTCATCCAAAGTCACATCAGTAAAATAGCAGATCCGGAATTCAAACTCATGTCATCGGGCTGCAGATCTAGCGCTCTTTTCCTTGTACCTCATTGCCTCTAATCATCCACACCTCGGTTTCTTCATCTGTAAAATGGGGCTATTCAAACTGGCATTAATTTCCTCAAAAGGGTAACCATGAGGAAATTGCTTTCAGGAGGCCTAAGGGAAAGAGCACAAAATCTGAGGTCACAGGATCCCAGATCCAGAGCTGGAAACAACTTCAGAGGCCAAAAAAGTACAACCTTTTCATTTTACAGATGGAAAAACTGAGGCCCATTGAAGCAATGTGACTTGTCCAAAGTCATACAGGCAAATCAATTCCCTTCTGAGACTCCATTTCTCCATATGTAAAATGAGGATTGAACCTATAGTTCCTACCTCCCAGGACTCTTACTGGGCCCACACGAGACGTCTGTAAGACACTTTGCAAGCTATGGAACTGTCATGAATATCTATTATGAGTGTTCCCCCAAATGACCAGAACCAACCTAGAATAAGAGAGGGCAGAGTTTGGAAGCCCATGCTAGGATACCTAATCCACAAGCAGAATGAGATTTTTGAGCCATAGGATCTGTGTTCGAATCCTGATTCTGCCACTTTGGTATCATCCTGGGCAAGTCTGAGAGATTTGTGCTGGATGGCCTCTGAGGTCCCTTCCAGCTCTAAAAGTATCACCCCATTACCCTATGAATAAGTGATGGAAGGTTGGGGTCCGCCACGAAGGTGACAGACCTTCCTAATATAATTGCCAACTCAAAGGTGGCATAACGGGGAAGGTGCTTTTGATTTCTGGGGGGTTGGCTGTTATACAGCTTCTTGGAGATGGCCCCTGCCCAGCTAGACAGGGCTGTTGACCATAAAACTGTAGCCTGGTAAGAAAGCAGGCATTGCTCAGCATAAGTAGCCTGGGCCCCCACCTACAAGGATGAGGAGGTTTTTCCTTTTCCAAATTAGAGCGAGATCCCACTAGAGGGGCCTGGCGATGCTGAGGCTGCCTGGCACCTTCCTTACTCCTGGTTGTAAAAGGATGGAGCAACTCAGCACACAGAGGCCAGAAATGGACAATTTAAAAATCTTTAAAACCTGTGAAACATTTCAGAGGTTTTCTCTCATCTGGGCCTCTGTGAAGTGGCTATTTATCCACCAGCATTATTAAATTTCTGTTTTGATAACAGCTCACTCAACTGCTTTAAGGTTTGTGAAATGACGTGGGTAAATTAGTTCATTTGGATTCTTCTTATAACCCTGGCAAGAAGTGGCTATTAGTAAGGGTTTTTATTATCTCCCTATTTCACAGATGAGGAAAAGGGAACGGAGATTCAATGACTTCCCCAGAAAGTGTCAGAGGTAGGATTCCGGTTCAGGTCTTCTTCCCTCCAAATCCGCAATGCTGGTCTACCTCTAATGACATATTGGAGGGGAAAGGTCTCAGTCAATGCCTGCATGGGCCCCCATGTAACATGCTAGGGGGGAAAAACTGAGAAGAGTAAAACTTGAATTTCTAAAAGGCATCTAGTCATAGGATCATAGATTTAGAGGTGGAAGGGACCTTAGTGGTCATCTAGTCCGATCCACTTATTTCACATAGAGTGGTGGAGAAGGCTAATAGTCAGCCATTAAAAAACCAAACCAACAAACAAAACTGACTTCCTGGTTCTGGGGAGACCAGGGTGTCATAAATATCATCCTTCCTCTACCTGTATTTGTTCTGGGCCTTCTGGGCCTCCAATAGGGTTTTTCCTTTGCATAAAAACAAAACAAACAACTCTCCCCCCCTTATTTGTAAAAGCTCCTTAATTCTATAACTTATAGATGGAATATCCAAGTTTCTTTTGTTCTCCACAAACTCTCTCCCTGATTATTTCTGCCAATGTGTTTTCTCTCCCCTTGGGAGAAATCCCTCACTCTTGGGCACAGAGCAGAGACCCTCAGAGGAGGCTCTCTCCTTTCTAAGATTCTTCTCCTGTTCCCTGGAGCCTGAGAAGCAGCTTTTAATCTAAGCCTGGCTTTTCCTTTCATGCTCTTGTCTGGTTACATCAATGGCTTCCTAATCCATATTTATAATTCATCTCTCCCGGTTCAAAAGGACAGGCCCAGTTGGGTTGGGTGTGGTGGTAGAGGCCCCTCTCCCCCATCATCAGCCTTTGGACCTGGTTGCCTACGGAGGCCTTTCAGAGGGGCAGTTCCCACTTATCATGAGGCCCACACCCGGAAGCAGGAAATACAGACACTCCCTACCACTCCCTGGATGGGGTGGCCCAGCACCTGGCCTGGTGCCTGTCCCTCACTACTGCACAATTGCCTTTCCGTGCCCGGGGAGGCCATTTTCCTCCTTCAAAACGGGTCACACATCAAAATGGCTGGGGCTTTGGCAAGACCCTCTGCCCCTGCTCTCTCCTTCCTTGTCTCCCAAACTGCTGAGAGCAGTCCCCAAACCAGCCTACCTCCTCCAGGGTCTGGGGTTGTCTGTCAGAAATGCATGGAAAACAGCCCCTTCCCTCCAGGTGCTTGGAGCCTTTCAAACAGGGGCCATTCCCGAATTTGGGCCCTTCCTTTCCAAAGAGATTGAATGTCAAGGCTGAGCCCCTTTGTCTCAGACAAAGGACAGTAATTGAGTTGGCAGCCACAGAAACCGGTAGAGCCCTAAGGGCAGGTGCCTGGACTTTCCTCTCCTTTTCCCAGCCTGGCCCCTGTCCAATCCAAACCAACCCAAGCCCCCAACACAGAGGCAGCAGGGTTTCATGGAGAGAGCCGGGCCTCTGAGGCTGGACATCTCACCCATCCCTGCCCCGTGCTGGTTTTGTATTCAGAGGCAAATTCCTTAGGTTTTTGGAGGAGGTGCTGGTCTGCCTTAGAGGGACTTACTTCACCAGGAGCTCTTTATATCAATGAAATCACAGGCTTTAATTTAAAAAAAAAAAAAGGTGCAGGCCCAAAGAGCAGCCTATCCAGGAGGAGCGTCCATTCCCTGCCTTAGGAGGTGGTTATTCTTGACTCATCATCCCTTAGGCTCCCAAAAGACCCACCCCATATCAGCCTTATTTTGAGGACTGTGCTTGATTACCTGAACTTTCTGGGCCTCCTTCCTCCCCTAATCAGCCCTTTTGGGGTATGTAGCCCGATCTCACCTAACTGCTTTGATTTGCTATGAAGATGAAAAGGAAGATCAGTCCCTTGGCATCCTTCTGCCCTGTATTCCTGGATTATGGCAGTGCCTGGTATCAAGGTCTGATTAGCTCAATACAATTAACATTAGGATGGTGCTAGGCCAGTGGATGGAAAGTCTATGGGCTCCCTCAGGAAGTCAGGCTAGTGGGGGCCTCCAATGAACAGAAAGAACACCAGACTCCTTTCCCCATTGTCCATTTTCGCTAAATTTTCGTTCTTAAGATAATGACTTGAGAGAGGGAATCCAGCTCAAACTTCATTTCACAGGGGAAGTAAACTGAGGCACAGAGAGGCAAAATGATTTGGCCAAAGTCACACAGCAAGTCAGTGGCAAAGCAGGGATTCGAACCCAGACCCTTTGCCTACAAATCTACCCCCCTTTCTCCTGCACCATGGCTGCACCCTGCTCTCCAAAATCCTCCTCATGTTGAATGCACACCCCTCACCCCAGGATTTGGCAAAATGGCTAAAGGTGTATATCTCTGGTTGCTGTTGTCTCTGTCTCCTTTTTTTCTCCCCTCCTCTCTCCCCAAATCATGGGGCTGGGTTAGGTGCGCTGGCTCTGTTCCTCCTCAACCTCGATTCGGGGCTGCCATTACCATCTTACTGGGCAGCATTGGATGGTAACTGGGTTTCTAATACTGCCTGGTAATGATGATGATGGGGTCCCGCGGACAACGTGGAAAGTGGCCAGCGAGGGAACCTGCTACAGGTTAGTGGCACCAAAACAGAAGGATTGCCTTGGGGGTGGGGAAGTGGGGGGGTTAAGCAGGACGTGTGCTCATGGCAGGGGGGGAGGGAAATGCAGACAAGGAATCCTGGTGAGGAGGGGGCCATCGAAAAACAAACCAAGTGAGCCAGAAAGGAGAGACGCAGACAGAAGGCAGGAGAGAGAGGGACAGACAGGGAGGGAGGGAGAAGAGACAGGTGGAAGATAGACAGGAGAGAGATGGACAGACAGAAGGGGAGGGAGGGAGGAGAGACAGATAGAAAACAGAAGGAGAGAGATGGACAGACAGACAAGGAGGGAGGGAGGGAGGAGAGACAGGTGGAAGATAGAGAGGAGAGAGATAGACAGGGAGGGAGGGAGGAGAGACAGATAGAAGATAGACGGAGAGAGATGGACAGACAGACTGACGGGGAGGGAGGAGAGGGAGACAGGAGAGACAGATGGGTGAATGGACAGAAAGGAAGGATGGACAGATGGACAGGAGAGACATAGAGGAGAGACAGATAGGCAAATGCATGGAGATAGGAAAGACAGAAACAGACAGAGAAGGAAACAGAAAAGAGACAGACAGAGATGAAAAAGATCAACACAGATACAGAGAGACAAGGAATCTGAAAGACAGAGACAGAGTACTGGTGAGAAGCCAATGTTTTTTTGTCCACAGCCGAATCTGAAATGCCCTTACTTAAGCAATGCTGAATAGTCAATCCTGAGTTAGGTTGAAACTCTGAGCCCTTAAGGTACCATGACCTGACCAGAGTCACTGAGCAAGGGTTAGGGGTGTGTGGCTAAGAATGAGCCTCTTTCCTATTGTTGAAAATATTTTCCTCCTTCTCATATCTGTGGCTGTACATTAGAATTACTCACACAGGGAAGCAGTGTCATGGCTGGTGATGGCTTCTAACCTCAGATCATGAGCGTGCGTGCACACACTCACATACACCCACACACTTACATACACTAGCACCCCCCCACACTCATATACACTCATATATACACATGCTCACATGCACACACGTTTCCCCTCAGGGGCCTGGGATGGCTCAGCAAGTCTGCCTCCTCCCTGGAGTCCTTTTATTCCTGAGTTTCTTGGGCATTTCCTCTATAACACCTCTCCAAAGCCTCATTGTCATGGAAAAGGGCCCCCCAGTTTTCTCAAGGGCCCAGGTTGGTATGGAGCTACCGAATTAGAAGGGGCTTAGGTCTGGCCAGGAGATCATAGGGCTAGACCTGAGAGGGACCTTAGAAATCAACTGGTCCTATCTCCTCATTACACAGAGGGGAAACTGAGGCCCAGAGAAGACTTTGCCCAAAGTCACACAAGAAGTATGTGGCAGTGGGATTTGAGCCCAGGTTCATAGAGTGACAGTAAGAAGGACCCTTCAAACCCACCCAGTCCAACTCTCATTTTTCAGACAAGGAGGTGGGGGCTCATAGAGTGGGGAGGTGGCTTGTTCAAAGGCTTACTACCCTACAAGCAATAAGAGACAGGCTCGGGATTCTAACCCTAGTCCTCTGCTGCCAAACCCAAGCACTATTAATAACTGCCTTTTCTACAGACACTTACAGGTTTGCAAAGCATTTTACATATGATGGTACTTGATTTTCAAGGCACCTCTATTAGAACCATGGGTCTTGTTATCCCCATTTTACTGATGAGGAAACTGAGGCTCCTTTCACTGCTCATGGTCATGTCATAGATGGGATTTGAGCCCAGGTCTTCCTGACTCCAGGTCCAGCACTCTGGTCAGCTCACGCTGATAATACCCAAGGTCTTTGAGGCTTGGCCATGCTCTTAGGGCTATCCCATTTCCTGTCCCATCCTTCCTGTCCTACACTACTATACTGAGTCTCCTCCTCTGGAGGTTCAATCAGTCTCCATGTTACCATCACTGTCTAGTGGCTGCTCTTCCTCCCATTCCCTCCTGAGATTCTGTCTCTAGAAGGTAGCTCGATATCCAGATTAAAGTCACCGCCTAGTGGGGGCTCACCCTTTAGGGATTGTTCTAAAGCAGAACAGACCCCAGGGACAGGGGCCCCAATGAAGAGAGAAGCTGAGTTGCTCCCACATATACTTTGTGGTTTTCCTGTCTGTTTGAAGACCTGAAGCAATCCAGGAAGTGCCAGCCTGAGTTATACTTAGTGGCGGGATCCTAAATAATGATTTCTTGGACTCCCTTGGACGGGTGGCCTGGTCCCAGAGCAGGTGCTCCATCTGCACCTGGCAGGTGCTGAGTGTTACTTAAAACAGATGAACAGACAACAGCAATGCCCTGACGAGAACAACATGGTGCCCACTGTTTGTTTGAATGCTGAAGGAGGGAGCCTGGCCAAGAGCTGTTCACCAGGGAGGGGAGGGGTTCCTTGTGGCCCCAAAGGGGCAATGAAAGGTTGCTTTCTCTCTCTAGTCCCCTGCCCATGTGTGCCGTGAAAGCTGGGGGAGGGACCACCATCCTGCCTAGAAGAGATGGACGCAGAAAGAGATGGCTTGGAGTGGACGTGGTCTGGAGTGAATCTAACAAGCCTTCACCAGGTGGAAGGGGCCTTAGAGATCATCTAGTCAAACCCCCTCATTTTACAGATGAGGCCCAACATGGATAAATGACTTGCCCAAGGTCACCCAGACTTCACCATTCTCCTTGTGATTTGAGGACCCTTCCCACAGCCTTCAGTTAGCTCTTCTATGTGTCCCTCTTGCTTCCTTCTTCTCACTAAAAAACAGGCTCTGAACCTGCAGGTGCCCAGCAGAGAACTGATAGGATACTTATCAACCCCCATAGAAAATTAGACTGCCCTCCACCTCCAGGGCCAGCCAATGGAGACCCTACCAGTGATTGCCGAGATTTCAGCAGACTGCTCTCTCTTACTGCTTTTCCTTTCCCTGGGCACAGGGCATAGGGCTAATCCCAAGGTTCCTGTATGTTCTGAACTCAAGGTACTGGTAAATATGTTTATACTAACCTGCCTGTCCTGTCCCTTGGGCTCCTGCCCTCCTCCTCTGATGCCAAGTAACAGGGGGATCTGCCTGAGTTTCTCATTCACAGTGGGTTTGGCCGCCTGGCTTTTCTACCTGTTGGGAGAAGGGGAAGGGGACGTCTAAGGGGCCAAGGAACAAGACAAGGGCATCCGCACCGCTCCAGGCCCATGGCACGAAGTGGGCCTCTGTGGGCATCTTACTAGACAGTGCTGGATTTTTGGATACATTCTAACACTGTCTGGTAACGATGTTTAAAGAGGAAACCCAACCCGGCAGGTGCCTGAGGACGCTCCTGAAGATGCTTGCCTTAGAGCTGCTGAACCGCATTACAGAAGTGAAAAGAGGTCAGATCTGGGGCTGAGACCACTTCTCCAAGAACCCTCCAGTCTACCTGTTGTTTGACAAGAAGCAGACGTGCACAGAGCACTAAGAAGGTGGGTACTGGCGACACAAAGCTTGAGGTCTAGGAAAGGAAGGGTCGATCTGATATTTCTGGGGCTTGGCCACCCACACCAGGGCTGTTACTGAAATGCTGCTACTCAAAGCCACAAGGAAATGGCCCCGGGTTTCTTGTCAGAAAGTCCTGGCTTTGCTACCTGTCACCTGTGTGTGTCCTTGGGTAAATCTTGGGCAACTGAGCTCTCTGGGACTCAGTTTCCTAATCTATAAATAGAATTGGTTGGACTCAATGACCTCTATGCCCTTCCAGGGAGTGGTACCCAAGGCCTACCCTTGGCAAGACCTTTCTCCTTAGGTGGGTCATGCCAGGACTTACTTTTATCTATCTAAAAATGGCTCCTATGGCATTTGCCTCCAGTATCTGCTTTAGTCTCAGGATGCCCTCCTGGGACCCCTTCTCCCTTCCTCAGGGCATAAGTGACCAGTTATCTGGCCATCGAGGAGCCCAGCCTCCCAAAGACCCCAGGCCAGGGGGCCGAGAGAAAGTAGAATCTGGGCAGCTGTATGACTAAGCATTAAAATATGAAGCCCCACACCCTCCCTTTCCCCCTGGAACACCCTCCATTGTACAGGGCCGCCCACAGAGGGTTATTTCTTTCAGCTGGAGACAGATTACATTTCAGGGGAGAAACCCATTCTTTTTGTCTTCCAGACAATGGGGAAAAACCGTTTCCAACCCGGCTGCCATACTGGAGCAATGATCAGATATGGGGCTGGTGGCATTGTGGAACTGGATTTTGTGAACGAGGATTAGCCCCATTGTTCTAAAGTGAGTGGGGGCTGGAGAAAGCTGGGGAGAGGCAGCAAACTGTCTTTATTTCTCCCTCGAACAAAACCAAAACCTGCTCACTCACTCTCCTGTTCTCAGTGTCCCTTCCTTTTATTTTTTTTTCTTGGAGATTATATTTGATGGATGTGAGACCTAACTATAAGAATCACTACCATTTAAAAAACAAAAACAGAATGAAGGAAAAGTGCCTCATATAGTTAAGTGGAGGGGGAGAACTGAACAGAGAGATCACAGAAAATAAAGTAGATAGTTTCAATTGCAATGATACTGAAGAGTTATTGCCCAAACAAAATCAATGTAACTAGAATAAGAAGGGAAACTATCAATTGGGAAAATGCGTTTGACAATTTAAACCCCTAATAACTGCAGGGATTTTGAGCTACTGTTAGCCACACTCAGAATTGAAGGGGGGCAGACAAGCAGCTCAGTCAATATTCAGCAAGAGATCTGTGATCTCATGAGGGTTCCAATCAAATCCCACCTTCTAACTTAGTATTGAAGTCCTGACTAACCAGTTGCTTGAGACCAAGAGACTTGAAGTGGCCGCTCACTTGGAGAGTATCAGAGTCAGGGTTTCTGACCCCAAATCCAATTCTCTACCCACATCATGCTGCCTCCTACAACGTAAGGCTGTGCCTCATTTTCTGGGCCCTTGGTTGGTGTCCCTGGCTCCCCAGGTCCCTGTGTTTTAGAGCTAATCCCTAAAGAATGAAAGATCTGCCATTTCTTTGTATTTCCACAAAAGCAGCTAGAACAGATGGAGAACACCTGTTCTTCAGGATGCAGGGAGATGGGTGGATTCCTGTTCCTCTGTTGGCTTAGGGTGTGTTAATAAGCACACTCGGTGTTTGCCCACATCCCCATTTCCTCTTCTAACCATCAGGACTTTTGAAGGGAAAAAAGTGATTCAAACCCATTGCCTTCCTTTCTCTTTGTTATAGCATTGATGATAATAATAATAGCTGGCATTTATATAGGCTTCCATCCTTTGTCTCAGTGGAGCCTCACAAAGGCTTCTCAATGGAGATAGGGCCCACAAGTATTGTTCTTGGGGCACTAACCCTCCTTGCTCCAATGACTCTTCTGTGGCATCGATGGGGTGGTCCCTCCAAAAGGGCCTCACTCTTTTGGAATCCCTCCCAGCTCCGACTATGATCCTAGGAGAAGGTCCCTAGATACCCACTGGACCCTGGAGGATTAATTTCTTTTCTTTTTTTTTTTAAAGTGAGGCAATGGGGGTTAAGTGACTTGCCCAAAGTCACACAGCTAGGAAGCATTATGTGTCTGAAGCTGGATTTGAACTCAGGTCTTCCAGACTCCAGGGCCAGTGCTCTATCCACTGCACCACCTAGCTGCCCCTGGAGGGCCAATTTCTAAGTCTTACCAAAGATACCTCTTACCCACAAACCTCTGCTTCACACGTTTCTTGTTTTTCCATGTATCTATAATGCTCAGCAAAGTGCCTAGCATACACGCTTGATAAATCCTTGTTGACTTAAGTCGATCCTATCTTCAAACTGATCATCTGCCCTCCCCATTTCCACATTCTTTTCCCAGGAGGGACCCTACACAGATGCAGCATCTCTCCTGGACACTGCTTGGTTTCTGGGGCATCCCTTTCCCTTGGGAACACTTGCCCAGCCCTTCAGTTCCTCCATGCTCCATCAGAGGCTTGGAAGGGGTCTCAGAGGGTCATCCAGACCAACCCTCATTTTGTAGAGGTGAGAACTGTGGCCCAGAGAGGTTAGGTGACCAGCCCAAGGGCACACAGTTAGCAAACTGATCAGCAGCAGGATCTAGCAAAGACCCCAGAGGCCAACCCCTGAAGTTTACAGTTAGGGAAATTGAGACCCAGAGAGGTTGTGACTTGCCCAAGGGAACACAGGTGGGAAGTATCAGAGCCTGATCTGAATCCAGAGCTAAGGTTCTTTCTACTGTTCCCTGGGCCTGCACCAGGAGTTTCTCAGCCCATACCAAATAACCAGAGCCTCCAAAGCCCAGAGTCTCCCCAGCGCTTCCTTCAAAGGGCACGTGTCTCCCCTGGAAGTGGGTTCAGGGTTAGAGCTAGATGAGGGTGCAGCTAGAGGCCAGACCCAGCCCTCAGGTGTGGGCCCTCCTTTGTCTCCGAGCCCGGGATTACAGCTCAGGGCTCCGCCCAGGGACAGGAGGGGCTTGCCTGTCTTCAGGACTCTGTTCCCTGGTTGAGAAGGAGGAGGCTGGGAAGGTTCCTGGTAATTAGCTTGCGTAAATGATTAACTGCTCCCGAAAGCCATTCAGGAAATGTGGGAGATGGGAGTGACCTGGCAAACTGGATTTTAATGACTATCTAAGCAAGTTCATTTGCAGAATAATCCCAGGTCCGGGGTGTTTGCAAATCCCCTTGATGGCCGGCCAGGATAGGGCGGGGGTGGACAAAGAAAGTAGAAGTGACTGAGATTTGTACTAAATCAGGGACGGTTAGGTCCCTTCAAGCCCTTTACCCTAAAAGCCACCTAACAATTCTTACTGCACCGAAGAGGCAGCCTGGTGTAATGGAAAGACCACAGTGGTCAGAACCAGAGACCTGGGTTCGAATCCTACTTCTGGACCCTGGGCTTCAGTTTCTAAAATAAGGGGATTGGCCTCTAAGGTTTCTTCAGGCCTGTGTTAGCCTAAATCACAGGTTCTGGGGAACAGATTTAAAGGTAGGAGGAGAATCTTGCAGGCCATCAGGGACTGATCATTCATTTTACAGGTGAGGAAACAGGCCCAGAAAAGGTAAGGGACTGCCCACAGTCACTCAGCTGGTTGGTGTCTGAGGCAAGATTTGAACCCAGGCCTTCCTGACTCAGTCCAGCACTCCATCCACACTACACCACACAGCTGCCTCTCAAAGCCTTAGTTTGCTCATTTATAAAATGGGGGTGAGGGAAAATACTAGAATGTAAACGCTCTGAAGGCAGGAACCATTTCACTTTGCCTCCTGGGGTTCCTGGCCCATGGTGGAGAGGGGCCCTTAATGTTTGCTGATCAACTGAATTAAACACGCTCTCAGTCTCTACCTCACAGGACTGTTGTTAGGCTTCGCAAACCTTATTTTACCTTATTTGAAATCTCAGACTCATAAGCCTTCTCTACTATTCAGAACGTGGGGCTGTGTATGGACACATTTCCCTAGAGGGGGAAAAAGGACCTTCCCCGGGTACACGAGGGCCTGGCTCCAGCAGGAATTCCTTCTCTTTGAAATGGTCTAAGCCGCGTTGCCGTCGTTCCCAGCCTCATCCCACCCCCCCCACCCTCGGGGACCCCAGAGCTGCCCAGGAGGCCTTCCCCCTCCCCCCATCTCCCCTGGGGACTCTAGTCTGAGCCCATGAGGGGCATCCCGAAGCGAAGGCTGGCAGCGGTGTCGATGTTGAAGGCAGCCAGGACGGACATCCCAACCGGATACGGCGTGCCTGCTGATTGGTGTCTTACCAGACAAAGTTAGATCTCGTTATTTCCGTCTAATACTGTCTGGTAATGCCATTGGTCACATGGCAAGATCTTCACCTCCGAGAATGTTGGGATGGGGCCTCCAAGCTGGCAAAGGTGTGGTGGGTGCAGGGAAGGCTGAGCTCGAAGCCTCGGCCCTGGAGTTGGGCGTAACTGGAAAGCCAATTCTAGTGAACAGGTCCAGAGTCCGGCCTGATGGGGGTGGAGTGAGGTGGGGTGGGGTGGGGATGGGAGCTCCCACCCAAGGCCATTCTGTTATAATCACAGGCCCCACCTCTTCCTCTGGGCACCTATCCCAGATTGCCTCCATTCCCCACAGGCCCAACCCACTTCTCCTAACTCTTATTATCTCCCCCATTAAAATCTGAGCTTTTCATATCACTTAGTTTTTCTATCTGTATCCCTGTTCTTTGGGAGAGAACACAGTAAATACTTAATAAATGCTTTTCATTCATTCATTCATTCATTAACTCACTTGTTCATTCATTCCCCAAGAACATAGAGGATAGCAAGTGGCAGAGTTAGAATTCCTATCCTAGTCTTCTGACTCCAAATCTGGGGCCCTCTCACCCACTCCCATGATCTAGATGCCCACCTCACTCCTGAAAGCCAAACCCTAGGTGCTCTCAAAGGGCTTTAAACCTTGAAGGGGATCACAGACCCATTGATCAATCGCCTTAGTTTACAGATAAGGAAACAGTCCCGGGGAGGTAAAGGCAACTCCCCCACAAGCAAACTTACAGGATCACGAACTTCAGGCTGGGAAGGATCTCAAAGGGCTTTTTCATTGAGGAAACTGATGCTCAGAGGGGTCAATGACTTGCCTGGGGGGTTCCACGTCAGGATTTGGATTTGGACTTCAGTCTTCAGACTCCAAACCCAGCACTCCTTCCATTGAACCCTGCTGCTTTCTGCCTTCCTGGAGCAGAGAAAGTTATCCTTCCCACAGAGCTGGGCTGAGAGGATTTGGCAAGGTCACAAGACTGGTCTGCCTGAGGTCATATACCAAATCAGGCCAAGCGCCCAGGGGTGCTGGCTCCTCATTTCCTACCCGTTTTTTTTCCCCCCTCTAACAAGGCCCTCTATTCATATGAGTTTTAAAAATGCAATTGAAGGTAATTTGAGAAGGAAGTGAGAGGGAAGGCTGCCTGGAGGGGGTGAGCCTGCCTGCACTGAGCTGGAGTCCTGCTTTCCCCCTCCCCCACTTTACTTTTATTCTTTCTGGAAGCTGAATTACAAAGCTGAGGCTCAGGCATCCAGGTCTTTTCCCGCCCATAAGGTGACAGTTTACAGAGCTTGGCTGGGGCAGCTGGTGGTCAGAAGGGGTGGCTCAAAGGGACTGCCCCCCCTCTTCCGTTGCCTTCTATGGGCCAATGCAAGCAAGCCCTGCCCTCCTGTGACTCAGGGCACTCAAGCACTTGAGAGGATAGCCTGGGAAAGGGGCAAGTTTAAAGTCAAGTTAACCGATCCCAGAAAGAGATGGCCACATGGATGGGAGGCGTCTCTCCCGTGGCTCTACACAGAGAAAGAGGAATCTTTCAACCATTACCTAGAGCAGGTGAAGGGTCACCAGACAGCCGGCACATGTGCCCTGCCCCGGAGTCCATAGAATCTAGAATAGATTCTATCTATCATAGAATAGGTCTGGAGCTAGGAGGGACCTCAGAGGTCATCTGACAGGTGAGGAAACTGAGGCTGGGGGGGTGAGGAGACAAGGTCACACAGGCCTACATAGGCAAAGCTGGCATGGATGCCCTGGGCCTTTCCTTCCCAACCCAGCCCTCTTTCCACTGGCTCCCACTCATCTCCCACATCTCATCTTTTACCAAGTCTTCTATGCGATTATCTTCTTCTCCCCCTTGTCCCGTCCTCACCCTGGGGTGGGGCCTCGTCTTCTCACACCTGGACTGTTTCAGCAGCTGCTGGTGGGTCTACCTACCTCATCTCTCCTCACTCCAATCCTCCTCCAATCAGCCACCCCTACTCAAGAAACTCCAGTGGCCCACTGTCACCTGCAGGATCAAAGGCAAAGTTCCCTGTTTGACATTTAAAGCCTTCCACCACCAGGCCCCTTCCTGCTGTTCTAGGCTCCCTGACTTTACTCTGCTCCATACACCGGTAACCCTGGCCCACTTGCTATTCCTCACACAGGACCCTCCATCTGTCTTCTCCGTGTTCGTTTTTTATTACCAGCTGTCTCCCATCCTCTTCCCACTCACTCACCTCTGGCTCCTGGCTTCCCCAGTGTCCTTCAAGATTCAAGAGTCAGGTCCAACTCTGCAGGAAGTCCTAGTCCTCCAAGCTGCTAGGCCCTCCCCCTTTTAGATCACCTTCCTTCTATTCTCGTCCATCTTCTATGTACGTGGTCATTTTCATGTTGTCTCCTCTCTTAGACTGTGAGCTCCCTGAGGGCAGGGACTGGGTTTTTGCCTTTGTGTCCCTGGTCCTTAGCAACTCTGCTAACCGGCATGTAGTAAGTGCTAAATAAATGCTGGGTGATTGACAGACTGGCTAGAGGCTTGTTTTTCTTTCTATTAACTTTTAATTAACTCCATTAAGGAGTATAGGGCAAGGTATCCAGTGCTGGAAGGAGTTTCAGAGACCATCAAGTCCTCAGAGAAGTGAAGTCACCAGCCCAAAGTCACACAGGAAATAAGCAGACACGGCATTTGAACCCCAGTCTTCTGACTCTTACTGTCTCCCCCCATTAGAATGTGAGCACTTCAGACACTTGCTTTTCTATTTGCATCCCCAGCTCTTAGCACAGTGAATAATTAATAATTATGTAATTCATAGATTGATTTTATTATTATATTAATTAATATAGAATAATTAATACACTCTTTTCATCCATCCATCCATCCATCCATCCACCAAGATCACAGAGGTAGCGAAAGGCCAGGTTGGAATTCAGACCCTGGCCGTCTGCCTCCAGTGCAGGGCTCTCTTGTCTATCCCCATGATGAGGGGTATGCTTGTCAGCTTCGGGGGTGGGGGAGGCTGATCTTAGACCTCACTATATGGCCCATAGATATATAACACTGTCCAAGGGCACAGTCCTCTTTTCTTGCCTGAGTGGGTCCCTCAGCCTCCTTTCTAGCAGCAGTTACTCTAGAGGGGCTACCCAATAACTGATCTTCCCTAGGAGTTCCTGATTGACAGACAAATCTGCTGGCCCCACAGTTTTCCCCACAGGGCACCCAGAAATAGGATCCCTGTGGAGTCCCCAGTGCCATAGCATTGAAATGGTGCATGGCCCCCAAGGGTTGCCATCTTCCCGCCCATCACTGTGCCTGAAATGTGGGTGACAGCATACATGGATTGGGGTATCATCAACCCAAGAAGGCCCACTCTGGAAGAAACCACTGCTCTGCTCTCCTCTTCCCATGTGGTCTTCTTTGCTTCTCAAACCCCTTCTCCTTCATCTCTACACTCCAGGCTCACCAGAAAGCTCCTCGAACCCTCTGGGAAATCCCCATTTGGTCCTAATTAGAAATAGGGGCTAGAAGGAATCCCCATTTCATAGATGACTTCCACCCGAGGTCAAGAGATGCAAATTCACTTGACCCAGGGCCCACAGGCATGAAAAGAGAGAGGCAGAATTCTAACCCAGGTCCTAAGATCATAGATTTGGATCTAGGAAGGGCCTGTGAAGTCATGTAGCAGCCCTCTCATCTGAGGGGAAACTGAGGCCCAGAAAGGTCTAGGTCCAAGGCCCACGGTCACAGAGATGCTAAGCAGCAGTGCTATCATTCAAACCATGTGCTCCGAGACCAGAAAGGAGACTTCCTGTGGCCCTGACCCAGCCCCAAAGCCCCTTCCTGTGGCCAGCCAGGCCCACTGAGGCCAGACTAGTCAAATATTATACAGACCTCTTACTGCCTATGTTGGGAAATTGGCCTGGTTCCAACAGGAGGGTTACTAGTGACAAGATAGCTGGGCCTTGCTGACCTCAGAAGATTGTGTAAAAAAAATTGGGTCATTAGTTATCACCTGGGAGAAGGAAAAGTCCTCTCCAGGTCCTAGAGACACAACCCCATGCCCCACCACCTCCCATCACTCATTATTTTTGCTTCATTGTTTTGCTCATTTGACTTGAATCAGAAAATTTTCTTCATTGAGCTTAGATCAGTTCAGAGGTAATTGGACATTTTCACTGGACACATACATACATTTTTTTTCTTAGGACAGTGTCGCATAGGAGGTTGGCATTGAAGCCAGGAAGACCTTACATTCAACTACAATCACTGCATGACCCTTGGCAAGTTATTTCTCTTGGCAGTCTCTTGACTAGGGCTCCAGGTCATAGAAGAGGTGCTCACCTTCACTGGTGGAGGGAATGACCTCACCTGGAAGTTCCCTGAATCAGTGAAATCACAGTTTGATCCCAGAGCTGGGTAAGAATGATGCTAAGTGATATTTAGTCAATTCAATCCCATTATCAAATAAATTATTGGAGCAGAGCACTTTTTGTCTTGATCCAGAGGCAATAACTAGGAATATCTGAGCTTGAGCCAAGGAGTGGTTTCTAAAAAGGAGGAAGTGCCCCCCGGGATGCTTAGCTAGGGCTGCATTGGGGTGGGGTGGCGAGGTCTTTGGGACACATTGGCGGAGCTGCCAGCTGGAGGCATCAGGCCCTGAGATGGTACTAGCAGCACCTGAGATGACACCCCAATGGCCTGGCCCTCGTTACAGCTCTGCTGGACTTGGGGAAGCCACCTCCTGTTTCTACGCGGATCTAGGAGGCAGAAGTCTGTCCTCCAGCTCTTCCCAGAGCATCTTCCCCACTGGACCCTTGAGCAGTTACTGTGGAAGCTTTTCTGGAAAAAGGAGACGTGGCTAATTACTGGGCAGACAACCCTTGTTCTCAACCCAAACCCAGCTTCACAGTTGGACTGGCAGTAGACGGGATAGGCCTTTATGGAGCACTTACCATGCTGGGGGCTTTCCTTAAGTTATCATTTGAATCTCACAATGACATTAAAAGATAGGTTCTCTCATCATCCCCATGTAACATGACGGACAGAATCCAGCCCTGAGCCCATGGGGTGGAAGGGACTCTGAGGCCTTAGATCATAGCACCTGAGACCCAGAGCTGGCAAGAATCTCAGAGGCCATCTGGGCAGCCCCTTCATCTGACAGAGAAGGAAACTGAGGTCTAGATAGAAGTTAGGGCTAGCCTAAGGACACACAGGGAGTTAGTGAGCAAAGGTGTATTTTGAATTCAAGACCTGGGACTCCAGAGTCACGGAGCCAAACTGACCCTCATGTCCCATTTCTCTTGCAAGCCCACTGGGGCCTAAGCTTAAATTTACTGTAATAAGGCTGTTCACTTTAGGAACTCTAGTAAAATTGTATTTATCACAAAAATAACCCTATGAATAAATCAAGTGGTATTCCATTGATGCTCTATTTGTCTAGGAATGATATCACAAGGAATGATATTATAGCAGATTCTTACATTTATATTACATTCATTTCTTATACCACAATAGTATTCCATTACATTCATATACCACAACTTGTTCAGCCATTCCCCAAGTGATGGGCATCCTCTCAATTTCCAATTCTTGGCCACCACAAAAAGAGCTGCTATAAATATTTTGGACATGTGGGTCTTTTTCCTTGTTTCTTTGCTCTACATGGAATACAGACCTAATAGTGGTATTTTTTTTACAATCATATTAAACGTATTTCCACATTAGTCATGTTACAGAAGAAGAATCAGAACAAAAGGGGAAAATCATGAGAAAGAAAAAAAAGAGAGAGAAACTAGCACTCTTCGATCTGCATTCCGACTCCATAGTTCTCTCTCTGGATGTGGATAGCATTTTCCATCATGAGTCTTTTAGAATTGTCTTAAATCATTGTGTTGCTGAGAAAAGCTAATTAAATCACAGTTCATCACGCAATGTGTTACTGTGTATAATGTTCCAGTTCTACTCACTTCACTTTGGATCAGTTCATGTAAGTTTTCCCAGGTTTTTCTGAAGTCTCCTGCTCATCATTTCTTATAGCACAACAGTATTCCATTAGTTTCATATACCACAACTTGCTCAGCCATTCCCCAATGGATGGGCATCCTCTCCATTTCCAATTCTTTGCCACCACAAAAAGAGCTGCTATGAATATTTTTGTACATGTGGGTCCTTTTCCCATTTGTTTGATCTCTTTGGGATATAGCCCTAGAAGTGCTATTGCTGGATCAAAGGGTGTGCACATTTTTGTAGCCCTTTGGGCATAGTTCCAAATTGTTCTCCAGAATGGTTGGATCATTTCACAACTCCACCAACAATGTGTTAGTGTCCCTGCTGTTCCACATACCCATCAGCATCTGTCATTTTCCTTTTCTGTCATGTTAGCAAATCCATGTAAGATATGAGATGGTACCTCAGAGTGTTTTAATGTTTATTTCTCTAAATATTAGTGGTTTAGAGCATTTTTTCATATGACTATAGATAGCTTTGATTTCTTCTTCTAAAAAACCCCTATTCATATCCTTTAGCCATTTATCAGTTAGGGGATTCCCATAAAACTTTAAGGCCTGTGAAACTCTCCCCTCACAAAGGCCCTGCAAGTAAGTGTGAATGCCCCCCCCCCTTTTTTTTCCAGATGAGGAAACTGAAGCCCAGAGAAGAAAGGTTACTCCTATGAGGTCATGCAGAAGAGAATCACTCTGGACTCTAATGTGCTAAATATGCCAAGAGCCCTTCCATCATCCACCCAGTGAGGCCAGGAGTACAAGCCTTATCATCCTTGTTTTACAGATGAGAAATGGGGGCCCTCACCTCTGCTTCCTTCCCCTACTTCTGCTACTAACTCATGGTGTGGCCTTTGCTCAAGAGACCTTGGATCTTTGGGCCTCACTTTCTCCAACTTGACTTTATGAGGGGCACTCAGGGCCAAGGCTTCCCTTCCTTCCACAGACTCTTTCCCAATATTTTTATTGGGAAAAAAAAGAGAATGACTTTTCAACAGATGGTTCCTTCCTCCCTGTCTTTGCCCTGGCAGTGCCTTACACCTAGAATGCCATTCCTCTCACTTCATCTCTCAGAATCTCTGGCTTCCTTCAGGGCTCAGCTCAGGCACTACCTATAAAGCCTGTTGTGATCTCCCCAGCTAGTACTTCCCCTCCCCCAAAACTTACATCCATTTTGTAGATATCTATGAATGTACATCTCTCCCCACAGAGTCACTCCCTACTTCCCTGACTGGAACAGAAAGTGTCAAAGACGTTACTAGGGGCCTCTACACCCTGGGCATCTCTCTCACAGGCCCTACAGGCACAGAGGGAGATGCCAGTGAGGATTCTGTGCACCTCCATTAAGGGGTCAAATATATATATGTCTTCACGAAAGGCAATTTGAACCTGTCCCAAGATGTTTTCCAATACCAGAAATGAGCCGAGGGAAGAAATCAGGCTAGTGATGATTTCAGGGAATGAGACTGATTGAAATTGCTGGGTAATCAGCCCCAGACACCCAGACACAGACGGGCCAGAGCCCGCCTGGGCATGGCAATTTACCACTGATTGGTTTGTGTGATTGAGTCAAATGTAGGACCCAGAAAGGACCTTAGGCCTTTGTCCAATGTCTTAGTTTATAAATATGTTCTCATATTATATGTCATATTTAGTGTAATATGTTATTATGTGATATATTATTATCTTAACACCCAGTATATGTTTGTGGATAAAGATAGAGCAGTTAGGTGATGCCAACTACGACTGGAGCTCTGGACTTGGCTTCAGGAAGATGAATTCAGATCCTGCTGGGCACACAGTTAACTCTTCCTAGCCTCAGTTTCCACCTCTGTAAAAAGGGGATAATAATGGCACCTACCTCCCAGGGTGATGGTGAGACTCAGATGAATACAAATTATTATTCCATGACTTGTCTAAGGTCACCCAGGTAAGAGGTGGCAGAGACAGGGTTCAATCCCACAGTCTCAGACTCCAAATCCCCATAATTCTCCCTCCGTACCATACACTACCTTCTGGGGTGTCAGATCATGGGTAATGGTCCCCTCCCCTCTCCTGCATCCTTAGCTATCTGGGACAGGTCTCTATGGCATCATTTCTGCAAATTCTACATGCCTTCTCAGGTCAAAAAACATCAGGGTTCACTTTCCCAGGACCTCAGCAAGGGTCAGGAGAACAGCCGACTACACTGAATTTCCAGCCAACGTCTTCCTACCCATCCAGAGATGACTTTGATATGGCTTCCTGAATGAGTATAAATCAGAGGGAGTAGGAATGTAGGCCATTGTTCCTCAGAATCTAAGCCTGGGCCTTTCCAGAGGCCTCAGGAGGATTTAAGAAGAGAATCAAAGAGGCCTCTCACGGTTTTTGTAAAAAAAAAAAAAAGTACCTACTGTGTGCCAGGCACTTTACTAAGTACTTTGCAGTCAAAGAAACTGAGGCAAACAAAGGTTAAGTGACTTGCCCAGGGTCACACAGCTAGTAAGTGTCTGCGGCTGGATTTGAACTTGTCTTCCTTACTGCAGTTCCAGCTCTCTATCTACTTTGATGCTTAGCTGCCTCTCTCTCTCTCTCTCTGTCTCTCTGTCTCTGTCTCTCCCTCTCATTTTCTATCTGTCTCTCTCTGCTCTTCTCCCACCTCTATCTGTCTCCCTCTGCTCTTCTCCCACCTCTATCTGTCTCTCTCTGCTCTTCTCCCACCTCTATCTGTCTCTCTCTGCTCTTCTCCCACCTGACTGATTGCTCCCTCTCAGTCTCCTTTGCTGAATCATCATCCATTCCTGTCCCACCTCAGGCAGTGCGGGTCACCCAAAGCTCTGTGCTGGTCCCTCTTTTATCTCTCTCTGTACCTCCCATGGGTGAAATCAGTGGTTGTGGAAAGTGTGGTCTGGGGACCTCAAGAGGTCCCAGAGATCTTTTCACAGGACCCATAAGGTTCAAATTCTTTTCATAGTAATACTAAGATGTTTCAGTTTCTAATATGGTAGACAGTACCCAAGTAAACAAAAGCCTGGGATGGGGAAGGGCTCCTTAATCATTTTTAAGAGGGTAAAGCAGGCCCGAGATGAAATAGTTTGAGAATTTTGGGGTTAAATGTCATCTCTACACAGGTGACTCCCAGATGTATACATACTGCCCTGATTTCACTCCTCAACTCCAGGTAAACAAACACCAGCTGCCCATTGGACATAGAGCCGTGAGTCTGGTGTCAAGAAGACTCATCCTGAGTTCAAATCTGGCCTCAGACACTTACTAGCTGGGTGACGCTGGGCAAGTCACTTCACCCTGTTTGCCTCAGTTTCCTCATCTGTAAAATGACGTGGAGAAGGAAATGGCAAACCACTCTAGTATCTCTGCCAAGAAGACCCCAGATGGTGGCATGAAGGGTCAGACACGACCGAAACAACTGAATGACCGATGTCTGGTGGGCATCTCAAACTCAACATGTCATTACCTTCCCCCAAAGCTCCCCCCACCCCCAACTCCCCTCTTTCTGTCCAGGACATCGCTCATCCTTGACTCTCTCTTTCTCCATATATCCCACTAGTAGCCAGATCTGTCCATCCCACCCTATAATTCCACTTGCATCTGCCCCCCCCCTTTTGACACTCATGTAGCCATAGCCCTGGTCCAATTAACCAATAAGCATTTTTAAACACCAGGTGCTTATGCTAGGTACTAGATATACCAAGACAAAATTGAAACAGATCCTGCCGTCATGGAGCTTATATTTTGTAGAAATTATTTCTGTTCCAGCCAGAAACCCTGAGAGTGTTCCCCTTCCAGACTGATTTTCTTTTTTTTTAGCTAAGTAAAGAGGCCATTCTTTGCCTCATTTCTTACCTAGATTTAATCACTGAATAGGCATTGCTTCAGTCAAACAGAGACCCATTAAAGACTTTAGCTTGAAAAAGCCACAGTCCCCCACCCTGTCCGGGGCTATCTCCTGTCGTTCTGATTTATACCTCACCACTGGACCCAGATGGCTCTGGAGGAGAGTGAGGCTGGTGACCTAGCACGGCTCTCTTCACTTAAATTGAATTCACTTGCATGTCATGGTAACACCTCCCTAATGTCACTGTCCTCTTTGAGAATGAAGGGCAAACAGCATTTTATAGGAGAAAACAATACGTATAGAAATGTCTACATGAAATAAACATAAAATAAATTAATAAATACAACATGCCAGTAACTACATAATAATGGCATGCACTTTATAGAGCTTCAAGGTCTACAAAGCATGTTATTTCCTGTGAGCCTCGAAATGACCCTGGGAGGTAGGTTCTATATTATTATCCCATTTAACAGATGCAGAAACTGAGGCCAGGAGACTAATAGAGGTTAATTGACTTGTTCTGGGTTATATAGCGAAGTAAATACATGGGGGCGGCTTCCTTCTCCTGTATTTTTAAGAATCTTCAAATTCCTCTGGGAGCAAGTTTAGGAAATGAGAACTTAATGACAGTCTGCGCCATTGATGAGTCCCCCAAGTCTGGGACACCCCCTCCTCATCTCACTCTCCTGGTGTCCTTCATATAATCCATACAAGATATATACAATCAATGGAGGTGACCATTGGAGGGGAAGCAGTGACATGGTCATACTTAGAGAGGCTTCCCTCCCTTTACAAAGCCTTTTGCATGCAATAACACCACCCCCTCCCCCAACAAGCCTTCCAGGTGTGTTCTGTTCCTCTCATAAGCTCTGGTAGCCCCTCTTCTCTTCTTAGATAAGAACATATCTTCTTTTCTAAGGTAAAAAGCCCTTCTACTTGTTTTTTTGAAAGAAAATCAGGAGAGACAGAGGTAAAAGTAAAGGGATGGGCCTGGGCGCCCCTAGAAAGGGGCTTCCTGTCTGCCTCTGCTCTGTCACTGTAAGCTGGGTGTCCCAACGGGCCTACCTGTTGTCTGAGCATTGGATGGCTGGAACATTCTGTGCTGGACAAGAGCGGGCTGAAGACACCCACTACCCTGCCCTGGGCAGCATTGCAGAATGTCCTGTGGCCCAAGGCACTTGGCTCGGAAGAGGAGAAGGCAAACCAGAAGCTCCAGCTTCCCATCTCAGGGGACAAGCTCCTGCCATAGGGAACCTTTCAGAGATCTCTGGGGCCCAAAGTTTTGGGGGGGGGGTTGAGGGGAGGGAAACATCTGGAGAAACCCCACAGGGATTTGTTGTTATTATTCATTTCAGTTGTGTCCCACTCTCCATGACCCTATTTGGTGTTTCCTTGGCAGAGATACTGGAGAGGTTTGCCATTTCCTTCTCTAGCTCATTTTACAGATAAGGAAACTAAGGCAAACACAGTTAAGTGACTTGCCTAGGTAGTAATTCAAATTCTTCCCTGTCCAACTCCAACCTGCCTTACTAGACAAATTCCACAATAACTCCCTTCACACACTTCACATTCTAGTCAAAGTGGCTTATTGGTATTCCTCAAAACTTGTGATGGGGTACAGGCCCAAGCCGAGACCTTGCCCTTCACCCCAAAAGAATTTAGGTCCCATTTGCAAACTGAAGGCACTAACTAGCATTAAGGGGGACCAGGAATGGCCTCCTGCAGAAAGTGGAGTTCAAAATGAGATCTGAAGGCAGGCAGGAGACAGAGATGGGGTGGGAGAGAGAGAGAGCAGTCCAGGCAGGGGGCACAGCCAGTGCAAATGTATGGAGTCTGGAGATAGAGTATTGTGTGTTAGCAGAGCAGCAAGGTGTACAGAGGCGGTGTAAGGTGTAAGAAGACTGGAAAAGTAGGAGTGTCAGCTCCTTCTTGGTATGCCCAGGGCCTAATAGAGTACCTGGTATGTATGGTTGTTGTTCAGTCATTTTCAGTCATGTCTGACTCTCTGTGACTCCATTTTAGGGTTTTCTTGGCAGAGATACTAAAGTGGTTTGTCATTTCCTTTTCCAGCTCATTTTACAGATGAGGAAACCGAGGCAAACAGGGTGAAGTGACTTGCCCAGGGTCACTCAGCTAGTAAGTGTCTGAGGTCACATTTGAAATCAGGTCTTCCTGCCCCCAGGTCCAGCACTCTGTGCACTATGGCGCCACCTAGCTGCCCCTGGAAGAGGCCTGGATGTGATGGGCTTTAAATGCCAAACAGAGGAGGTAAGAGGTAGCCACTGGAGCTCATGGAGCAGGCAGAGGTGACCTAACTGCCCTGCAAATTAGGAGAATCACCTCAGGAGCTGTGTGGAGGATGAACCAGAGTGGGAAGAGCCTTGAGGCAGGGACACCAGGCAGGAGGCCATTGCAACAGCGGAGGTGACAAGATGGCGGCCATGGGAGTGGAGAGAAGAGGATGAGAGAAGACTGGAAGACAAAACCTGATACTCTGGGTCCTCAGTCTCTTCCCAGTGTCAACATTCTATGTCCTCAGGCTGTAAACTCAGCATCCCATAACTGCAGTTTTGTTAATGGCTTCACCGGAGACCCAAGACTAACGAGCATTTCTGTGTCCTGACTTGCAGATCTTCCGGGTAGAACACTGTCTCCACCAGAACACTAAGGGACCACCAGCCCCTCCTGATTTCTGCTTAAGCTCATGCTCAGCACCCCTTGTTACCACCATGTGAACCCTGACAAGGACCCTCTGCCCTTGCTTGGGGAGCCCAGACTCCCATTTCCAAGAGTGTCAGCAGGTCTGAGAAATTCCTCAAGGAAATTGGCATTCCTTTCATTCCCAGAAAAAGGACGGATGAGTTTAGTCCCAGTTTGCCAGGCTGCCCCACCCCATTCCCAAGCAAGACCCAAGCAAAGGTCCCCTCCCAAGGACAGGGGACTGGCTCAGTTAGCTAAAAATTCTTAAGTCCTGTAAGTGTTCTAAATACTGGGTGACTTTTTCTCCCCTTATCAATTCTATAGGATGGGGTAATGGAAAGAGTTAGATATAGTGAGTTCTGGGGAATCCAGCAAATAATATTTCTAGGGTTCCTAAACCTTGCTACAGGTGTTAGCCTGGGGGCTGCCTCTAGCTCTCTTACAATCCTCTGGGCCAGCTTCCAGCCACCACCTACCAAAATAATCCTCTGACCCCATTATTCCCCAGCTCAAAAAGCTTCAGTTGCTACCTAGTGCCCTGATAGAAAACAAAAATGTGACCTCCTTAAAGTTCCTTATAATCTGACTCCAATCAACTTGATGAGATTTTACTTTCTTTTATTAACTCTTTGTTAAATTAGCTAAACTGACTTCATTTACTGTTTCTGAGACTCTGAATTCTGACTGCCTTCCCCAGGCTTTGTTATGCATTTATGGAATGTCCCCAAGTTTGGAAGGAGTTGGCAGTATGATGCGGCCCCTAGGAAAGCTAATGGAAATTTTGACTGTATTAAGAAGGGCAGGAATCCAGAAATGAGAAGGTGATTGATTGTCCCTGAGTACTCTGCCCAGCACAGACCTCATCTGAGGTACTGTGTTTAATCCTGGTCAAATTGTCCTTAAGAAGGAAACTTTGGAACTCCAGATTTTAAAAAAATGAATGCTAAACACTTTAAAAAATATTATTCAGAAATATGTAATGAAATAAACAAAATACATTTGATTTTTAAATTAAAATTTTAAAAATTATTTTAAATTTTTTAAAAATTAATTTTTGACATTTTTGAAATTAAAAAATTTAATCATTAGTGATAGAAAACTCTGAAATTAGGGAAAGGGTTGGCAAAAGATTAAGGAACAAAATGGAGTAAGGGGAAGGAAGAAAGCCTGTGGGAATAGGCTTGCTTTAACATATATGAAGCAAAACTCACTGTAGGAACAAAATACTATCTGAAAAGGGGAACAACAAAACCTTTTTGTTTTTTTAACATCCATTAAAAATTTTTAAGTTCCAAATTCTCTCCTTCCCTCCAGGCCCTCCCCTCCCCATTGTGAAGGCAAGCAATATGATAGCCATTATACATGTAAAGGAACAAAAGCTCTTTTAAAAAGGAGAATATTCAGAGGGAAATGATCAGGATGATGAAGGGCTCTGAGTCTGTCAAATGCAGAGTGGTTGAAAGAACTGGGGGTGCATAGCCCAGACAAAAGAAGGCTTAGGGAGACATGAGGGCTGTTTTCCTACAAGAGACACTATGTTGATAGAGATAGGATGAAATGGCAACACTTGAACAAATAGAGGGGTCAGCCTTGGTAAGGAGGGAGGCCAGTTCATCGGGTGAAACTGGAGTGAAAGAGAAGGCACCTGAGTGATGGCAGATGAAGAAGAGAAGAGAGAGCTCACAGAGAACGGCCTCATTTTTTTCCTGTAAAATATGAGACAAGGTTCTCAACCAAGAGAGCAGGGGGAGGGGAAGACAGAAGGTTTGAGGAGGAATGGAAGGGTCTGGAAGGTTCTCTGTGGAGAGTGGAGCGAGGGTTGGTAAGGGAGGTATATAGTAGGATTGCCCAGCAGCAGTGAGGGCCCAGTTAAAATTGTCTAGTCAGGACCCAGCCAGGATGATTGTGTGATTTTCTCCCTCTTTGTTCAGCAGCACATGTGTAGAGAGTGAAGGTGATGGATGGGGGGAAATGATTCAATGCTGAGCTTTGGCTGGGTGTAATCAGAGATGTGATAAGGGGGCTGGGGCTTCAAAAGAGGAGGGAAGTGGAGAATTTAATTGGCTCACCAAGGAGTCCAGATGAGAAGAAAAAGAGAGAATCATTAGTGCAGGTGAGATGGCCATGGTGTAGATGGAGAGTAGGGTGATGTAAGGGAAAGCAGAGGGAGAGGTGAAAATCCAAGAGATTGTGGCCAGATAAGGGGATTTCTGAATTCTTGAACATGGACATGGTGCATTTGTGGGCGATGGCAAGATGAAAGGTCTGAACATCTTTGTGTGCAGAGTGGAGGAGTGGCTCATGGGAGGAGAATGGTTAGGGTGTTGGAAGGAGAGTCAATACATATGTTGAAGTCCCCTAGTATGAGGGCAAAAGTTGGGGAGGAGAGAAAATTTGTGACCCAAGTACTGAACTCATTGAGGAAGAAAAGGAAGTGACCTGGGGGGGGTCTGTAGACAGCAGCTACAAGGATTTGATTGGGTGGGAGATATGAAGAGCACAAACCTCAAAGGAAGAGAGGTTCCTGAGTGATGGAGGAAGGAGGAAAACCTGGAAATGGCCGTGGGGAGCAAGAAGCACTCCAACCCCTCTTCTTCAACCTGTGAGCCGAGGGGAATGAAGGAAGGAGTGGCCAATTCTGGAAAAGGAGGCCAGGGAGGCTCTTGCTTTTCTGCTTCCTTCAGCATTAATTTATCAAGCATTGGATACAGAAGGGAAGCATCACATCCCCAGTGCTTGGCACACAATGGGCACTTAATAAAGGCTTTAAAAAAAAAGCTTTTGCAGAGGACATTTACTTCAAAGCTACAACCAGAAAAAAACCAGATGATTTCCCCAAAACCTTGGGTTCATGATCCCCACAGCCCCTTGGAAGGGAAAGAGATCAGGTTCACAGCTTAGCTCAATTCCCACATAGCATTAGTTCAACCAAATTCCAAATGCAAAGCTCCCCAATATTACCCTTTCCTGGCCAGCTGACTACATGGTGCCCCTGTGGTGAGTGGAAAGGGCCTCCACACCTGAATGACACCAGAAATCTGGCTTAATATGTGCTTCTTCACTGATTGAGAGAAGGCACTTACTAAGTACTCTATTGAGTGAATGAATGTTAGTCAATAAACGCCTACTACGTGCCAGGCACTGTGCTAAGCTCTGGGGATACAAAAAGAGGCAAAAGACAGACCCTGGCCTCATGGAGCTCACAATCTAATGAAGAGCTCATAATCTCATGAGTGAATGTATGAATGCTGGTGACCCCCAAGCACGGTATAGTAAATATTGTTTGTTTTAATGATACTGCTCAGTGCTGAGGCAACATTATTCTTGGATCCCAGATCCTTAAACCCTGATCTCCCCTGCTGGTCCTTTTCAATGTCCCTACCGTGTCCTATAGCCACTAATAAGTTGAGATTTCACTTGTCTACATCCCATGACAACCAAGGAAGGTGGTTCTTAGAAGTCTGGCTTTCAAAGCCATGGACTTATAGCCAGCCCCTTCAGAAAGTTCTCCATGTCCTCTCTACCTTATTTGCAGAGGTAGGGGAGTATGAGTGCAGAATATTGGACATTCTGAACTCACCCAGATCCGCAGTTTAGACTTCTTTAACTCTTCCTCCTTCTCACCAATCATCTTCCCACACTGGAGAAACCTCTGTCCTGAAGGCCCCCTCTCTTGATGGGTGACCTGCCTACCAGAACCACTATTTCAAGAGGGGCCCCCAAACATGCCTCACCTTATTCACAACTACACTCTCTAGACTCTTCTCCTCCTTTTCCTGCTCTTCTTCAACAGGCATGTTCTGAGATGTACCCCTCCCATCCTTTCCAGCTCCTCTTTATGGGTTGCCCTATCCAATTAGAATGTAAGCCCCTTGAGGGCAAGGATTGTCTTGCTTATATTATCATCCCTAGCACTTAGGACAGTGCCTGGACAAGAAAGGAAGGGTTTAATAAATGCTCTATTGCTATATCACTTTCTCTCTCTCCTTTCCTTCCTCTATGTATGTATGTATGTATGTATGTATGTATTATGTATGTATGTATGTATCTATGTATGTATGTATGTATGTATGTATGTATGTATCTATCTATCTATCTATCTATCTATCTATCTATCTATCTATCTATCTATCATCTATCTCCCTCTATCTGTCTGTCTGCCTACCTTCATGGTACCACTGTGCTGTTGAAATGAATTGAATTGAGAAGTAGTGTGGCATCCTAAGAAGAAACTTTGGATTGGGAGTATAGGGAATCCCAATTTGCATACTGATCCTGCTAATTATCACCTGTGTGAGCCTGGGCAAATCACATGAACTCTCTGGGCCTCAGTATCCTCATTTAAACAGTAAGAGAATTAGATCAGATGGCCCCTAACTTCCCTCCCATGCTCCTTCTTTGAGGTCCAGAAAGATATAGATAGATTTCTGGGCTTGGCACCAGGAAGACCTAGGTTCATATCCCGTCTCTGATGCTTTACTAGCTGAATGACCCAGGCCAAGACCCTCAGTTTCCTAATCTTAAGATGGGGAAAAATAAGACCCATGGGACCTCCTTCGTAGGATGGTTATGAAATCTACTGTGCACAGCAGTGCCTTGCAAACTTTTAAGGCTGTCTGAATGTTTGTTATTAAGCTCCAGACTTTGTTTCTTGGCCTAAATTCCTTGGCAGCACTGGTTGAAAAGCCATTATTTGTTACCTCTGCATATCACTCTGTGTAATCATTCCATTATTTCTAGATTTTAAAAATTGATTTATTTTCTGGGCTATAATTAGAACCACAAAGGATTGAGTTTGACATTGAATTCCTTCTGACTTGAGTAATGGTTTGTGCTTTGGGCACGGTGGCCCTAGCTGAGGTAGGTGGGGATGGGTGTGAGGTGGGAATGGATGGTGACTGGGCTCCATTCTCCTAGGGTCGGCGTGGTGAGATAGAAACTGTGTTGGGCTCGGAGAAGCCTGGAGGGCCTGAGCAGAACTGGGAGGGGCTACAAAATACCCTACATGTTCCGGGGCCAATCAAGACCTTACCAGAGAAACCAGCTACTCTGCCTGAGGTCGGATGCTCCCTCCAGTTCCCTTACACTGCCATCTTACCTTGTTGTTTAGTCGTTTTCAACCATATCTGACACTCCATCACCCCTTTGGGGTGTTTGGGGGGTTTCTTGGCAAAGATACTGGAGCAGTTTGCTATTTCCTGATCCAGCTCATTTTCCAGGTGGAGAAACTGAGGCAAACAGGGTTAAGTGACTTGCCCAGGGTCACATAGCTAGTAAGTGTCTGAGGTTAGATTTGAACTCAGGTCCTCCTGACTCCAAGGCTGGAGCTCTATCTGTGGCGCCACTCACTGCCCCTGAACTCAGGTCTTCCTGACTCTATGCACTATGGTGCCACCTAACTGCCATCTTACAACTAGGTGGGCAATCTATGAGGAATGGGGTTGGACTCCAACTGTAATTCCAGAGATGTTTACTCTTCCTGCGACACAAGCAAGAAGTTCTTTCTGTTCCTCTCACATAAGTCAAGTCAAGGAGCATTTATTAAGGGCCTACTATGTGCTAGGCATTCAAAGAAAACAATAAGAGTCCTTGCCCTCAAGGAGCTCACAACCTAATGGGGGAAATGATATCCCAATAACTCCATGTAAACAAGCTATGGCTGGGATAAAATGGGGGTAGTCCCAGACAGAAGGTGTTAAGATTAAGGAAGACTGGGAAAGGTTTCTCTTTCTTTCTTTCTTGCTTTCTTTCTTTCTTTCTTTCTTTCTTTTCCTTCCTTCCTTCCTTCCTTCCTTCCTTCCTTCCTTCCTTCCTTTCCTTTCTTCCTTTCTTTCTTTCTTCTTTCTCTCTTTCTCTCTTTCTCTCTCTCTTTCTTTCTTTCTTTCTTTCTTTCTTTCTTTCTTTCTTTCTTTCTTTCTTTCTTTCTCTTTTTGTTTCTTTCTTCTTCTTTTTTTTTTTTGGTGAGGCAGTTGGGGTTAAGTGACCTGTCCAGGGCCACACAGGTAGTAAGTGTCAAGTCTGAGGCTGGACTTGAACTGAGGTCTTCCTGACTCCACGAAAGATTTCTTGTAGCAGGTGGGACATCAGCTGGGAATTGAAGGAAGCCCGGGAAGCCAGGAGGTAGTGATGAGGACGGGGAGGGTTCCAGGTATGGGGGACATCCAGAGAGAAGGCCAGGAGTGGAGAGATGGAGTGTCTTATTCAAGGAACAGCCAGGAGGCCTGTGCCCCTGGATCCAAGACTACATGTGGGAGAGGGGTCTGTAAGAAGACTGGAAAGGTAGGAAGGAGCCAGGTTGTAAAGGGCTTTTAAAGCCCTTTTGATTCTGGAGGTGATGGGGAGCTGTTGGAGTTGATTGAAGAGGGGAGTGTCATGCTTAGACCTATGCTTTAGGAAAATCAATTTGGAGGCTTGAGGCAGGGAGACCAACTCTAACAATTCATGTCCCAAGGTTGTGCCTTTGTATGGGTCGTGGAAATGTGCTTCCTCCTCCCTCCCTTCTGCCTCACCAATCCCTCTCTTCTTCCCACAGCAGGGGTTCTTAATGCTCTTGGGGCCAAGGAACACCTTCTGGTAAAGACTATGGGTCTCTTCTCAGAATAGTAGGCATGTCGATTGACTCACTGACTTGAGTTCAAATTCTGTCTCTTGACACTCGTTGACTCCTTGAACATGGGAGGCCACAAGGTACAGTGGAAAGAGCATGCTGATCTCTGGGATCAGAGGACTTGAGTTCAAATCCTGACTCTGATGTCACTTGAGCTTCAGTTTCCTCCTCTGTAAAATGAGGGATCTGGATTAGATGGCCTCTAAGGACTTTTCTATCTCCAGATTTGTGAACCTATGTACTTCACTGAACCTCTTCTGTAAAATGGGGATGTTAAAACCTATAATAACAGTTAAAACTTCACCAGGTTGAGAAGATTATGTGTAGTGGGCTATGTAAATGTTTCTTCTTCCTCTTCTTCTTCTCCTCCTCCTTTTCTTCCCCATTATTATTGTTGTTATGCCTCTGCTTTTCTGCTGTCCCCAGGGTAGTAAATGAAGTACCAAACAATCCGGGGTGGGGGGAAGCGCAGTTTACAAATATAGCTAAGATCTACAACTTTAATTTTTCTAATTTTTTGCTAAGAAAATTAAGAGGTGGTGTGATATAATAGATGATTTTCAGGACTCAGAAATTGAAAAGACCTGATTTCAAATCCTGATTCTTGTGTTTACTAGCTCTGTGACCTTGGGCAAGCACTGCATCTCTCCAAACTTCAGTTTCTTCATCTGTGAAATGGGCACAATAATACCAGTAGCAAACATCTCAGGGTTATTGTGAGGCTGCACTAAGAGAACACATGAAGATACTTTGTAAACCTTAAAGTGCTACATAAATGTCAATATCTGTGGTTATTAAGTTACAGAACTATTCCTATCTATGATAATTTAGGAAATAGACTATACATTGTGTATCCTTCCCTCCCACCCCCAGTAGAATGAAAACTCCTTGAGGACAAGGTCAGTTTCTTTTTTGTCTTTGCATATTCAGCACCTAGCCTAGAGCCTAACACATTTTGGGGGTGACAGATGGGGATATGGTTTATGATTTCGTTAGTGTAGACCCTATGTTGCTGGGGAACTCCCAGTGTGTAAACTCTCTCCACAGTTACAATCAGCAGTCTGTCTCGGAGAAGTATTTTGAGGGCTGAGAGACAAAGTGATTTGCTTATGGTCACACAATCAAGAGTCAATTAATTTCATAGGGTCATAGATTCAGAGCTGGAAGACATCCTGGACATCATCCTCAGATCTTATCGGACAGATTAAGTCCCAGACAAATACAATTACTTGTCCGAGGTCACACAGTTAATAAGGGACAGAGCTGGGTTTTGAACTTAGATGGTGGACTTTTAAACCATTGTCCTTCACGCTGCTTTTGTCTTCCATAATTCAACAATTATTTATTTCTAAAGCCCCAGCTTGTTGCCAGGAGCCATACTAGGCTCTTCAAGGGGCTTACATTCTATTGTATCTTGGAGGCAGGTTTTTTTAAATTTATTTTGATTTATCAACAATCACTTCCATATGCTTTTGAGCTTAGAATTTTTCTCTTCTTCCCCACCAGCCTCCCTAAGGCAGTGCACAATCTGATATAGGCTATACATTTACATGGCTATTAACCGTATTTTCACATTAGTGATGTTTTAAGTAAGAATTAGAACCATTAGGAGGAAGCATCAGAAAGAGGAAACAAAACTCAACGGAAGAGAAAAAAATAGCAAATAGTCTGCTTCGATCTGGATTCAAATCCCATAGCTCTTTCTTTGGATGTGGATAGCATTTTCCATCACGAAGTCTTTGGAGATGTCTTAGATCCTTGTATTGCTGGGAAGGGTTAAGTTTATCAATATTAGTCATCGCACAATGTAGCTGTTACTGCGTACAATATTCTCTTGGTTCTGCTCACTTCACTCAGCATTAGTTCATATAAGTCTTTCCAGGTTGTTCTGAAGTCAGCCTGGTCATCATTTCTCATAGTACAATAGTATTCCATTACCTTCATATACCACAACTTGCTCAGCCATTCCCCCATTGATGGGCATCCTCTCAATTTCCAATTCTTTGCCACCACAAAAAGAGCTGCTACAAATATTTTTGTACATGTGGGTCCTTTTCCCATTTGTATGATTTCTTTGGGATATAGCCCTAGAAGTGCTATTGCTGGGTCAAAGGGTATGAACATTTTTATAGTCCTTCGGGTATAGTTCCAAATTGCTCCTGGAGGCAGGTTTTGAACCCAAGTCTTCCTGGCTCTGACATGCCTTCCACTATACCTCACTGCCTTGCTCCCTACACATCAGGGGTCTTAAATAAATGCCTGTGAAAATGAATTGAGTGAGGCAGCTCTGAAGAGGGGTCTAGGTCTAGGAATGGGGCATGGAGTTCCTGCCACAAGCCAAGGTCATCCAATGGCCCCCTCCCTCTATAAGTCTGTGCCTGACTTCTCCCCAGAGAAGCACTCAGGGGCTATGGGTCTCCTGGCTCAGCCTGGCAGGGCCTGGGAGAGGCTGTGCAAACATCCCGGCTCCTGAAGTCTGTTTGTACACCCAACGGTCAACCCGACTCAGTCATTTCTGGGGCAAGTCCATCTATTTCCCATTGTCTGGGGCTGCCAGGGAGAGAGGAACCTTTGTGTTCCTTTAAACAGAAGACAAACAGACTCAAAACTCAATCGATCCTTGGGCTGGAGGCCAGGGAGGGCCCTGTGGGCGCTGGGGCAAGTTCGGGCCTTTGTGCTGTCCAGCAGCAGCTCTGTGGTTGCTAAGAGAATTTCCTGCTTTTGTGAGAACTCATCTACCTAACTCTTCCCTACACTTACCTCATCCCTGCCTCACCCTAGACCTGCCCAGCTACAGGCAACATCACCCCATTTTATAGAGGAAGAAACTGAGGCTTAAAAAGGCAAGGTCTTAACCAGCACAGGGCAATGGGGACTCTGCCCCAGGGTCCCCCAGTTTTGAAGGTAGTGATAGCATTTGCAGTCGCTTAGTAGCAGAGAAACAGTTATCAGCCCATCCAGCCCTTCTGATCAATCACTGAGCTCAAATTCAGATAGAACTGGACCCCTGCTGCTGTGAATTGACTTAGGAAACCACAAATTAACATTATCTATGTTGTATTGTATTTTTATTTATTTTGCTGAACATTTCCCACTTACATTTGAATTGGTTCAGTCCTACTTGGGAGGTTGTGAGTTCCATGCACCTGTTGGGGGACATAACAAACAGCTACGTATCAGTACACAGAATTCAGATAGAAATGGTACTGAAAGTCATTCTCATGCAATAAACCTTTCATATGTATTTTAATATATTTACATTTAACTATATAACATATTTTATATTTAATATTTATGTAACATATTTTATATTTAATTATTATTTTTGCTACTGTTCTACCAGTCTCTCTTTTTTTTTTTTTGGCCAATGAGGTTTGGGTAGAAAGGATCCCGGGACAAGTCAACATCTTGCAATGTTTCTTTTAATAGTAATCCTTTAAGGTTTACAAAACATTTTATAAGTATTATCTCAAGTTGGTCCTTACAACAACCCCGGGAGGTAAGAGCTATTTTTATCTCCATTTTACAAATGAGGAAACTGAGACAGACAGAGCGTAAGTGACTTGGGAACTTGTTAAACTCAGAATATTCTCAGATAGCAAGAATACTGAGAACTTGCTGAACAGTATCTGAGACCAGATTCAAACTCAAGTCTTCCTGACTCCAAGCCCAGCACCCTATCTGCATCATCAACTATTCTATGATCCTCCCTCCTAGTTGGAGAAGAGATATTTCCAAGGCAGCACTGTCTTAGAATCTAAGGAAGACCTGAATTTGAATCCACTGAGCCACCTACCTGCCTTGTATTGCACAGGTACAGAAAATAATGGCTGATTTAAGTAAAAATACGAGGAAGTCAGTGCATTCTCTGTAGACACACTAAAAATATCCTTGGTATGACTCCAGTCACAAATGGTACCATGGGGATGTCATGAATATTCTCTGTGATTTCAACCTCCTCCACTAGGTCTCTGTGTTTTGAAAGCTTTTTGTTCCATAGAGCTTGGAGATTCTGAGTATTGGGGATAACAACACCAATTGAAAACATCGCATCCAAAAGAATTCTATCTGATGCCTGTGGGCAGCAGCTGGATCTCTGACTGAGCTCCAATGCTAGTAATTTTTTTGCCTGAGATCTCTGGGATGGTTTAAAGTGTATATGGGAGGGGCATCTAGGTGGCACAGTGGATAGAGTACCGGCCCTGAAGTCAGTAGAACTTGAGTTCAAGGCTGGCCTCAGACACTTGACACTAGCTGTGTGACCCTGGGCAAGTCACTTAACCCTATTGCCTCCCACCTCTCCCCAAAAAAGGCATCAGTAAAGTGTATATGGGATTTGTGGTTATTCTTATATTATTATAAAGAAGTTATAATGTGGTTAAAGAAACTGTCCCTGTTCTCAAGAAATTTTCATTCTACTGGGGGTGGGAGGGAGGGAGGGATCTACAATGCATAACAAGCTTCTGACTTTTCATTCTAGCCTTCAGGTCAGGGCTTGTGTTATTATTTTTCTTTGTTTGTTTTTGGGTTTTTTTGGCAATCAGAGTTAAGTGACTTGCCCAGGGTCACACAGCTAGCGTCAAGTGTTTGGTCTGAGGCCAGATTTGAACTCAGTTCCTCCTGACTTCAGGGCCAGTGCTCTATCCACTGCACCCCCTTGCTGCCCTTTGTTTTTTATTTTTTTTTTAAAGTATTATTTTTTGTTGTGGTGGTAGTGATGGTGGTTGTATGGTGGTTCCTAGCCCACTGTCCTTTCTCCCTACTCAGGCTTAACCCAGTTCTCTACAAGTCAGTCAGTCTCTCCTTCCCTTCCATCCCCTCGGGCCAGGAGAAGGAAGGCCATGGGGAAACCAAAGGGGCTACCCTGGAGTTGCCAAGGTCAGCTGAATCATTCTCTGAGCCAGAGGTAGCAGATTCCATCCTTAAGGTCTCTCATGGCCATGATTGGGGGTAGAGGCCTGCCCTGCTGGCTTCATCTAGAGAGGGAAGGAACCCAAGAAACCTCAAAGACCAGTTCTTCTGGTTTGGGTTAGGAGTGTCACAAGGTCCCACTCTTCTGGGAGCCCCCCGGTCTCTCTCCCCCTCATCAGGATCCTAGAGAAACCAGTCTGGGCCTTGGCAGAAGGAAGGGGACATCCCAGCTCCCTTCTGGAAGGGGCCTCCTCCTGAGGCAGTTCTATGGGAGCAGAGCCTTAGGGAGGGAGCTATCCCTGAAGTTTTTAATGTGGCAAAGGTGAAAGAGGTCTGGTTTGGAGGCAGGAGAGCTGGGGTCCCGTCCAGCTTTGTCACTGGCTCTTTGTACTTCCTCTTATCTGAGCCTCCAATTCATCTGTATCTATGTTATATTTACTTGGAGGGGGAGGGGATGTTCTCCTCCTGTAGAATATTAGCTCTTTGAGGACAAGAACTTTCTTTCTTTGGTCTTTGTATTTTCAGAGCCTGGAATGGTCTCTCCGTGCCCACCCCAGCACAGAGCTGGGATGTCCCCAACTCCTGGCCAGGGATCAGACTGACTGGAGAGAAGGCAGGGGAAGGGAGAAGAGAATGGGCTCCTGGGGGCTCCAGGAAGAGGAAGACTGTTTATTTTGAAGATACTTATGTTTGCCCATAGGGCAGCTAGGTGGTGCAGTGAATAGAGCACTAGGCCTGGAGTCAGAATAGAACTGTGTTCAAATCCAGCCTCAGACACTTACTAGCTGTGTGACCCTGGGCAAGTCACTCCACTCTATTGGCCCCAATTTCTCCATCTGTAAAATGAGCTGGACAAGGCAATGGCAAACCACTCCAGTGTCTCTGGCAGGAAAACCCCAAATGGGGTCACAGAGAGTTGTAACTCAAATGACTGAACAACAAAAATGTTTGTCCCCATTGTCTCCTCCTACCATATGTGAATTCCTTCAGAGCGAGGATAGTTTCATTTTTTGTCTACCCATACCCCCAAAGTGCCTGGCACACAACAAGTGCCTAATAAATGCTTATCAGTGCATTGCAAGACTCCTACCTGAAGCCAGAAAACTCTAGAACCTGGCACTTAATAAATTCTTATTGAATTAAATGGAAAGGAATTACTAGAGCTGGGGAAAGACCACTAGCTCTGGAGTCAGAGGCCCTGGGTTTGAATTCCACCTCTGTCACTTATTACCTGTGACCTTGGGTCAGTCACTTGGGCTCTATTGGCCTTCATTTTCTCATCTCTCAGATGAAGAGGTTGGACTCAGCAGCCTCCAAAGCCCCTCCCTGATGGACATCTGTGATCCCGGGGACCTCATGACCTTGGACAAGGCACTTGTCCTCTGGGCTTCAGTCTTTTCCTCTATAAAATGAAGAATTGGGCTCTCTCTCTCTCTCTGTCCCCTCCCAACCCCATCTCTCTCTCTCTGTCCTTGTCTCTCTCAGTCTCTCTGTCTCTGCTCTCCTCTTTCTGTGTCTCTCCTCTCTCTCTCTCTTTCTTTTTTTGATATAAATTTATTTATATTTAGTTTTCAACATTTACTTCCACAAGATTTTGAGCTCCAAATTTTCACCCCGTCTCGCCCCTCCACCAACCCCAAGATGGCATGCACTCTGAATACTCCTTCCCCTAGTCTTCCCTGTCTTCTGTCTCTCCCCCCCTTCTCTTATCCCCTTCCCCTTCTATTTTCCTGTAGGGCAGGATACACTTCTGTACCCCATTTCCTGTATTTCTTATTTCCTGGTTGCATGTGAAAGCTTTTTTTTAAACATGTGTTTTAAAACTTTGGGTTCCAAATTTTCTCCCTTCCTCCCTCCCCACCCACCCTCATTGAAAAGGCAAGCAACTCAATATAGGTTATACATGTGCAGTTATGCAAAACACTTCCATAGTAGACATGTTGTGAAAAACTAACTCTATTTCCCTTAATCCTATCCTGCCCTCCCCATTTATTCTATTCTTTCTTTTGACCCTGTCCTTCCTCAGAAGTATTTGCTTCTGATTACCCTCTTTCCCAATCTGCCCTCCTCTCTATCATCCCCCTTCTCTCTTGTCCCCTTCTTCCCCTATTTTCCTGTAGGGTAAGACAGATTTCCATACCCAATTGAATGTGTATGTTATTCCCTCCTTAAGCCAAATCCTATGAGAATAAGATTCACTCATTCCCTCTCACCTTCCCCTTTCCCCTCCACTGTAAGAGCCTTTTCTTTTCTGTTTTTTTTTGTGAGATAGTTTACCCTGTTCTACCTCTCCCTTTCTTCTTCTCCTCGTATAATCTCTCATCCCTTGATTTTATTCTCTAGATATGACTTTTAATCTTCAATTCACCTGTGCCCTCTATCTATCTATCTATCTATCTATCTATCTATCTATCTATCTATCTATCTATCTACATACATACATATAATTTTCCCCCCCTCCAACTACCCTAATACTGACAAAGGTCTCATGAGTTAAAAGTATCATCTTTCCATGCAGGAATATAAACAGTTCAACCGTAATAGGTCTCTTATGATTTCTCTTTCCTGTTTACCTCTTCATGTTCCACTTGAGTCCTGTATTTGAAAGTCAAATTTTCTATTCAGCTCTGGTCTTTTCATCAGGAATGCTCAAAAGTCCTCTATTTCACTGAATGACCACTTTTCCCCTGAAGGATTATACTCAGTTTTGCTGGGTAGGTGATTCTTGGTTGTAATTCTATCTCCTTTGCCCTCTGGAATATTGTATTCCATGCCCTGCAGTCCCTTATTGTAGAAGCTGCTAAATCTTGTGTTATCCTGATTGTACTTGAAACACAATCAGGATAATACAAGTCTTGGGCTGGAAATGTGCTTCACTCTGTCTTTTGGTGGGTTCTGCTGCTTTAGAATTTGTTTAGAGCCATTTTTTATAGGTATTTGGAGGGGTTTGGGGGAGAGCTCAAGCAAGTCACTGCTTTCACTCTGCCATCTTGGCTCCGCCTCCTCTCTTTCTCTCTTTCTCTCTCCCCACCCCATCTCTCTCTCTGTTTTTGTCTCTCCCAGTCTGTCTCTGTCTCTCCTCCCTCTGTGTTTCTTCCTCTCTGTTCCTCTCTGTCTCTCTCTGTCTCCGCCTCTTTCTCCTCTCTTCTCTCTATGTCCCTCTCTTTCTTTCTCTCTCACACACATACATATATATACAAGAAGATAGAGAATACAGACGATGCTCACATAGCCACCTCCCCTGCATGCCAGGGTTCAAGAGCCTGACTGGTCACTAGGGCAAAGTGGACACAAGAGGCCAGGCTCCTCTTGTTTGACTCATCTTGAACAATTTCCAAGGGCTAGGGAGACAGAGCTAGGAACCAGTGGCCATCTGAGGACACTGTGTGGGGCTGGGTATGTTCCAGGGAGGTGAATACACTCTGTCTAACCCTAAGCCCTGGCATGGGGCCTCGGGCCTAGGTCCCTGATAACAGTGTCTGTGGTGCTTAGGGTAGGGGTACGTGTGTAGTTATAGACGGAGCCTGAGACCATAGGGTAGTCTCCATAAAGAGAAAAGCTAGGAATGTCCCTTGGTATCCCTGCCCCAGCATTTGTGCTCATTTTGACTCAGCAAGGCCTGGGAGGCAGCTGGGCTTGGATGGATCCACCCGACCCATTAGTGAGAACAGAGGCAGCACTGACCATCCACACCCAGGCAGCCTGGGCCAGGGCCAGGGTCAGAGGCCCAGACAAGGCTGAGGAGGAAACTTTGTGCAACTGTCCACTCACCAGGGCTGGGGTCGATATGGTCATCTGACCCCAGGCACAGCCTCCCCTCCGTCCTGTTGTTATCATGTCTCCTCTCCTGCTGCCCCTCAACTTTTCATCCTTCCTTCCTTCCTTCCTTCCTTCCTTCCTTCCTTCCTTCCTTCCTTCCTTCCTTCCTCCTCCTCCTTCTTCCTTCTTCTATCTGTCTTCTCTCTCTCTCTCTCTCTCTCTCTCTCCCTCTCTCTCTCTCTCTCTCTCTCTCTCTCTCTCTCTCTCTCTCTCTCTCTCTTTCTCTCTCTCTTTTGTTTTTGCTTTTTGGTGAGGCAATCAGGGTTAAGTGACTTGCCCAAGGTCACACAGCTAGTAAGTGTCAGGTGTCTGAATCTGAATTTGAACTCAGGTCCTCCTGACTCCAAGGCCAGAGCTCTATCCACTGTGCCACCTAACTGCCCTTCTTCTTCTTCTTCTTCTTCTTCTTCTTCTTCTTCTTCTTCTTCTTCTTCTTCTTCTTCTTCTTCTTCTTCTTCTTCTTCTTCTTCTTCTTCTTCTTCTTCTCTCCTCCTCCTCCTCCTTTTCCTCCTCCTTTTCCTTCTTCTTCTCCTCTCTCTTTTTTCTCTCTCTTTCTCTTCTCTTCTCCTCTCTTCCCTATGAACCCCTATCACACACACAGTTGGGGAACAGTTCCCATTTTTCCTAGGCTTGCTTCTTCTTGCCTGAGCAGAGACTTGGAAGTATTACTCTGGGCAAGTCACTTAACCCTGTTTGCCTCAGTTTTTTCATCTGTAAAATGAGCTGGAGAAGGAAATGGCAAACCACTCCAGAATCTTTGCCAAGAAAACCCCAAATAGGGTCACACAGAGTCAGATGTGACTGAAACAACTGAACAACGGCTGTTTCTCACTTCCATTGCCTTGCCTGAGCACAGATTTGGGGATATCACATCTCTTAATGCCTTCTTTCATGATCACCAAAATCCTCCCTCTCCCCATGCTTGGGCCACAGGTCAGAGCAGAGAGCATAGCCCAGGTCTATCAATCAATAAGAGGCAGCTAGGTGGTGCAGCAGATGGGAACTTGAAGGAATTTGAATCCTAAATCAGACTAGCTACTGACTAGTTTACTACCCGTGTCATTCCAGACAAGTCAGTTATTGCCTCAGTTTCTTTATTTGTAAAAAAGAGTGGAAGGGCCCCCAAGGTCCCTTCCAGCTTTAAACCTGTGATCCTAAAGGCTGACGTTTCTAGGACATTTTAAGATTTGCAAAGTGCTTCACACACATTCTGAGGCTCACAATTACCCTGTAACGTGGATACTGTGGGATTTATCACCCCCATTTTATAGATGAGAAAAGTGAAGGTCAAAGAGTTGAGACAATTTCTGTGTGGTATGCTGGAAAGGGCCTTAGAGTGGGGAAGTCAGAGGGCTCAGCTTAGGGCCATAGATTTAGAGCGGGAATGGACCTCAGAGGCCCTTCCAAAGCCTTACTTTACAGATGGGGAAGCTGGGGCCAGAGAAGTTATGAGGCTCATCCAAAGTCACACAGACCCCAAGGTCACACAGCTAATAAACACCAGAGAAGGGGTATGAATGCAGGTCTTCCTGATTCCAAGTCCAGGGTTCTACCCACTAGGCCTCTCATTTGGGTCCATGATCTATGTTTATAGTAAGTACTTTCCTGAAATCATCAGCACCACCATCACTGTCCTCCCAAGGACTCTACCATATAAGTAGGTGACTCCTTTGACACCCCATCTTCCCAGCTCTGAACCTTGATGACTTTCATCCGTACTCCAGCATCAGTCACCCACTGGCATGCTTGGGGTCCTCTCCATCCATCAAGGCAGCTCCCCCTCTCTCCCACCTTCCTGCAGCCACAGGCCCAGGGCCTTTTCTCTCTCCTTCCTCACACCTCCCAGATTGGCTCTCTGCCCTTCCCCCACCTCTAGCGTCCAACCCATCAGTCCCCCTTGGTAAACATTTGATTCCTTGCCCAGGACGCCATGGTCAGCTACCTCCTGGCTCCCTTTACTTCTGCCTCCCCCAGCCCCTTGGGCTCCTGCCAGGCTTCTCCTGGAGATAACCCAACCTCCTGTTCTGAGGGTGCTGACGTTCTCACTCAGTGTAGCCCATTTTTCAAAGCTGTGACTTTGAGGGACTGGTTTTTTTTTTTGGTGGGGGTGCCTTTCTTTATGCCCTCAGTGCTTAGCACTGTTCCTGGAGTTAATAAGTGCTTATCAGAGTGATTTTCTGAATTCTCACTCTGTCATCTAATGAATTAGCTATATCTCCAAACTCTGTCACCTTCAGATTCATCGAGCATGGCCTCTATGCTGGACTGGGATTCAGGAAGACCTGAGTTCAAATCCTGTCACAGACAATCACTAACTACATGACCCTGGGCAAGTCACTTCACCCTGTTTGCCTCAGTTTCCTCATCTGTAAAATGAGCTGGAGAAGGAAATGGCAAACTGCTCTAGTGTCTCTGCCAAGAAAACCCCAAATGGGGTCACAAAGAGTGAGACAACTGGGGGAAAAAAGACTGCACAACAATCCCATCAGAAGGAGAGGGCAGAGGGTAATTCCAAGGTGTGAATACCAGGGCTCAAAGGAGCTTCCAGGATGAAGAGTTTAGTGGAGTGCAGTAGAGAAATTTCTCTTCTCCACCTCAGTTTCTTCACCTGTGAACAGGGACAGCAATAACACTTATTTCAGTGTTTCTATGAAGAGTGAATGAGATAATATATGGAGAACACTTTGCAGACATGAGAGCTTTTTTGGAAAGTTGGGATATTTGCTCCCCATCCCGTTCCTGTGATGCCTCTCCAGCCTCGAGAGATAGTGTCCCCAAAGTCTTAGGGCAGTTTGCAGATGTAAGCTATTAAAACTTCAAACTGCCCTAAGACTTCTGGGGACATCATGTGTTTCCAAGGTAACTGAGCCCAGTCAGAGCTGCAGGAAATAGCCCATCCAGGCTTGGGTTCATTCTCTTCAGTTATCTTCCGTTGCCACTCCCTGCCAATCACTTTGGTTTCTCTCCTTCCCAGTCCAAAGGCCATTCATCTTGGAAGAGAAAACAGAAGCACATAATTGTCTATTCTCATCAGCCTGCCCACTCCCCAAGCAGCAGTTTCAACCCTCATTATCTCGGGAGGCCACAGATCTGGGTTCAAATCCTGCCTCTGACATTATGTAGAACCTTGGACAGGTCACTTGGAAGTCAGGTGGCACCTTCCTTAGAGTGAGGATCCTCTGATTTTCTTGTTCCTTTTTTTGCTGTCCTTAGCATTCCCCATTCACCCTCCCCTTACTCATTCTAGATGCTAATGCTCCTTTTTCTGTTTCAATTAAATTTTTTTTTCAATGAGCAAAAATCTATTTCCCTCCCAGTTTAAAAAAAAGGGGGAGGGCGAATAGTGTTAACAGAATAACACCAGCTAACATTTATATAGCACGTGCTACGTGCCAGGCACTGTGCCAAGCTCTTCACAAATACCATCTCATTGATCCTCACAACAACCCTGGGAGATAGGTGCTACTATTTTCCTTATTTTACAGATGAGGAAACTGAGGCAGGCAGATGGTAAGTGACTTGCTCAGGGTCACACAGGTAGTAAATGCCTGAGGGAGGACTTGAACTCAGGTCTTGCTGACTCAAGGTCCAAGTGATCTCTCTCTGCTTGAGCCACCTAGCATCTAGCATCTGATTCAGGCTAGAACCAGATCTCTTCACAGACTCTTCAAATTCTATGGAAACAAACACCTATCTAGGCACAACATATTCAGTAGTCTCAATCCCTGGCAGGTTCCTCTCCACCCTTTACCCTAACCCTGACTTTCATTGCTATAAACTCAACCTGAATCTCTTTCCTGCAATCCAAGTCTTCCTGGGACTTGAGCATAGCTTGATACCTTTGGACAGTTTTGCTCTAGAAAGCAGTCTTCTCCATCTGCAAACACCCTCCCTTCCCCCTTTGCCCCCCCACCTTCCTCTCCATGATCCCTGCTTCTCCCTAGAACAAATTTCTGCCCCTTGCATGGCAAAGTCAACCATTGTATCATGGGTCATATTTTCCCCTGAATAATGTCACCAGTTAGGAGTTCCTGGCTATGAACATCAGATAAATCATTGAAACAGCCAATAGTGGACCACAAAAGCCAAGATAAAACAATGATTCTCCTCTATGATAATTTTAAACAGTGAAATTATGCTCCAAGTCCCATAAAGCAAATGTACTTTATACGCTGGTTATACAAGGGGACCAGTGTACCATAAAGTGTGTACAGAAAAAAAAACACAGCCCCATTGTGTTACAAATTTGACCAAAAACTAATAGTCTTAACTGTGGTCAAGCCTTCATTAAACAGTCAATAAACAGTAACTACTTTCATTTGGAAGGGCTTTCTTAGAAATCATTTCAATGGCTCTTAAGGAAGTGACCCAAGGGAGATGGGGCCAAGGACACCTTTCTCCCTCAGACATTTTCCTTGTAAGGAGCAGAGAGGTACTCCAAATCATCCTGCTGGCCTTTGAGCTATGTGCATGAATTTGCAATTGCGTAGTAACTATTGGTTATTGATGATGGTCAAGTCAAGTCGACAAGCATTTATTAGGCACCTACTGTGTGCCAGGCACCATGCTAAACTCTGGATGTAAAAAAAGCCTCTCCACCCAAAAAACCCCACTGTCCCTGTCCTCAAGGAACTTACAATCTAATGGGGGGAGACAAGATGCAACTGACTTGATTTAGACTGAATAATTTAGAGGGAGTCTCACAGGAAAGGCATTAAGAGTAAGGAGGACTGAGAAAGGCTTTTTGCAGGTGGGACTTTAGCTGAGATTGAGAGGAACCCAAGAGGTGGAGGTTAGGAGGGTGAACCTCTTGAGGGCAAGAACTGTCTTTTCCTCTTTTGTATTCTGGACATTTAGCATAATGCCTGACAGAGCCTACTGGTCTTCGAAGGTCCAACAATATTGCCTGGTACACAGTAGATGCTAACATAAATGTTGATTGATTAACTAATTGAAAAGGATTTTCCAAAGGCAGGGGCAACCAGATTTCCCAGAATCCCTCATAATCTCATAAGGGACCTCAGAGTCCATCAACCTATAACATTGCCAAGAATCGCCTCTATGTTGGACCCAGCAAAGGGTCATCCATCCTTCCCTTGAAGTCTTCCAGAGACCATTGCACTTTGGGGACAGGGCTAGTTGTCAGGGAGTTTTCCCTAACATCCAGCCTGAATGGGCCCCTCTGTTCCCCCCTACCCAGTACGCTGAAAAGAAATCAAATTCCTTCTCCACATGACAGTCCTTCAGACAGCTATCATGGCCCCTGAATCTTCTCTTCTCCAGGACAAACATTCCCAGCTCCTTCTAACGGTCTTAGTTTGACCTGGTCTTTTACTTCCCTCCCTGGCTACCATCCTGTGGAAGCCCTCCTTTGTCAATGCCCTTCTTAACTGAATCCAACACTCCAGATTCAATCTGAGTACAGTACTGTTCACCCCTTATTCCTGAACACCGCCCCTCTCGGAATGCATTCAAACCACATTCAGATTTCATAGCTGCCCTATTAGGCTTTTGCTTCCCCCTGTGCTTGCAGTCCACTGAAACCTCCAGCTCCTTTTCTAATGAGTAGCTATACAACTACCCCTCCCCACCCTGTCTTATCTACTGACAAAAAGTTGGACTCCTGGTCTTTCCTCACCTGCATCATTCCCTTTCAATTTGTCTGTTTCCGTCAACAATCGCTATTCTCCAGGTGCTACACCTTGGTATCTGGAGGCCCCTAGGTGCAGAGATGCTATTTTATCTAAGCTCTGAATCTCTCCAGAGTGCAGAGCATGGATTCTGTAAAGTCAGTCACCAGTGACTCCTTCCATGCCTCCCCCGAAGGAGTCCCCAAGTCTGTCTGGTTCATCCTTATTTGTCCTTTTCCTTCCATCCCCACAGCCCTTTCCCCTCCCACAGCCTCCAAGCTCTCATTACTGTGTTCCCAGGCTATGACAATAACCTCCCCCTCTCCTGTAGACCACCCAGCAAAGGGTCCTTGGTAAAAATTTCTTAAAACTCAGCCTTCATTGCCTCCCTCCCTCCCCACCCCTACCACAACCTCAGAGGCTTGCTGTAGGAGCCTGGGGGGTTGGGGAGTACCTGGGGGCGGGGCTGCTTGTGTCTAGAGTCACACATTAATTTCCTTTGCCCCTACTGTGTGCATTGGTCTGGGTGGGGCTCAGGAGGAGATATTAGGGAGACTCTCTGTCCTCCCAGCCTCAAGCCAGCAGCTGGTGCTTAAGTGGATAGAGGTCCAGGCCTGGAGTCAGGAAGACCCAAATTCAAATACTGTCTCAGGCTCTAAGGAGCTGTGTGAGTTATTCAACCTCTGTTTGCCTCAGTTTCCTGGAAAATACGGATAATAACGGCACTGACCTCTCAGCGTTGTTGTGAGGATCAAATGCTTAGCACTGTGCCTGGCACATAGTAGGAGCTTAATAAATGCTTATTCCCTTCCACCTATCCCCTCCCCCAGCCAAGCAGAGGAGAAAAGTCATGGGAAAATACAGGAATCATCACATAAGCCTGAATCTGATAAAAGCTATGAGAAACCTCAAACAGGTGCACGCATGCACACACACATGCACACACATATACACACACACACACACACACACAGAGCCTATGCTGCCCAACTCTTTGTGTGGGCTCACACATCTTCACTGTGTGTGTTTGTGTCCTAAGAAATTGTGTGCCCTGATCTGGGAGACTGTATGTCAGAGGGGAGGGGTGCCTGTGAGTGATGGGGGTGGGATGGTAGGGAGAGTATCTGGGTGATTGTGCCATATGGTTGGTGTGTAGCCATACAGCTCTGGGATCTGTGTAGATATAGATACAATCAAAGGGATTGTGTGTGTGTGTGTGGGGGGGCTATCATGTATGTGAAGTGATTGTGTAAAGGGGAAAGAGTGTATGAGGCTGATTATAAAGGGGAGGTTATTGGGGGAAGGGTAATTGTGTATGTAAGCCAGAGCTCCAGGGTGATTGTGTAAAGAGCTATTGTGTGTGTGTGTATTCAAGGGTGTCTATAGCTGAGAGATTGCCTGTGAGAGTGGGGTCATTGTATGCATGTGTAGGGATGGTATTTGTGTATATGGGTGAAAGTGGACAGGGCGAATGCTGATCTTTGGGGGTTTCTAGGGAATTGGGATAGGGGTGTGCACCTGAGTACAATCATCCTGATAAACTTCTGAGGAAGTTCCTGCTGGAGTGAGGCCATCAGAGGGCCAGAAGCCCAGTGGATGCTGCCTCCACATTGTAGATGGACTTGGCTCCCCTTTGGAATTTCAGGATCGGAGTGGGAAGGCCATTGGGTCCAACCTCAACATTTTACAGATGAGGAGACTGAGGCACAGAAAGGCTAAATGATTTGCCTAGGGTTACATTGCTAAGTGTCTAAGGCAGGATTTAAACCCAGGTCTTTCTGATTTCAAGTCTAGTAGCCTATCAGAGACTAAGGGTCTCTTAACTTGAGGCCTAGGAACTTAAAAAAAAGTTTTTTGCTAACTATTTTGTGTGTGTGTGTGTGTGTGTGTGTGTGGTTTTTTTTGGAGGCAATTGAGGTTAAGTGACTCGAGCAAGGTCACACAACTAGGAAGTGTCTAAGGCTGGATTTGAACTCAGGTCTGCCTGACTCCAGGACCCATGCTCTATCCACCACAGCGCCACCTAGCCAACTCTTGATAACTATATTTCAATATAACTGGTTTCCCTTGTAATCCTCAGTATTTTATTCTAGGCATTTAAAAATCTGAGAAGGGGTTCATAGGTTTCACCAGATTGCCAAGAAGTCCACAATCCCCCAAAAGGGTAAGGTACTCTGGCCTAGGTGGTGGGTCTCTCCCCCCCCCCACTCCCCATAGCCAGGGGTTCCTCTGATTTTGACAGGGTGAGTGGGAGAGGCCAAGAGTCGGGACTGTGTGCCCCTGGATCTCCAGCTGTTCCTGGCCCCGTATCCTGAGCTCAGGGCCCTCTCTTACCTCTGCTGAACCAGGGAAGGGGACAAGGCCCCTAGGCAGGGAATAGGCTCCCAGCTAAGCTTCCTCAGGCCAAGCCAACTTCCCTAGAGCTGTGAGGCCACAGGCTGGACAATGAGGTCAGCTCCAGAGCCCACCAGATCTTCTCGGATCTTTTCCTGGAAGCTTCCTCCCTGGGAGGGGCTGGCAACCAGATGGCTTTGAACCTTCTCAGCCTCCACCCACGCCTCTGGGTTCCAGACCAGCAGACCTGGTCAGCCTAGCCCTGCTCCCAGCCTCCATCCCCCAGCTGCTTGGCCAAGCCCGCGTGCATCTATCTGCCCAGCTCAACCTCCATGGCAAAGCTGATGGGCACTGGCAGCTGGGTGAGCCATCTCTTTGGGGGATGGAGGAAGGTGACTCAGAGCGTCCCTGGGGTGGGGGGTCCCAGGGAGCACAGCTCTGTCTGCCCATCTCCTGGGCCTCCCTGGAACTCGGGGAGCCCATTATAAGGGCAGCGTGTCAGCCCCCGCCCGTTGCCAAGCTCTCTCAGGTTCTGCCTGCCAGTCCCAGGGGCCCAGCTGCCAGGAAACGGGGTGATCCCTCCCCTCCCCCAGCCCAACCAGGTGACTCCCCCTCCCTCCCCTCCACTCCCCCTTCCATCTCCTGAGGCTACTCTCCCTTTGTGGGTTGTTTTGTTCCTTTCAAACCATCCCAGCCAGAAACTTGAGTCGGGGTAGGCCCCCAGGGAACTGCAGCCACTCTCTCCCTCTCCCTTTTTCCCTTTCCCTCTCTCCCTGGCTCCCTTGAGGTCTCCGCCTTTGTCTCTATTTATCCTTTTGCTTCTCTCCCAGGGTTTTCTGTCCTCAGTCTTCATTTCTCCCCATTTGTCCCTCTCTGGGCCATTGCAGTATGTCTGTCCAGCTACCCATCCACCTGTCTGTTCCTCCGTCTGTTTCTGTCTCAGTCTTTCCTGGGCTTTCTATCTATATCTCTTCGTCTTTGTCCCTTTTCCTCTTTTTTTCTTTCTCTTCTCTCTGCTCCTTTCTGTTTCTTTTCACCTCTTTTTTCCTCAGAGATCATTTTCTTTTCATTTTTGCTTCTTTGTCCCTATCACTTTGTGTGTCTGTGTAAATCTCTCTCCTTGGTCCCCCCTCCTCCTAAGAGCAGCCCTTGTGGGGTTTTTTTGGGGGGAGGGAGGGCAGGGGGTGTTGTTCCCCTACCGGAAAGGGCTGTGTATCAATCTGGGACTTAGTCCATTTCTGGCAAATGAATACGTATGAAACAACTCTCTCTCTCTCTCTCTCCTCTCTCTCTCTCTCTCTCTCTCTAAATCACTAACCACCTGCTGAAGACTTCAGCTCTTTTGAGGTACAGGGTACAAAAGGGTAGCATAAAGATTCCCAGAGACCCAGGCCCACTGGAACACAGTTTGGGGGGGGGCAGGGAAGGGTAGGTGGAAATATTCTTTTGTATTCTTGACTCACCTGTGGGGACAAGGAAGTGGGGAGTCAAAACTTGGGGCCAATTGGGAATGGGGCAAGGTGGGGGTGAGTTAAGGAGGAAGAAAGGGAGGAGCCTAGCTAGGGGGAGTCCAGCTCAGAGCCAGGCAGAGCTGGGTCAGATCGCCCACAGGGTGGGGCAGGAATTGTCTCAGGTAGTTTTGTTCCCAGAGAGGACAGTATGTTACCCCTTTCCTCCCAGGAAGCTGGTGCCAGCGTTGCTGAGTGGACCCAGCGCCCACAGGGCAGATGCACAGGCCCTGTGGAGGAGTGGAGATTTGAGGCAGGTATGGGCCAAGCAGACCAGAGTCCAGACAGGTCAGTCCCTTCCTCCAGCCTCTGAATAGAGCCACAGGAGATACTTGGTGGTCTTCTTGAGCCCCTGACAAGGGATTTCTGCTGGAGCCCTTCAGGGGCAGGGATGGGTCCAGGGCCACTGCCCTCCTCCCGGCTCACACCACCTCTGCTGTCCTGTAGTGATTTCAAGTTCTCACAGCATGAGAAAGGACAGTAACAAGTGGGGACCTGTCTAGGTTCTTTCTCCTAGTTTCTCTGCTATCTTCCTAACCTGGCATCGAGTCCTCCCAACCTAGTGACACATGATTGTTTTCTGGAATGACTCTTTCCATAGAAGATAAGAAAGTCCAATCCTGGAATTTTACAGTGAAGGAAGCTGGGACCCAGAAGGCTTCCATAACTCACCCACGCTGACTCAGCTCATAAACAGGATCAGAGATAGATACAGAGCTAGAAGGAACTTCAGAGTCCATAGTCCAACCCCTTCATTTTGAAGTAAACCAAGGCCCAGGAAAGCTGATTTGTCCAAGGTCAAACAGTAAGCAAGCACCAGAGACAGGATTTGAACTCAGGTCCTCTGATCCTAATTCCAGATTCCCTTACCAGTACAGGTTGGACTAGATATGCCCTTCCTGCTCTGAGACTCTACGATCTTGGAGGTCCAAAGGAAGGCAGAAGGCCAGGCTCTTCTGTTCTTGACCCCCTCCGCGACCCCCCAGGAGTCCAGCATCCCGCTTTGGGGCTGTACCGTGACCTTGAGTCACTCTCCGGTGGATGGAGGAGGGGGTTGATGTCAGAGAAGCCTCAGGCTCCTCTCCAGGGGTCTGCAGTGAGGATGGGCCATTGTCCCTAGAGACACAAAGGCAGAGCTTGCTCCCGGGACCAGGTGGAGCCTCTGGTCCCTGGAAAGAGAACCTGGACCTCAGTTTCCTAAGTGCCATGGGAGCCTGGAGTCTAACTCAGAGCTCACAGCCTGGTCTTTCCATCTGTCTAACTTCCCTAGCAACAAGAATGTCTTCAAACCCAGACCCTGAAGACCCCTCCCCCTTTTCTCAGCTGCGGGGTGTGGGGCTGGCTCTGAAAGTTCTTCTTCCTCAGGAAACGGAATCATCCCCACAGCTGGGTTGTGAGGACCTTGGTGACCACCTAGGTCTTTCACATAAGCGAGAATTTGAGGCTGATTCTCAGGAACAGGTAGCTGAGATGGCCGGTCTGAGAGAGTCAGCTGGAGCTTGGGCTGCCACCTGCTGGGCTGGGCTGGGATAGCACTTGAAGAAATGTCCTGAGCCTCAGGAGAGGCGTGGGGAGGGAGGGTAGCCCCAGCCTTCAACAGGCCTGGACCTGCCCTTCCAAAGCTTTTCCCGTGCCTTTTCTCTTTGGGGTCTCTCAGCAAGGCAGGGATCGTTATTGGCACTTTAGAGAAGATGCTAAAGTTGAAGGAAGCCACGGGGACAGAGAGACTGGGGCCCTGGGCTCTTGAGACTCAGTCCTATGGGAGAGACATGGAGTCAGAATCTAGTGCCTTCCTGTTTGGGTTGGAGTACAAGAATGGGCTTGGCCATCGTGGTGGGCAGAGTGGCCCAGTGAGAACTGCCACAAAGACTTGGATCCAAATCCCTCGAGGATGTTTTGCTATCCTTTCCGACCCTCAATTTTTCCATCAGTAGTATGGGTTCGATAACCTCTAAATCAATGATCTTACAATACTATCAGGAATAACTAGGACAAGGTGATCAGCACATTGTCCTAGGGTGCAAAAATTTAGAGGTTGCAACCAGCATCAACTCAGGGTTCACTTCCTTGCCCCTCCCCAACAACTGCCAGTTCTCCAATAGTAGAGAGACCTCAAGGTGTCCCAAGACATGCCTTCTCACCGCCACTACTCCCAGACTGTATCCCAGGTAAGTTAGTCAGTCAATAAGAATTGAGAGCCTGCTATGTGTCAGGTGGGCAGCTAGGTGGCACCATAGTGCATAGAATGCTGGGTTTGGAATCAGAGCCACTTTCATGAGTTCGAATCCAGCCTCAGACACTTACTACTTGTGTGATCCTAGGCAAGTCACTTTACCCTGTTTGCCTCAGTTTCCTCATCTGTAAAATGAACTGAAGAAGGAAATGGCACACCACTCCAGTATCTTTGTTGAGAAAACCCCAAATGGGGTCACAAAGAGTCAAACATGACTGAAACATTCAACAGCAAATGTGCCAAGGTGCTCTGATAAGCTGGGGATATGAAGAAAGGCAAAAGACAGTCCCTGCCTTCCAGGAGCTCCCAATCTAGTGGTGATTAATTAGCTCCCTTCCAGGCCCAGTCCTGCCCTTCCCCACCCTGATCAAGGCCCAGCTCACCCTTCTCTGCTCCTGGCACAAAAATGCCTGCTCAGAACTGTGGGATCTCTGCCCCTCATTTGTTCACTCCCATTAAAGGTTAAGGTAGCCGCTTCCCGGATAGGTAACTGAGGCATTTATACCAAGACCTTGGGGGCTCCGCCTGAATCAGCTGCAAAGCGGTGAGGCCCAGGCTTGCCTGGCTGCAGGAGCTGAGAGGCTTCAGGATTCTCCCCAGGCTTCTCTGCCAGTGAGCCAGATGGACTCTCATTAATTCACCAAACATTAATCAAGCCCCCGTTTGGGCGAGCAGCCCACACAGCCCACTACTTTGGCTGCATTCTTTGCTTTTCTGCCTTCTAGTCTAACAGGGGAGAGGGGGAGAGGTAGGATAAATATAATGCATGTTAGAATGACCAGTACATAGAGTAATATAAAGTATAGTGAGATCAGATTGGGGGTCATGAAAAAAGCCCAGGGGGTTAGAGGAGTCTTGGTTTCAAATCCCTACCTCCTCTACTTACTAGATGTATAGATCCCTGGCAAGTCACTTTTTAACCTCCCTACACCTCAGTCTCTTTATCTGTTAAATGGAAACAATAATAGTGCCTACCTCACAGGCTTCTTGTAATACTCAAATGAGAAAAAAGGGTTTGCTAGCTTGAAGCTCTCTAGAAATGTCAGCTTTGATATTATTATTATTGCACTGGGGGAGAGGGTTTCCTCCCCTGGGAGCTCTCTGTATCAATGAAATCCCAGGTCCTGTCTCTCTCCATACTCCCTACTGTGCTAGACAAAAATGAAGAGTCTGTCCCCTCAAGGGGCTTACATTCTGATGAGCAGAACTCAATGGAGAAGTGCATTCTGGGCACAGGAACCACAGGATATAAACTTTGAGTGATCTAGCTTGTCTGAGGCTCAGGGTAAGTGAGGAAGTAGCTCAAGGGCTAAAGCTGAAAAGTGAAGTTGGGTCTTTGAATGCCAGGACCAGGAGTTTAGCCATTTTTCTCTAGACAATGGATCTAAGGTCGTTGAAAGAGACCTTAAAGATCAACTAAGTCCATCTGTCTTGCTTTACAGATGAGGAAACTGAGGCCTGGATGGGCTAAATAACTTGCCTTAAGTCACACAGGAACTAAGTGTCAGGGCCAGGAGATGAAGACAGGTCTCCTGAGTTGAAATCCACTTTCCACTGTATTAAGGCTTTTAGAATTGGGAGTAACGTTTCTAGATCTGAACTTTAGGAAAAATTCAACCGGCAGCTATGTGCAGCATGGATCGGAGGAGAGGGAGGATGGAACCTTAGAAGGCTGGATGGGTGATGAGAGGCTACAGAGGGATTAGAGAGAAGGGCTCAGATGTGCCGGAAATTGGGAGGTCAGATTAGCTGGGCTTGGTGACTCATCGGATGAGGTAGATGGGGGGAGGAGATGACTCATGGGTTTCAGGTCTGGGTGACTGGGAGGATGGTAGGGCCACAGAGACATCAGGATGAGTATCAAGGCGGAAAGAGAGGGAAGGGGAAGGGAATAGGCATTTATTAAATTCCAAATGATGCTTAGAAGGCAGGTGCTGTTACTATCCCCATTTTACAGTTGAGGAAACTGAGAGAGAACTTAAATGACTTGTCCAGGGTCATAGAGCTAGGAAGTATCTGAGGCTTGGATTTGAACTCAGATCTTCCTAACTCTGAGCTCTACCCACTGAACCACCCTGCTGCTTCTAGTTAGAGGAAAGATGATCAATTCTGTTTCAGAAACACTGAACTTGAAGTAAGTGCCATTGACCCACCAGCCCTCAGTGACCCTTCCAGTGTCCAGCAATGCAGTGGGAAAGATGCTGGCAAGCCCAAGTGCCATCATAGCCATGGGGCCTATTCTCACAGCCAGGCAACTGGGAGAACTTGGCCCAACAACACAGTCACAACCTACTCTTCCAGACTCTCCTGTAGCAGCCAACCAGACTTCCTCCAAAGCCCTCAGGTCCCCCTAGTCTTGGGTTCAGGTCCTAGAAGCCATTCAAATTCATGTTGTTTCTCCTATTAAAACGTAAGCTCCCTGAGGGCAGGGATTTCTTCTTCTTCTTCTTCTTTGCTTTTTTTCTTCATCTCCCCAGTACAAAGCACATAGCGTGTGCTTAATAAATGCTGTTGTCGGATCCAGAATTGGAGGGAGGGATTTTAATCCAAATCCAATGGCATCATTTTACAGATGAGGAAACTGAAGCCCAGAGGGGTTAAGTGATTTGCTTCAAGCCACACCGCTACCACATGGCAGATGCGGGCCTCGAGTTCAGATCCTGTGACTCCAACATCAGCCCCCTTTTCTATTCCACCATGCTCTCCCCACCCCCATCACGTGCTTCCTGTAACTTCCATTTCTGTGGAATGTAAACCTCCTCCTCTCCTTGCAAGGATTAGCTCAAATGCTACTTCCCATAGGGAGACTCTCCCAATTCCCTAATTGTCACAGCCCTATCCCCAATTACTTCTCATTTATTTTGCATTCATATTTCCAGCTAGCATTAGAATTGGGGGCAGGGACTGCTCGATTTTTATCTTTGGGTCCTCAGTACCCATTGTAATGCCTGGTATTCAGTAAATGCTTAATGAATGCTGGTCAAATTATAAATAGGGGATCCCCAGGGGCATAGTGAGACACCTTGGTTCAAATCCTAAATTTTGCCTCTGACATTACCTGACAGGCCTTGGTCAAATGAAAAGGCTTCTGCTTCCTCCTCTGTAAATTGGAGATAATCATACCCCATGCCTAGAACACACTCTCTCCTTACTTCTGTTTCTCAGAATCCTTGTCTTTCTGCAAAGATCAGCTCCATGAAGACTTTCCTGAGCCCCCTAACTTTTCCTGCTTTCTCCTTCCTCTTTCCTTCTACAGCACCTGATCTCTGCCAACTCCCCAGCAGACTAGATATTCCAGAGAGAAGGAACCATTTTAGTCTTCATGTTCCCAGGATCCCACAACAGTGCTTTGCAATTCGCATCAATGCACATTTATTAAGGTCCTACAATGTGCCAGGAACAATGCCAGCACACACTAGTAGGCACTTGACAAGCATTTGTCGAACTGACTGGATTCCCACTCCCATGGAGAGCCCAGATTCCAGAAAGAAGAAAAGATGTGGCCCCAGGCCCCATAGAAAGCAATCACAGAACCACAGACTTAGAGCTAGAGGGGCCTTAGAAGCTATTCATCCCAACATCCTCATTTTACATATGAGAAAACTGAGGTACAGGTTAAGTAACTTACGCAGGGTCACCCAGCTAGTAAGTGTTTGGAGTGGGATTTAAACTATATCATGTCCCTTAGGGAATTTGCCAGGTCACACAGGTATGGAGGGGCCCCCCAAGTCCCTCACCACAGAGAGCAATAGATAAGGGCCCAGATTCCATGGAGAGGCATGGACATGTCTCCCAGGCCTTTGCTGTGGAGTTGGGGACTCTCCAGCCCATGCTGACACTGTCTCCAGAAGCCATGATTAGCATTCAGGTTACTTAGCACTGTGGCTGCCCCAGTCTCACAGCTCCCACCTGACCTTTCTCTGATGTCTGGCCCACAAGGCGGGGGAAGGGGGATGAGAAAGCCGGATTCTGAGTCTGAGGCAGCTCTGACTTCAAAAGCTCTGACTGATGTTGAGACACACAATTCAGCTGTCACTGCCCAACCAACAGAGATGATAAATAAAGATCTGAAAAATCCACTGAAGTTCATTCCGAAATCCCTGGGCCTTGTAACAGCACAGGTCCCAACCAAGAGCCTTTCAAAGCTGAATTGAGAGACAGAGATTTGATCTGTTATTTTCAAAGATGATTGAGAGTGTTAGGAGAGGGGGCTATAGAAGGCTAGGCAATGGTGGATGAGAGGATGGGAGTAGGAGGGGTATAGAGGGATTAGAGAATGGGAGAATGGTATGATAGGGGAATAGAAGAATGGATATATATATAGGAATATAGAATGATGAAGGATGAAGGGAATGGATAAAGTAAGATGGAAAGATGGAAGAATAGGGAGATAAGTGGATAGGGGTATAGGAAAGTGAGGGACAAAGAAGATAAGCAATGGAGGATGGGAGGACGGTGAGCTAGAGGAATAGGAGGCGGAAGGATGGGAAGATGGAAGAGTAAGGGAATGGGTAGATGGTACTACAGAAAGATGAGGAATGAAGGGGATGGCAAAAGGATGGATGGAAGGATGAGAGAATGGGAGGATGAGTGAATAGAAAGATGTATATATGGGAGTATGGGAGAATGATGAAGATAGAAAATAAGAGATGGGGTGGGGATTGAGGGATGGGGAATAAGCAGATAAAAATGGAAGAGGAAGGGAAAATGGAGACCAGAAGATGAGTGAATGAGACAATGCATGAATGATTGCATGAATGGATACCTTCATTAAGCACTCACTACATGTCAAGCACCATGCTAAGTGCTGGGGATACAGATACCAAGGTACAAAACCCTCTGCCCTCAGGGAGGTTTATATTCTAAAATTATACTCTATTCTAGATATTCTGTTCTATAATATCCTGTTATATTCTAATAAGAGAGCTGTACATACAGGGGACTAGTGACCAGTCCAGGGAGTTCTTGTCTGGGAAGTCACAAGATGGTGCATGGAGCAAGGGCAGTTAATGGCCATGTTCTTCCCAAAGACAATGGTGTTGATCTAGTTACAGTTCTCAGGCAAAAGATGGAAAGGGTGGCAGGGATAGGAAGTGCTTTCTATGTGTATCAGGAACTGTATTAAGTGCTGAGCACACGAAGAAAAGGCAAAAAAGCCTTATGTTCTAACTGGGGTAAATCAAAGATATCAAACACAGCTCACAACACTCCTGAGGCTGCCTCAATTAGATTAAAATGTAATTAGTGGAACCAATATAATAAAAATGACAATGCTACCTAAATTAATCTAGTTATTTAGTGCCATACCAATCAAACTGTCAAAAATTATTTTATAGAGCTAGAAAAAATAATAACAAAATCCATCTGGGAAAACAAAAGCTTAAGGTTATCAAGGGAATCGGCTCAAAAATAGGTGAAAAAAGGTAGTCTAGCTATATCAGATCTCAAGCAATTATCAAAACAATCTGGTACTGGCTAAGAAATAGAGTGGTGGATCAGTGGAATAGATTAGGTACAAATTACATTATAGTAAATGACCATAGTAATGTAGTATATGATAAACCCAAAGATCCAAGCTTTTGGAACAAAAAGTCATTATTTGACAAAAACTGTTGGGAAAACTGGAAAATGGTATGGCAGAAACTAGGCATAGACCAACATCTCACACCATATACCAAGATAAGGTCAAAATGGGTACATGATTTAAAGGATGATGCCATAAGCAAATTAAGAGAGCATGGAATAGTTTATCTGTCAGATTTGTGGATAAGGAAGAATTTAGGACCAAAGAAGATATATAGAGCATTACAAAATTTAAAATAGATAATTTTGCTTATATAAAATTAAAAGTTTTGGCACAGACAAAACCCAAGCAAACAAAATTATAAGGAAAGCAGAAAATTGGGGGGAAATTTTTGCAATAAGTGTCTCTGGTAAAGGCTTCATTTCTCAAATATATAGAGGACTGAGTCAAATTGATAAAAATACATACAGGTCATTCCCCAACTGATAAATGGTTCAAGGCAGTTTTCAGATGAAGAAATCAAAGCTAATTATTGTCACATGGAAAAATGCTCTGAATCACTATGATCAGAGAAATACAAATTAAAACAATTCTGAAGTACCTCACATCCATCAGAGTGACTAATATGACAAAAAAAAGAGAAAATGTTGGATATTGGATGGGATATGGGAAAACTGGGACACTAATGCACTGTTGGTGGAGTTGTGAACTGATTCAACCATTGTGGAGAGCAATGCGGAAGTATGCCCAAAGGGCTATAAAACTGTGCATACCCTTTAATTCTGCAGTACCACTGCTAGGTCCATATCCCAAAGACATCCAAAAAAGAAGAAAAGGTCCTATTTATATGAAAATATTTGTGGCACCTCTTTTTGTGGTGGCTAAGAATTGGAAATCAAAAGAATGCCCATCAATTGGAGAATGGCTAAACCAGCTGTGGTATATGATTGTAATGGAATATGATTGCACTATAAGAAATGACAAGCAAGATGATTTCAGAAAACCTGGAAAGACTTACATGAACTGATGCATAGTGAAGTGAACAGAACCAGGAGAATGTTGTACATAGTAAGAGCAATATTGTTCAACAAGAAACTGTGAATGACTTAGCTCTTCTCAGCAATACAATGATCCAAGACAATCCCAAGGGACTAATGATGAGGCATGCTATCCACCTCCAGAGGAAGAACTGATATTGGCTGAATTCAGACTGAAGTGTGCTATTTTCACTTTCTTTCATTTTTTTCTTTTAATTGAATCTTGTACAAAATGACTAATATGGAAATGTTTACATAATTGCACAGGTATAACCTACATCTGATTGTTTACTGTCTAGGGGAAGGAGGAGGGACAGAATTTGAAACTCAAAACTTTAAATAAAAATGTTTTAAAAATTTAAAAATATATAATTGGGGAATTAAATGTTTCTCAATTACATATATGCAAAAAATTTTAACATTTTTTTTTAAATTTTGAGTTCCAAATTCTCTTCTTCCCTTTTTCCCCTGGCCCGTCCTTGAGAAGACAAGAAATATAATGTATACATGTGTAGTCATGCAAAACATTTCCACGTTAGCCATGTTGTGAAAGAAAACACAGACCAAAAAAACCCCCAAGAATAATGAAATAAAAAAGTATGTTTCAATCTGCATTCAGACTCCATCAGTTCTCCCTCTGGAGGTGGATGGCATTTTTCATCATGAGTCCTTTGAAATTGTCTTGGATTATTGTTTCGCTGAGAAGAGCTAAGTCATTCATGGCTAGCTGATCACCATACACTATTGTTATTGCTGTGTACAATGATCTCCTGATTCTGCTCACTTCACTATGCATCAGTTCATATAAATCTTCAATTGGGAAATACTTAACAAATTAAAATACAAAAAAATTAAATGCCAAAACTAAGTAAATATGTGGCCTCTAGGGATCCTTATGTATGAGTCAATGGTTCCTCTTTTCTATTTGAGTTTGACACCACTGAGGTAGACAACACCTTGGGAGAGCTGGGTGCAAGGCTGTACACAGTGGGATGTAGTGGAGGTGACTGAGAGATAGGCATGAGAAGGCAAAAAACTTGGTTTTGAATGTTGGGGACTGGGTGGGAAGGGGAACATGAAGATGCTGCTGGTGAATGGGTTGCATGGTATGGAGAGAGCCTGGAAGTGGTGGATGGAATAGAGGGAGAATGATGAATGGAGGGTAGAGGAGAGAAGATGAAGGATTGAGGGTGCTAGGAAAAGATAAGCAGATGAGAGGATAGAAGGAATAACAATCCCTTAATAACATGTAAACAAACAATTTTAACACTCATTTTTTAAAAATTTGAATTACAAGTTCTCTCCCTCCCTTCCTTCCCTTCCCCCTCCTTGAGAAGGCAAGCAGTTTGATATGGATGATACATGTGCAGTCACGCAAAACATTTTCACATTAGCCATGTTTTGAAAGAAAACACAGACCCAAAAAACCCAAGAATAATAAAGAACATAAAAACATATGATTCAATCTGCATTCAGGCTCAGTCATGTTAGCATTTCTATAGCCCTTTAAGGTTTGCCAAGTCCTTTTCTCTTTTGATGCTCACAATAATACTGGGAGGTAGGAGCTGCATCCCCATTTTACAGATGAACAAACTGAGATTAAGTGATTTGCCCAGAGTGACACAGTGTCTGAGGGAGGATTGTATGAGTGTTTCCCTCAGTGTCTGAGGGAGGATTCCAACTCGGGTCTTCCTGACTCCAGGTTGCACTGCATCACCCAGATTCCCAGGGATGAGGGATTAGGGATAGGAGAAATTAGATTGAGAGGGGCTAGTTAGAAGTTGCTGAATGGGAAGATGAGAAGAAGGCAAATGGAGGACTAGAGATTAAGGGCTGGGGAGATGGCAAATGGGGTGAGGGAGCGCCATTTATAGGGAAGTTATACCTTAATTGTTAGCTTCACACTTCTCAAACGATTGATCAACAAGCATCTATTAAGCACCTACTGCATGTCAGGCCCCGGGAACATAAAAACAAACAAACAAATACAATAATCCCTCCTCTTAAGGAGTTTACATTTTATATCTAGGTCAATTCAATCAATAAGCATTCATTAAGCACTCCACTCTATCCCAAGCCCTGTGTTAAACTGAAGAATTCCAAGAAAAACAAAAACCAGTTCCTGTCTTCAAGGAGATTACCTTTTAATGGTGGAGACACCATGTCCATAATTAGGCACCTATGAGATGCCTACAGAGTAGACAGGAAGTCATCTGAGAGGGAGGCTGGGAAAGACCTCCTGCAGAAGATGGTGCTGCACATGAGCCTTGCCTAGCTCAGGTTCCATCCAAGAGCCTTTCAAAGCTGAGTTCAGAGACAGAGGTCTGATTTACTATTCTCTTTCTTTCTTTTTTTTTTCTTCTTGGTGAGGCAATCAGAGTTAAGTGACTTGCCCAGGGTCACACAGCTAGTAAGTGTCAGGTGTCTGAATCTGAATTTGAACTCAGGTCCTCCTGACTCCAAGGCCAGAGCTCTATCCACTGTGCCATTTAGCTGCTCTCTGATTTACTATTTTCAAAAACAATTGAGGGTGAGGGCTTTAGATGGATGGGGGATGGGGAATAGAAAGATGGGATAATGGGAGGTGGGAGAGTATGGAGGGGCAGTAAAAGGAGTGTATGGGAAGATGGGTCAATAAGAGAGTGAAGATGAGGATGAAGGGGATGGGGGATGGGAGATGAGTGGATGGGAAGATGAGGGGTATAGTAAGATGGGATTGGGGGGCAGCTAGATGACTCAGTGGATAGAACACTAGCCCTGGAGTCAGGAGGACCTGAGTTCAAATCTGGCTTCAGACACTTACTAGCTGTGTGACCCTGGACAAGTCACTTAACCCCAATTGCCTCAAAAAAAAAAGATGAGATGGAAGAATATGGAATTAGAAGGACATGTAGACAGGGATATAGCAAGATTAGGGATAAAGGGGTACCTCCTGGGGGAATCTGTTGATTCTGATTGTTAGGAGATTTTCCTTATATCCAGCTAAAATCTGCCTCTCTGTAAGTCCCCCTACTCCCTAGAGCTAATGCTTCTAGCACAGGACAGTCCTTCAAAGGGTAACCCTGGTACTGTCCACACAGCCATAGCATCTTTCCTCCAGACCAAACACCCCCACGTTCCTCTGGCCAACGATGTCACCACATAGTCCCCCAGCCCCCCCCAGCCCCCTTCCTTCAGAACACTCTCCAGCTTGTCATTGTCATCCCTACAAAATGGTCCCTGGAACTGAACCCAGAACTCCAGATGGAGGTTCCACCCTTTCTCTTGGCAGCTACGTCGACTGCTGATTCACATTGAGCTGGCAGTCCACCAGAACCCCAAACCTTTCATTCATTGCCTCCATTGCTTCTCCCTGAACACATGTGATGGTCATTCTCCCAATCACGTACCATCCTTCTCTCCCAGGGTGGACAACATCTGTCTAGAGCCCACGCTGGTCTGGGCTTTCCATGGCAACAGTGGCTAAGTCTTTGAGGTACTCTGAGCTATGGGCATCCGGGGAGGGTGGCGGGCTTCAGTGAATCCAGGGCTTATGGGAGGCAGAGCAGGAAGAGAAGACAAAAGGACTTCCCATCTGCTGGTCAGTCATGGGTGTGGTGCCCTGTACAATATTTTTAAAAATCTGTTTTAAAAAGGCGATTCCATGAAAAGAGGTTTCAAATATCAAAGGGGGAGGGGAATGCCGTCAGTTGTAGAGTTTGGGTGCCTTTAAAAGTGCCCCAGAGCCAGGGTTCTGGGTCCTCACACACACCATCATACACACCCACACACTTTCCCACATGCCTGTAGATGCTAACCATGACACCGAGCATCTAGGCCCCCCCTCCCCTGCCACCCACATCTGGCCACCGTGGGAGTGTTTGGCCCCACTGCAGCAGTCAATGGAGACTAGTGCTGTTGCTAGGCTACCACACGCTGTTTTCTCTCAACCTTGCTAGGCAAGCACAGGGAGCCCGTTTTGTGGCTGCCGGAGGATTCAGGATCCCAATTTCAGCCCTAGTGAAGACACCTGTCTCAGGGAAGCCAGCTCACCAGGGAGCAGCCGGTGCCTTTTGACTCTGGGACAGGAGGGTCAGGTCTCTCCCTGCCCAACAGCCTTTAGTGAGCCAGCTTCCAGCTGAAGGAACCGGGGTGGAAATGGGTGTCGGCCCATGCTGAATTGCTTCCCACTTTGATATTAGAGCCCCCCAGAGAAGGTTAGCTGTCCCCCAAGCTCTGACCCAGCTCCCCATTCTATCTAGCCAGTGGAAGGAGGCTTTCCCAGAAGGAGTGGGGAGTGGTGAAGAGGTTAGAAAGGGAAGAACTGGGTGGTCCTGGAGGAACCAGGATGCTGAGACACTGAGGTGAGATCTTAAGGCAGGGAGACTGAGGCAGAATCCTGACAAGCCCTCGTGTCTTCCATCTGACAAATAAGCTTGTTGAGGATTCTGAGCCTCTGTTTGCTGTTCAGAAAAGAATGTTCTCTCAGTGGTCGGAGGCTCTGAAAATAGAAGGGACCTTTGTGACTGTCTGGGTCAACTCCCTCATTTTACGGAAGATAAAACTGAGTGAGGAGTCTTGCCCAGGGTTATATAATTAGTGAAATAGATTTGAGGGGTTGTGTGTGTGTGTGTGTTTATATTTTTGGACGGAACCTGTGGATATCCCTGCAGCTCCTGGGAGGTGGTGAGGACTTTCTCTTCCAGGGTAGGTCACCACCTTCTATGCACCTGATAGCTTTAGATACCTGCCTAGGGGTGCCAAGAGGGTATGTGACTAGCTGCAGGGTCACACAGCCTTCAGGTCAGAAGCTGGGCTTGAAACTGAGGTCTTCCTGAGTTCAGGGCCAGCCCTTGAATTTGAGAAATAGGGACAATCCGGATGGAAGGCATTGTGTCCCAAGGAGCTGCACTTTGGGCAGGCTACATCAGAAGGGCTAGGTCTAGTTTGGGGGTGATGTATTAGCAGCCATATTCAGGATCACAACCTTGGACAGAGGGAGGCCAACCAGGATGGTGAGAGGGCTAGACACTGTGTAAAAAAACAAAAAGACACTGGAGACGACGGAACGAGGGAGTGCAGGAGGTGGGGAGCATGACAGAGATCCATAAGCAGTGGATAAGTTGACATGGGCACCATGTCATAGACTTGGGCTTCTCAGCCCTACGAAGGCTTGGCTTCAGATTCCCCTTTGTTCTCTCTGTCCCTATGGATGCAACAGGGATGAATGACTAGAAATTACAGAGGATTAGGGCCCAGCTTGATTTAAGGAAGACCTCACTTACCCGCAGAACTGTCTCAGGAGGTCAGAAGGAACCCGTAGCTCTTCCCATCCCCAGAGGTGTCCAGGGAGAGCACTAGATCCTGGCCAATCCGGGCGTATCTGTGCAGGGGATGTCTGCACTGGCTGGGAGGTCAGAACCAACAGGATGACCTCTTAAGGTCCCTTTCACCTCTGAGGTCCCATGACTTCAGAATAGATTGTATTAATCACCAAAGACCATCGAAGTACAAGCCATCTTTCCTGGAAACGTGGGCTACTCGGAAGGAAACGAGACGTTTTGTTCATCTCATGAAGCCTGAGAAGTGGACGTCCTGCTCCCTTCCACAGCCCAGCAGGCCATTATGACCTCCCTCCCCAGAAGCTGGCCTGCCCCTCCCCAAGGGGCAGGCTCTGTGCTGCAGGTCACTGCTGTTCTTCCTTTGCTTCCATCCCAGAAAAAAGCTCCCCCTGTGGGGAGCCCACCAGCCCTGGACTGGTGGGATTTCCAGGCCCCAGCAGGCCTGCGTGTGCCTCCCCTCCCTGGCCCCAAATTCACTAGCAGTTCAGAACCACAAGAGCATTTGCAAATTCTCGCCTCAGTAGTCAGGCTCTGGTCCCCTCCTCAGGATAGACCAGCAGGCAGGACCGACCACTTGAGTGGCCCACCCCGCTCTCTGAAGGCCCTAGCTGGGGAGAAAGGGGACCGTCCCTGCCTACCCCTTGATACTCTTCCCCCTCTCCCTGGGCTGCGGAGGTTCTCCAGAAATTCCCCAGCACCGGCCGGGGATGTCCCGATCCAGGAGTACCCTGCTCTGTCTTTGCTCCAAATCCAGCCTTGTCGACTGACCAGGGTCCCCAGACCTTCCAAATGTTCCTCACCTCCTCGTAGCTCTCCCAACACTAAATCGCAATTTTCCACTTCGGGAACGACATCTCAGGTGGGTCTTGTTTGGAACCGAACCCAGTGCCCTCTCAGAGACCAGGGTCCCAGCTTTCTCCAAATCTCAGCTGCCTCTGCAGGTTACCCCTTGCCTTTGGCCCAGGGGCTGGCCCCATAGCCCAGCCAGCCAATCGGCTTCCACTGCCTGGCTGGGGGGTGGGGGTGGGGTGTTTGTGAGGGGTTGGGGGCCTAGCCCCAGGCTCAACAGCCTCTGCGTCTGTCAGTCTCTTCTTCAACCCCAAGCATGCTGCTTGTCATAGCTCTCACCCCTTCACCAGTTTCTCTTTCCTCCCCTACCACTAGATCCCCATCATACCTGATTCTGTCCCATGTTGCCTCACCTGCCAGGTCCAGGTCCAGGTCCAGGTCCAGGTCCAGGTCCAGGTCCAGGTCCAGGTCCAGGCCAGGTCAGGTGGCCCCAGTCTGGGAGCAGGGCTCCTCTTTTGAGCTGGAGCAATGTGTGGTCTAGACATGCAGCAGCGACTGATTCTTAGGAACCCAAACTCGACCTTCATCTATTTCACTTGCATTGGAGGATCCTGGACCTTCCTCTGCCCAAGTCCCCAGGGTGAGACAGGTCTGCAAAGCCTCAGGCCTGAAGGACTTGGCTCCCAAATGCTTTCTTTCTTACCTGGGTGACTTTGGTTTCCTCATCTGTAAAATGAGGGACTCTGAGGTCCCTTTTACCTCTGTATCTATAATTCTAGAAACCTTTTAGGCCTCAGTTTCCTTACCTGTAAAATGAAGGGGTGGGACTGAAAGGTCTCTGAGGTTCTTTCTAGCCCTCTATGAGCTATGATCCAGGATTTGCTTCCTGGCTTGGAAGACCCCTGGTCTTTACCTACCCAGCCTGGGGCATCCCAATGTCACTGTGAATCCACCAGAAGAATACTCCCAGTCACATTAACAGCCGGCTGCGGAGTTTCTGCCCCACTTGGTAGATTCTCCCATTTGATGCTTGTGGCTTAGCAGAGCTGGGGCTGGAGCCTGGGACACCCCCTCCAAGCATCTGTTGGATTTCTTCTCTCTTCTCTCTCCAGGCTCTGCCCAGCCTCCATGGGAATCAGCCCAAGATCTTCCCTGGTGAGATCGCATTGTCCTTCCCAGCCCCTCGGCACTGGGGTTACTTTTCAGACAACACCAGTGGTCCCTCAGGAACAGGCCGTTGGCCCAGCAGGATGCAGCTAAGACATGAAGAAGTGGTCCTTCCTCCCTCGAGCAACTCATTGGCAGAGATGAACTGCCCATCAAGGACTCCGCTCTGGCCACCTGTCCTCGGTGAGGCAGGAGACATTGTAAAGAGCATGGCCTGGAGTGGAAAGGGGCCCTTTATAGAAAGTATGCCCTTCCAGTGGGAACCAGAAGAGAGTGTCCCTCATGTGGACAACTTGAACATGACTAAAAGTGACATCCAGGCCTCTGGACCGAAGAAAGGAGGCAACGCTCTGGCCAAACCCAGCCAAATTCACTTTGGCAAGGCTCGACCCAGTGGACCTGGGGGTGGAAGTGGCAGTAATACTGCAAAGCTTTCTCTATCAGAGGTCCAAGGGATTGCCATCAAGCCTCAAACCATCAGCAAGGTGGTCCTGGCCACTGTCAAGAGATCCCGATCCCGGGCCAGCAAAGTCACATCTCAAGGACGATCCAAGCAGCTGGGAATAAGGGTGGGGCCCAGCTCTCAAGACACAGGTGAATCTCCCAGTCCAAACCCAAGGGCAAAACCCCCACCCAGCTCCAGGACGGCTAGGGACAGGCTGGGCTCTGAGTATGGTTGGAAGTGTGGAGGGGGCACATTTAGTATTCAAGAAATTCAGAGAGGGGCTGATCTCTTCTATCGCTACCTTCCATTCTCCTATATTAGTAATAATAACCATAACTAGCATTTACATAGCACTTTAAGGTTTGCAAACCACTTTTCCAACATCTCCTTTTATTGTCACAGTAACCATGAGAGGTAGATGCTGTTATTATCCCCATTTTGCAGATGAGAAAACTGAGGCACAGAGAGATTAAATGACTTGCCCCGGAGTCATAAAGCTAGGAAGTATACAAGGCTGGATTTGAACACAGGACTCCCTGACTTCAAATCTGGCATCTTGGCCCCTGATGCCTATTCCCCAGATCAGAGGTGTGGCATTTGGGGACCATATTCTGAGAGAACCCTCATGTTCAAGGTTTGCCTGGTGAGGAGTGGGTGGTGGGCTCAGATGGTTGAGCTCCCTGTACTAGCCTCAGGAATTTCTTCCCAGCTGGTTTCTGGGATGAGAGAGGCAGCTGAGCTGGTCCCAAGACCAAAGCAAGGCCCTACTTCCCTGTTCAGCATCCCGCCCTGCCCATCTATCAGGAAGTCAGGGCTCACCATGTACTCCAGCTGCCTCAAACCAAATCTCGCTAGTGTGACCTTTCCACTCACCCTGCCCCCCTCCCAACCCCCTGGCCTTCTCTTCAGCTCTGTCCCCTTGTCCTCATAAAAAAATTTTTTTTTAAAGCCCTTCCCCTTATTATAACTGACCTCAAACAGCAGGAAAGCATACCTCCTTGACTGTGTTACATCACTCTAAGCTGTGAGTAATTGTTTTACTCCTAGTAGAAAGATCCTAGGATTTTGGAGCTCAAAGGGATCTTTGAGAATATCTAAGAGTCAACTTGATAGAGCAGTGCCCCTGGACAGGAAGACAAGAGTTCAAACCTAGTCTTAGCCACATCCTAGCTGTGAGAGTCCTGGGCAAGTCAATTAAACTTGGTCTTTCTCAGTTTCCTCAGCTAAAAAATGAGAATAATAACAGCACCTACCTCTTAGGGTTACCGTGAGGATAAAATGAGACGTTTGTGAGGCACTTAGCACAGAGCTTGGCATACAGTAGGTGCTTAATAAATGCTTATTTCTCTCTAAGATAAGGAAACTGAAACACAGAAGTGGAATGAGTTGCCCGTGATCACACAGGGGGTAAATTTCTGAGTCAGGATCCAAATTCAGGTTTTTGTGTCTAAATAATAGTTTCGTGACACCACTGCTTAGCCCTCTGGAGAGTATCTGAAGGCAGCTGGTTTGGGAGGGGGCTGGGGCAGAGCAAGGCTGGGCTGATCATGGAGCCAGGACTCTTGAGCAGCCATCAGGCCCCTGTCAACCTCCCACCCCAGAAACCGTCTCCCCTTTCAGCATTGATCTGCCCTCCTCCTCCCTGCCTCGCAAACAGGGGACACACTAAGGGTACAAATAGCGTGGAACTGGGTGTAAATGTGCGAGACTGGATACAAGGGGTTGTGTGTGGAGACATGGGAAACTGAGGCCACACAGCCCTGAGTAAACATGGGTGGTAGGAGGTTGTGAGAGACCAGTGGGAACATGTCTGTGTGACCCTGGGTGATTAGGTGAGGAAGTTGTGGGGGTAATTTGTGATACTTTTCAAAAATTCAATCTAGCAAGCATTTATTAAGCACCTACTATGTGTCAGACCCAGAGGATACAGAGACAATTGGGTAACAGTCCTTGCCAGGGAGGACCTTACATTCTTGGGGGAGGTGAGGAGAAGGGTCAGAATGACTCATGAATAGATAAGTATCTGATGAGAGTAACAAGATGGCAGAGGGGAGACCCAGGTCCTGCCTGTGGCAACCATTGGCTGAGTGACCTTGGATAAGTCACTTAAACCTCTGAGGACTCTAGGCAGCTCATTAGACTAGAGAGCAAAACGAACCATGTGTTTGTGAGCATGCATGTCTGTGTACACGCATGTGAGTATCTTGTGTACACACACATGCATAGGTGTGTTGGGTACGTATTGCATGAATATAGTGTTTATATGTATCTACATACATGTGTATACATGCATGTGTAAGTACATGGTGTGCACACTGCATATGGGTGTATATATGCAATGCAGGTCTATGCATAGATGTGTATGTTTGTGTGTATGCTTGCATTTATATGCATGTTTGTATTTGTACATGTGTGCAGATGTGTATGTCTATGTGCACGTGTATTTGTATGTGTATAGGGATACAAGGTGCATATTTTAAATGTGCATAAGGATGTATATGTATATGCATGTGTATATGGTACATATTTATGTGTGTATGAGTCTACAGCCCATCTATGTGTATAGCCTATTTTATAAGCATACATGTACATATGCATAATGCATGGTATGTATACACACACAGTATATGTGCGTGCATATACGGACACATGTGTGACATGCATATAAACATGTGCAATATATCACATGCATATGCACAGTGTATCATGTGGTATTGTACGTACATGTATATTATGTGTGCATTGTACACACGTGCATACTAATAGGTATACACGTATACATGTGCATAAGCGTTTGTATGTGTATAGCTGTATTGTGGAATATATCTAGAGTTGTATGTTGTGTGCATATATGTATATGCTTGTGCAGACCTGAGTGCACGTATATGTACGTGTGTGCATCACGTGTGTGCGCACATGTATGAGCACATCTGCGTATATGGGCACACACACGTATGCACATGTATATGTAGGTGCAGTGTATGTGCACACACACAGACCTGTGTGTACATGCATGCTGCAACATGCATGTACATTGTGTTGTGCATGTTTGCATACACGTGTGCATGTGCACATGCATATTCTTGTCTTGTACATGCATGCATATGTGCATTGTGTATTCATGTATAGTTACTGTATATATGTGATTGTTATAAAACACAGAACATATACACATACATATATGCACATGCAGCTGCATATTTGTATACTGTATGCGCATGTATTTATGCAAGCAAATATGTTGCAATGAACACTCATGTGATACATGCATGTAGTTTTATGTAATACAAGCATCACTGCATATGTGAACTGCTTACATGCATGTCCATATGTGTTACGAGTGTGCATGTATAAGTGAGTACTATATAAATGTGTATGTGGTGTGTGCATTTGTACTATGCAATACATATGTGCCTATAAGTGCACATACTATATACATATATATGTATGTATGTATACACACACACCCTATACAAATACACACACGCACATACACACATGCACATGTGAGATTTTAGAAGGGACCCCTAAAGGGATCAGCAATGGCTTCTTGTAGGAGGTGAGGCACAGACTGAGCCCCTTGGCTTCCGCGGGAGCTCTGAGCGGTAGGTCAAACCAGCCAAGTCACAGGCCTGTACTAGGTTATTCCTCTGTGCACACCAAGACAAAACCCAAATGGTCCCTCCCCTCGAGGAGCTTCCATTCTATCAGGGAGCTGGAAGGGAGATACTCTGAGAGGCAGGGGCGAGGAGGGAGGGCATTTCAGGCCAAGAGCAGTACTCAGAGGAGGATGTGGATGGGGGTGGAAGATGGAACCTTGGGTTTGGCCATGGGGCGCCCAAGAAGGACACCCAGGAAGGACACCCGTGGAAATATGAGCAGAAAGCTGGCCTGGGGCCGCTTGGCGCAGGGCCTCAGAGGCTGAGCTGAAGAGGCCGTGCTGATGGCTGGCGATGGGGAGCCAATGACGTTCCCTGAGCCTCAGAGCCTGCCAGGCACAAGGTCGTGTGGAGGGCTGTGCTGTGATACTGCGTGCATTGTGAGGAAGCGATGTATTTGTGACTGTGGGTCAGTAAGGACAGCTGGAGCGTCTGACACGCAGGGTGGGCTCTGTAGGCACGAGCAGCCCTGGGCCTTCCTAGAGAGATCCTAGGATCCTAGAAGCGTAGACTTGGGCCCAGAAGAGGCCTCTGAGACCATCAAGTCCCCCACCCTATTTTACACATGAGGAAACTGAAGCCCAGAGAAGTTACATGATTTGCCTAGAGTCACACAGCAAGTAAGAATGTGAGGTGGAATTTGAACCAGGTCTTCTTAACTCCAAGTCCGATGCCCTATGCTACAGAAGGAAGGTCACATCTCTACTCATGTCGGTGAGCAGCCTCCAAGCTGCACATGTGCAGATGGGGAGAAATGGGTATTTTGTCTTCTGTGCTTTTTAGTGGCCAAAAATCTTCTCATCCATTTATTTAGTGTAGCAGAGCCAGAGTGTATACCCAGGTCCAAGGAACGTACCCTCCACCCATCCCCAAGACATCAACGCAGTCACTGAGGTCAATCCCATTTGACCACGTGCTTGGCCTTTGTCCGGCCTTGTCCTGCTCCTGGGCTCAGTTCTGCTTTTCCCTGTGCTTGGCCCTCCTCCGTCCCAGCCCTCTGAGCTGGCTTGGCTCAGTCTGACCTCTTCCCCACCCCCACCAAGAACAGCCAGCCAGCCACCATACTGTCTTGGGTACAAGCTGTGCTAAATCAGAGTTTCACCCCCTCTCTTCTCCAGTGCCTCACCACAGCCTGGAGTCGACCCTGAGTCCCCCAGGCTATACCAGCACAAAAGACCATTCTGGGCCTGGCCTGCCTTGAGCCAGTCCAGTGATTCAGGATCAGGATTACATCGAAATGAGATACTCGTAGCCAAAGGAACCCTAATGGGCACCACGTGGCAAGGGAAGGAGACCCAGCAATAATACAACATTGGTCCAGTGAGTAGCTCTCCTGGGTCTGCATTTATTGTGGTGCTGGGTGCCAAGGAGCGGTTCTCCTTCTCACACACTGAGTGACCTTCTACTCAGGTAGTCAAGAAGCTGTGTCAGTGGTCTGAGCCTTAGTGAGCCTTAGGCCTCCGAACCAACCGGGTCTCAAAGATGGTTTCCTTGTCTTTTAGGGAGAAAACTAGACTCGTCTGCATAGTGGAGACTTTGACAGATGTTGCTCCTGTCAGGAAGGGCCAACTACTACACTGGAGAGGCTTAGTACAAGCCCAGTGAGGGTGTGTGTGTGTGTGTGTGTGTGTGTGTGTGTGTGTGTGTGTTATAGGAGGCCCCACCGATGGAACTAACACCAGAAGGGGGTTGGACACCGGCCAAATGGGTCAATGGACCTTTGTTCCTTAAGTCTGTATTTTATTTTTTAACTTAATTTTTATTTTCAGTTGTAAATCCTCTCCCTCCCTCTGCCACTTCCCCCATGTCTATATTTATTTTTTAATTTAAAGGCATTTTACATGGACCTGGGCATATACTCTGGTTTTTATTTTTAGTCTCAAATTCTCTCCCTCTACTCCTTTCCCCACCTATTGAGAGGCAAGAAATATGATATCCATTATACACATACAGTTGTGCAAAACATGTGTATGCATTGGTCATGTTCCAAATAGATATGCACACACACATAAATATATGTATATAGGCATATATACACGTGCATATGCACATATACATACATGTAAATATAGGTAGGCACATACAAACCCACACATATGCATACATATAAACACACACGTGTACACATATGTGCATGCAAATAGACATGTATACATAAATATGAGCGCATACATGTAAATCCACACATACCTGTATACACACATGTATACATACACACATGCATATGCATACATATAGGTGTATGCATATATGCATATAAACACATGTGTGCATAGACATCCACATAGATCTATATACATATATATAAAACACACGTATAGATGTGTATATATATACATATGTATACACACATATATACATATATGTATGTGTGTGAGAGAGAGAGACAGAGAGAGAGAAAATATACTTCAATCTTCATGGACTCTGAGTCCATCAGTTCTCCATCTAGAGGTAGATGGCATTTTGCATTACGGGTCCTTTGGAGTTTTTATGGACCACTGAACTTACCAGAGTGACCAAGTCTTTCAGGGTTGGCCACAGAATTTGCTAGAGTTTGGAAAGGACCTCACTGGCCATCTAACAAAGAAATCTAAGGAATCCCCACTATGTCATACCTAATACATAGCGGCCCAGGCTCTGCTAGAAGACCTACAGGGAGGGGGAGCCCACTTCCCCCTCCCACTCCACTTTGGGACATTGATGATCATTGTCAGGAAGTTTTTGGTTTTGTTTTTTAAATAAATTTGCCTTATTTGTACCTTTCACCCATTTCTCCTAGTTCTCCCTGAGGCCAGGTAGAATGAGGCTAAACCACCTTCTGGGTAACATTCCTTCAGATACTTGAAGACAATTGTCATGAACCCCCTCCTCCCACCCCATGGCTTCTCTTTTCCAGGTTAAACATTCCCAGGTCCTTTAATGATGCCTCATCTGGCATAGATTCAAGATCCATGCCTTGCTCTCCTCTGGACACTCCCTAGAATATCAGTTACCTTTTTAAACTTCTCACTTGCAGGTTATTCTATGAGTAAAAAATATTGAGCTTTATCATGGATTTGGATAACAAGTACGTATAAGGGCCACACAGCCGACTAGGAGAGAATGTGTAGGTGATGGACGTTTAGCGTTTACTGATAACATACCACTATTTAATTATGCCACCAGAGTTACACGAGTCTGGCAAAGGTAACAGGCCAATGTTTTGCTGTTTACAGAAGCAAGCCTGAGGAGAAGAAAGGGATTTAGGGCACGAAGGGAAACCTAACAGAATTCGGAATGTGAAGACAAGGGCATAATCTGACATTTTCAAGTCAAATGTGATAATTGTTCATTCGTGATTGACAAAAGTAGAAATTAGCTCACATAGAGATAAAGAAAATGTCAGTGGAGGGGGTGGAATCTGTCAAAAGTTGGTTAAAAAGGCTTTATCCTCACCTCCTTCCCACTCAGTTCTGGGGAACATATCTTACCTGGAACCAAGCCTACCTGCCTCACTTCTTTGCCACCAGTTTCAAACCACTCGTTCCAACCTCTCCCCACCCCCATCTTTCTTTATAGGTTATCTTCTCCTACTAGAATGTAAACTCCTTGGGGGCAGGAACTTGGGCTTGTTTGCTTATATTCATATCCCCGGAATTCAATATGGTACCTTATACATACTAAGTGCTTAATAAATACTGTCTATCTATCTACTTATCTGTCTTATTTGTCCATTTATCTATTGGGACATCCATCCAACTCTCTGTTCATCCATCTATCTGTCTGCCTGACCATCAATTCACCCATCTGAGTGTCTACCAATCATCTATCTGTCTATCTATCTGTCTGTCTGTCTATCTGCCTTTCTATCTGTCTGTCTGTCTATCTATCTATCTATCTATCTATCTATCTATCTATCTATCTTTTGACATAATCTGTCTCTGTCCATTTCTCTCTCTCTAGCTATCCATTTGCCTCTCCAACAGTCTGTCCATTTGTTCTTTCATTTCTCTATCTCTCTATCCATTCATTTGTATCTATCTATCTATCTATCTATCTATCTATCTATCTATCTGTCTGTCTGTCTGTCTGTCTGTCTGTCTCTGTCTATCTATCTATCTATCTATCTATCTATCTATCTATCTATCTATCTTTTGACATAATCTGTCTCTGTCCATGTCTCTCTCTCTATCCATCCATTTGCCTCTCCATTGTTCTGTCCATTTGGCCTTCCATCTCTCTGTTCATTTTTACATCCATTTCTCTATTCTTTTGCTTTTCCATCTCTCTGTCCATCTCTCTATCCATCTGTCTATCTATCTATCTATCTATCTATCTATCTATCTATCTATCTATCTATCTATCTATCTATCTATCTACCTGTCTGTCTGTCTATCTCTCTGTCTCTCTAGCTAGCTAGCTAGCTATCCTTCCATCTGTCTGTCTATCTGCCCCTCTGTCCATCTATCTATTATCTAGCTAGCTGTCTGTCTTTCTAGGGTTCCTGGTGAGAAACTCCCATTACTAATGCTCATTAGTAAATAACTAGAAACTTATAGTTGGTGGCAGCTGGTGGTGCAGTGAATAGAATGCTAGATATGGAGTCCTGAAGACCTGAGTTCAAATTCAACTTTAGGCACTTCCTAGCTGTATGAAGTTAGGCAGGTCACTTGGCCTCTATTTACATCTGTTTCCACAACTGCAAAATCGGGATGATAATAGCACCTGAGACCTCCCAGGTTTGTTGTGAGGAGCAAATGGGATAAATTTGTGATAGCACTTAGCGCAGTGCCTGGCCCGCAGTAGGTACTATACCAATGATGGCTATTATAGTCTTTGAGAGTTTCCTAGGATACAAAAGGCTAATTGACTTGCTCAAGGTGTATGTCGGAGAAACGACTCAAAGTCAGCTCTTCCTGGCTCCTGGGACAACTCTCTCTCCTCACTAGTCACATACTGGGCCCTTACCAAATGCTTTTGGATTGGATTGGACCAGCAGATGTGGGAAGAGAGGGAGTGGCATTCCATGAAAAGCAGTAATCATAATAGCTCACATTTATAGGGCATTTTCTAATAAGACAGCATTTTAAATGTTTAATTAAGTGAAGTTATGAAGGTGGGGTGAGTGGAGTGAGCAGGTCTGGCTGTCGAAGATGATGAGTGAAGGAAGGAGGGATTGGAAAGGGAGATGAGAAGGTAGATTGGAGATAGATTGTAGGGGGTCTCAAATTTTGGGAGCTGGCTCTTTATGCTATAGATCAGGGGTGGGGAAGCTGTGGACTTGAGGCTACGTATGGCCCTCTAGGTCCTCAAGTGTGGCCCTTTGACTGAATCCAAACTTGTTCCCTACCCCTGCTATAGACAGTATATAGGAGCCAGGGAAATTTGGGGCAGGGTTGGAGAATGAGGAGATCAGAGCTGTTCATTGTTCATTCCATGTGCACAGGATGGATTAGGGAGGGGAGACACGAAGGCAAGGAAAACTTAATTATGAAGAGGCTCGTTATGTGATAATCCAGGGGAGAGGTGAGGAAGGTCTGGACTAGGATGGCGGCTATACGAGTAGAACGTTAGAACCTCAGAGCTGGAAAAGATGGTGGAGGTCAGCCAGCCTAACCCTCCCATCTCCTGAAGGAATCCCCTTCTACAGCACGCCTGATGGGGCCCATCCCTACTTCTGCTTGAACACTTTCAGTGATAAGAATCTCATCACTACCTCCTGAGACAGCCCTTCTCACTTATGGATGGCTCTAATTTTTGGAAACTTTTTCCATCCAATGAGCCAAAATCTGCCTCCCTGGACCAATGAGACATACCACAAAGGAAGAATCCTCAGGACTTGGTGAGTGATCATCTCTTCCCAATTGCTATATGTCAATTTAGCAGGACATCTTCTTCCTCATCATAGGCAGCTAGGAGACCCAGTGGATTCAGTCACTTACAAGATGTGTGACCCTGGGAAATCACTTAACCTCTGTTTGCCTCAGTTTCCTCAACTGTAAAATAGGGATAATAATAGTACCTACCTCCCAGGGTTGTTGTGCAGATGAGTTAACATATGCAAAGCAGTTTGCAAGCCTTAAAGCACCATATAAATGTTAGCTGCTATTAACATTATTATTATCATCACAGCTCTCAAAATATAGAGGCCAGGTGGACAAAATCAAGTCATGTGGGAATAGGAGGAAGGCCATGTTGTCCTCATCATCCTGTCTCCTCCTGGAGTTTTTTCCAGAGGTGCTTCCAAAGCCTACAGAAGATGGGGTCAGTATTTTTATTCAGTTACAAAAGCCATTTTATCTATCTGAGATATTAGTCTGAAGAACATGAAATATAAAATTCAAGTGGATTACTATATGTAATTTAATATAGCTAATCATTCAATCTAGTATAACAAAATACAAGTAATAATTTAATATCTAATATAGAAATCCTAGCTGGTTAGTGACTTTTTCCCACAAACAGTTTCTATCTGAAACCCATAAAATGAGAATGAAATAATAATCATAATTACTACTAATCCATAAAAGTTTGAGAATAGTTTGAATAGATATCACCATCCCAAACACACCCAGTCTCCAAACTAGGTGGAAGAAAAAGGCTTTCAAAATATAGAGGCTTAGCAGAAGAGCTAAGCTCTTCAAATTGAACAGGACTAACCTCAGTAACAAGGCCCTTCCCCAGCTCTGCAGGACATGGGAGGCAAGGGTCTGCCTTTCTGGGGGCTGCCTCATCTCTGCCCTCCTTATATACCAAGGGCTCTGGCTCAGCAGACCCCCAGGCCTAGCTCTGAGAGCCCTGAGGTGGGGGAGGGGAGGCGATGGATGGCCAGGGCCCATCCTTTTGACACAGCAGGGAAAAGCTTAGCAAGAAATCAACCACCTATCAACCTCTTGGCAGCCCCTTCTATGGGTGGATGAGGGAACCATTTGCCTCAGTGGCAAGAAGACAGAGCCTAGGATGTGTGTGGGGATGCCCTTACTTCCAAATCCAGCACAGAGGGACAAAGATGCCCTCCTCCCTGCCTCAGAATGGTTCTTGACCTTATTTATCTCTTGCCTCAATGGCAATCATCTGCCCCAATCTAGGAAGAAAAGCCATAAAGAGTGGGGGAGGGGGATCTGTTTGGCAGATAGCACTCTCTTTCCCTTCCTCCACTCACATAACCCTGTAGCTCTCACAGAGGCCATCCCACATCATCTTTCTCATGGTGCTATGTATGGCCCTGGTACCTCCTGGGGAATGAGGGGAGGAGGGGGCCAACCCAGCCTGGAGCCCTTGGCCTCACCACTCCCACCCCAGACAATTTGCAGCTTTTCTTTTGTGATCAAAGTCCTTGTTGTTCAAAGAAAAAATCACATGGGAACAAGAGGAGATGAAAATCATCCCTGTTGTCCCATCTTCTAGTGGTTGAACCAATGATGCTTCCATCAGCATCTGGAGAGGATGGATTGCCTTTTGTTCAGCTCCAAAAAGCAGTGCTCTTATCCACCTGCACTTAACATAGTGCCTGGCACGTGGTAGATGCTTAATAAATGTCTACTGACTGTGCAATCATCCACAGAAAACAGGAAACAATAATAGCAGGAGAGCACAAATATTTATTAAGCACCAACTGTTTATAGTTGAACTCCAAAGAAAAAGATGAGAACAAGATGTGTAGGAAGCAATCGTCCTTGTCATCGTTATGGTTATTGTCCTAGATCCTAAGGTTTACAAAACGCTGTATACATTATCTTATTTGAGCCTCACACAACCCTGTGAGGTAGGTGCTATTATCTTTTTACAGATGAGGAAACTGAGGCAAAGAGAATTAAAGTGACTTGCTCAGGGTCACATAGCCAGTAAATGTCTGAGGCCAGATTTGAATAGTGGTTTCTTGGGATGGTGCCTCTTTCCGGAGATGTGCCATATGAAATGATTGCCAGGCTTCTTGCTCTAGGATTCCCAATGGTAATGGTGCTTTTCCCAGACTCCAGGTGGAAGGCAAAGGGCATTTAATAGGAGATAAAGGCTAAGAGAATAAGGGATTTTATGGAGCTGGGGTCTTGGAGAGATTATACAACTCTAAAGAGGGGAGCCCTTTAATCCTTCCCCATCTCCCTACCTCACCCCCCCCCAACACACACACACTTGACAATAGGCTGGCCAAGTAGTCATAAATGACATCATTATGGACATTGTGACTAGGCCCCTCCCCCTGCCTGCAGTGGGAGGGGAAGAGGGCAGAGGCCAAGGACCAGCAAGGAAAGAATGTTCGCTGAAAGCATAGGTCTCACACTGTAATTGACCACCATCCTCATCCACTCATGGCCTCAGAAAAAAAAATCCCCGAAGGTAAGGTCAGTAGTACCAGAAAGGACAAGGGGACTCTTGGAGATGAAAGCAGATGAGTCGGACACCCTGGCTTTGGCCAGAAGGTGCCACAGTCCCAGGGTTTTCAAAAGTCTTCCCCAGGGGGAGAAAGGTCACAGTAATCAGAACAAGAACAGGGAGGTTGGGGGGTAACCTGGGTCCTTCTGGCTAAGGGCATTGACCCCTCCTCCCACCCTTACTTTCACACTCTTGAACCTCCATCCACCTCCATATAAAAACTATTCCAGCCATAGTGAGAGGCAGTATAGGGGGCAAAGGAAGACCTGGGTTCTAATTCCACCTCTGATAGAAAGTAGCTACATGTGGCCACAGGCAAATTTTTAAAAAGAGCTCAGTCTTAGGCATTTCTCTAAGACTAAGTTATAAATAGGTTGGGATCCATGCTTATACCCCTAGATGACCATCACCCATGACATTGATTTTTGATCCAGCCATAAGTTGGGTGATGTAGGAAAGAACACCTGGGTCCTGGAGTCAGAAAGAACTGAGGTCAAGGCCCGACACTGATACTTACTTAAGATGGGGCAAATCACTGAACTACCTACTCTGACCATCAGTTTACTCTTCTGTAAAATGGACATAATCACATTTGTACTTGCTATCCCGGGGCATTATTGCATAGAAAACCCCATTAGAAGTGTTCAAACACTACAGAAATGTGAAAACTTATTATTATGTCCTGAAGTCATGTCATTAATTAGTTTTGACTCCTGCCTCTGACACTATCTGTGTGACCTTGGATAACTCCCTTCCCTTGGGATGCCATTTCCTCAACTGTAACAGGGAAGGGGTCTGCTTCTGGAGACCCTTTCAGCTTCAGAACCTGTGTCTTAGGGGCTAAGTTATCTTTGTGAGACACTGTTAGGCAGCCAAAATTCAGACTTGTAGAAGCTTCTTTATTTCTTTATTCAGAAGACAGGGTATCATTTTCCCAGAGACATAGGATGGCCATAGCAAATAAAGAGCTGGTCACAGGAAGACACATAAAGGCTGTGTGACCCTGGGCAAAATCATTTAGGCTTTCATTGTCCCCACCCCCTTCTCCTCTTCCAATCCTAGTTTGCATTGGCAGAAGGAATTTCCTCAACGGTAATTTACTGCACAAATGAAGTGACAAATCCAGGTGCCACTCTCTATCCTTTCCCCCCCCAAAATCGTCTTCACAGAGAACTAGGTGGCCCAGTGAATAGAGTTTTGTACTTGAAGTCAGGAAGACTTGAGCCTTGGTTTCCTCATCCGTAAAATTGGGATAATAATATCACCTACCTCCCAGCGTTATTGTGAGGGCTAAATGAGCTAAGAGATATGTCAGGTATTTGCAAACCTTAAAGTGTCATATAAATGCTAGTTATTATCATTATTACTGTTGTTGTTGTAATGCCAGTTTGTCCATGCTCAGGGCTCTTCCCAGGTGCAGGATTCTTAAGATCAGAAGAGAGCGAAGCCTTGGAGTCCATGATAGACCTAGGATCATGGGAGCGAAGGGGCCCAATCTCACGTGATCACACACCTGTCCCCTAGAGAAGATAGAGTTGAGCATTATCACCCACTCTCTAATCAACCAGGGCAAAGGATGCATGGCTCACCCATGAGCATGATGGTGGGTGAACATTGGTTACCCTGTTTGATTGACTAGAACTGTCCTGGGTCTGCCTAGCAATCATATTTTGATTAGCTTGAGCATTAAATGCTTCTAGGTAGGCAGCTCTTTCCACTGTCCACCTATCAAAAAAATCAGAAGGGCAGGGAAAATTGTGTGTGTGTGTGTGTGTGTGTGTGTGTGTGTGTGTGTGTTGTGAGACACAGAGACAGAAAGAGAGAATATGTGTGTTTGTGAGAGAGAGAGAGAGAGAGAGAGAGACAGAGAGAGAGACAGAGAGACAGAGACAGAGACAGAGAGAGAGAGAGAGAGAGAGAGAGAGAGACAGAGAGACAGAGACAGAGACAGAGACAGAGAGAGAGAGAGAGAGAGAGACAGAGACAGAGACAGAGAGACAGAGACAGAGAGAGAGAGAGAGAGAGAAAGGGAGGCTATAGCTTGGTTTTTAAGGTGCTGTTATATAATGGTTACTGAGAAACAGCATTCATTAGGGCTCTCTCATGGGGATAGGGTGCTGAAGTAAAGGCTTCCAAATTACAGCCCCTGACATGGTGATGCTAAGCAGGGCTAAGGATTGAAAGGGTCAGAATGGTGTACCAGTACTGGGGTCAGTGATGGAGATATCACTGTGATAAATCTAGGATCCAGGAATGAGGATGGTCCCATTATGGGTGTGTGGGGAGGGTTGTAGATAATTATAAGGCTGAAGTCAGGGGAATGAAGGTGAGCTCATGCCTGAGTGGATAAAGCACTGGACCTGGAGTCAAGAAAACCTGAGAGTTAAAACCCCTGTCTTAGAGATTTACTAGCTGTGTGACCGTGGACAAGTCACTTAACCTCTAGGTCTGCCTCAGTTTTCCCCATCTATAAAATGGATATGATAAGAACAGCACCTACCTCCAAAGGTGATTGTGAGGAACAAATGAGATCATATTTATAGAGCACTTGCAAACCTTTAATTGCTATATACATTCTAGTTATAACTCCATTATAATTCAAGAAGGTCAGAGGAAAGGACACTAAGGATATATATATATATATATATATATATATATATAATATATAATATATATATATATATATCCCTTATAATGCTTGTGTCAGAGATAGGGATAACCCTCTTAAGGCAACACCAGGAGTGAAAGTAACCAATGCTAGAGGATTAGCAGTGAACTTTATTATAATACCGAAAATAAAAATAAAGGACTCTGAGCCTGGGATCAGTGGATGGGGGTGGAATCACGCCATTATTATACTGAGGTTGAGTGAGGAGAATTACCTGAGTTTAGAGGCCCGCATTGTCATTAGAGGATAGGAAATCAGGTCTGAGAATTGCAAAGAAGCTACGAGTTTCTCTACGGCCTAGGGAGCTATCATGGGGGCCCTTCCTAACGGGGCTTGAGGGCTCTTCGTTTTAACAGAAATATTAAATCTATAAATTATAAATTTTAATGCATGTAGATATAATAACATTTACTTCTTTGTACCGTGGCCCGGGGTGGGAGAAATCACATCCCTCAACACAGTCCTGAGAAGGACCGGTTCTTTTTCTTGTTATGAATTTTGTTCAGTTTTCCTGAGCCCCGTGTTGAAGCCATCATAGTCATCCCTCCCCCAAGACCTCTTTAGACCTGTGCAGTTAAACTGCTGATTAGGCGTTTACTATGTGCCAGGCACTTATGCCATGCTGGAGGAGGTGTGTAACAAAGAAAAGCAAAAAGAGTCCCTTCCCTCAAGAAGCATATATGCTAGGAGGAGAAATAACATGGAAATAAGTAGATCCATAGAAGATAAATACAGAGTAGAGGGAAGGTTATTTCAGGAAGGAGAATCACACTAACAGTGCTAGGGAGATAAGGGGAAAGAAAGAATGCATGCACTAGGTGTCCAAGTCAGAGCTATTCCCAGCAAAAAGGACCCTACACAGAGAGGAAGTCGCATGAAGCATCTGGCCACCTGTAGTAAGCCCCAGTCACATTCCGGCCATATCTTTAAGGAGCAGCAGAATATTCTCTGTGCTATGCAGAGATGGGGGTTAGGGATGGCAGTCGCTTGACCATCACAATGCTAGGGATGGAAATAGAGCCCTGTCCTGACACTGGGGTCAGGGTATTATATTATAATGTCAGGGATGGTGTCTAGGATAATTTCTTTATAACACTGGGGGTGAGCAGGGGGGGATGGGGTGGACATCATTATCTCTGGTGTACTCTTTGTGGATTAGGAGATGTGGACAGCCCCATTATGATGCAAATTGGATCGGGGGATAAGGGGATGGGGTAATTGGGGAGTTTGGCAGTAGGGGGAACTGGTCTTTAACAGTTGAATGACACTCAGGAAGTGCATTCAGGAGGGCAATGAATTCTTCAGTAGGTCTGAGGGAATGTCAAGATCCAGAATGCAAAGGAGAGGGAGAGAGAAAGAAGGGTGACTTAGTATGAGAGGAGAAGGAAGCCTGGGGATTTGCATCTGTCCCTAGAGAAGGGAGGGATTCCTGTCTTGTCCTAGGGAGTGTTGGAAGGGCAAATAGACCAGATAGACCCTGGGGCCTGTGCTTCAGAAAGGCGTGGAGAGCAGCATGGAAATCCTCTCATTAGATTTGTGCTGGGGGTGGCAGGAAGGCCATTATCCTGTCTGAAAAGTGCCAATGCTGGCGAAAATGATGAGCAAGCCCAGCCATATGCAGCCCTATATCTGGGTGGCACATGTCTGAGTCTCCTGATGAGAAAAAAAGAAGACAGTTGGGGATTAGGGTGGGGGTCGGGGGAGGGAAAGAGGGATAACTTTAGCAAGTGTATTCAGATCATAGGATTTAGAGCTGAAAGGTACCTTAGAGATCGAGTCCAACCCCTTCACTGTACAGATGAGGAAACTGAGACCCAGAATACTGACCTCAGCACAGTGGAAAAGAAATGGTAAGTAGTAGAACCCTGGGTGGCATAATGGGTGGTGAAGACCTGAGTTCAGATCCTACCTCAGACACTTACTAGCTATGTAACCATGGGCAAGTTACATCATCTCTCTCAACCTCAGTTTCCTCATCTATAAAATGGGGATAATAATTGCACCTTCTTCACAGGGTTGTTATAAGAATCCAACAAGATAATATTTGTAAAAGTGCTTAAAGCATTATCTATAAATCCAAGCTCTTGTTATTTTAATTATTCTCAGACTCCAAACCCTGGCCTCATTCCAGTGCTCTGTGCTCACCTAAGGGCAGGTGTGAAATTGGTGGCAATTGTATCACTGTCAATGATCAGGCTAGTGACACTGAGCCCTAAAAGAACATTGCTGACTGGGCCCTACAACCAGGGCCAGACATGGAAGACCCTGGTAAGAAAGGGCTGGTAGGACTTCCTTCCATCTGACTGGTCACCCCCACCATAGGAGACTAGGCTATTGGCAGGCTCAGGGCTCCAACTACTAATGCTACTCTCTGTCCTGACCAAGGGGATCAGGCCATTGAGCAGAAAGAATCACAAACCTCTGAGTTAGACTGGACCTCCAGAAGACATTCCTGACAATTGCATCCCTGAATGAGAATTCCATCTACAGCATCTTGGACAAGTGGTCCTCTAGGCTCTGAATGAAGGAAAACACATCATCTCCCATTCTTCTTTGGGAGCTCGCAACTCTTAGCTATTGTTAGGAAAAATTTTCCCAATAGCCATCTGAATCAGTAGGTAACTACCTCTAGTTCCTAGCTCTGTTCTCTTGAGGCCAAGAGGAAAACAAGCAATCTCTATTCTCCATGACAGGTCATCAGCTGTTTGGACTCAGCCATGATATGTCCCTCCACTAAATCTTTTCTTCTAGATTCTTTGACTCTTCCTCAGATGGCATGGTCTTCAGTCTTCCTCCCACCCACCCTATCCTAAACACACACATAAAACATACCATGTTGGTCTCCACCTTTACTGTTCTTCCTAAAATATGTTCCCAGAACAGGACACAATACTCTGACCTGGTCAGAGGGCACAAGGACTGTTGAGAATCTTCTTGATTTTAAGGAAGCATTAATATCTCTAGCATTAGCCCAGAATAGCATAATTTTGGGGGATTTGCATGTCACACTCATTTCAGTGAGACTCCTATGCAAATATCTTTTTCATGAAAAACTTGTCTAGCTATGCCCCATCAAGTCCTAAAGTATAGAACTTCATGCTTACACACCAATTAAATTTTCCCTAACTTGATTCAGTCCATTTCTAGCCTGTTGATGGATCTGGGAGGAATCCTGAATGTCACTTAAAGGGTTAACTATTCACCCACACTTTGTAATATCTGTAAACAGAACAAACACCTTCATCCAAGATTGACAAAAATATTAACCAGCTCAGGACCAAGGACAGATCCCAGGGCCACTACCCTAGAAATCTCCCTGGAAGTCGACACATACTTTGTTTCTGATCATTCAACCAGAAAGAACACTAGCATCTGAGTCAGGGGCCTGAATTCAAATCCTACCTTTGTTATTTAGTATCTTGAGTAAGCAACCCCAGAGAGTGACCTCAGGCAGTCATTTCCCTTCTCTGGCCTTGTCTCCTCACCTGCAAAATAAGTCTAGATGGCCTCTGACCAAGGTCCTTTCCAGCTCTTTATCTACGTACCAATACATAGCTATGAACCAATGACCTCTCATTTTGACATCTAGCTTGCCATGAGAATAGTATAAGACAGACCAAAGGTTTGATTAAACTTGGGCATGCTGTCCCTACTGTTCTACCTCCATCCAAAAAAACAGGAAATGAATTTAGTCTCGTATGACTTGTTGGAGCCATGCTGGTTTGGAGTGGTTACTTCTTCCCTGTCTAAATGCTTAAAATCCATCCCTTTGATAACAGGTTCTGAAATTTTGAGAGGAATTATTTGACCTTACCTATAGCCAGCAGAATCTCCATTCTCTTTCCTTTAAAAAAAATCAGGAGAAAATTATCCTTCTGTAGTCCCTCAACACTTCTCCCATTTTCCATGATTTTCCATCAGCCAATCACACCTATTTGTAAAATACTTAGCACAAGTGCCTGGCACATAGTGTGTGCTTAATAAATACTTCTTCCTTTTCCTTTCCCTTCCCTCTTTTAGTTCCCTAGGATGTAGTTTGTTTGGGGCAGATAACTTGAACTCAGTAAGAGCCGAACTTACTCACTCTGGTCATCTTTTTTATCTTGGGTTTCAACTACTTGTTAACTTTGGGCTTATTTTGTTTCTTCTTCCCATGCCAAAGATCATTCATCTTCACCAAGAAAACTGAAATTCTCCTTCCTCTCTCTCTCTCATCCTTTATCATCACCTCACTTGTCTCTTTTTTTACTCTCCTTTTGCCCCCGAAGTAGCTAAAGAAATCCTCATTAGCCATCCTTAGCATTCGTCCCTCCCTAACTTTAACTCATTCCCAGTTTTAGTTATCCTGACACTCTTCTTGAAGGATTGTATTATTCTTTTGAATTTAGCCTCTTATTTTTGTTTTCATTTATCTTCATTAAAATCTGACTTATCCAATGAGTTCCCTATGTACCCACATCTGTCTGTGTAGATAGCTTCCCCTTCTCTTATCAGCTTGATCAATAAACATTGCTAGGCATTGTATATCAGAAGCATTTTTCTTGATGCCTCCAGAATTTCATTCTCAAGAGTTTCCCCTGCAGAAATTCAGATTGTTGGAATCCTATTATTTCTCTTAATCTTTTGAACTCCACTCTTCCGAAATCTAGGGTGCCCATCAAACCATACCACACTTTCTTCTACTTCTTTATTATGAACTCTATTATAAAGTTGTCCCTTCCTATCCACCCACTCCCCCCCCCACCAAGGTGCCCATCTTTTCTACTTCAGCAATCAAAGTTCCTTCTTGATGGTCGGATGTTTCAGGTTCAGAATTGCATTTCCCCCATCACTATACCTTTTACAGAATAAAATTATCCATTATGACCAGTCAAGAATTTGTCAGCTGCCCACGTGGTATCCCAGAAGATCATCTCTCATCCTTTAATAACCATCAGCTCTCCAGAACCTAAGCTGAAAATTCTGGTTCTATCTGTTATATATGGCTTCTGCTCTCCTCTTTTCCTGAAGGCTCCCACTGCCTCATGCCTAAAGTCCAAATCTGTTATCCTGACATTCAAGGCCCTCTATAAGCTTACTCCCTGCTCCCCTGATGCTCTTCCTCCTAAACCCTCTGTCTTCCCACTGTCTTCCCCACAGGCCAGGCTCACTCTAATCTTTAACCTTGCCCCTGCTCTACCCTCTGCTTGGAATTCTCCCTCCATACCTCTCAGGTGGTATGCAATGTTTCCAGATGCTGTTTCAGCATACTTTCTAATATCCTTGCCTCTGATCTCCAGAGATCTTGGATTGCTCCATGTATCCAAATCTCATCACCTACCTTTCCCCAGGACTGTTAGTGTGATGAGCACTTAGTTAAAAGCAGGACTTCCTTTTTTTTTTCTTTTTCTTTTTCTTTTTTCTTTTTGGTGTCCTGGACCCCCTGGGCAATCTAGTGAAGCCCACAGACCCCTTCTCACAATTATGTTTCTAAGGGCATAAATAGAATAATACATGGGATACAAAGGACCCAAATTACACTGAAATACAATTATGAATAAATATATATTTGTTAAGTTCATGCACTCCTGTTTAAGGACTCCTGCCCTGGAGTGTATATGAGTCCCTAAGTTCTGGAGGAACCCTCAAATCTCAGACTCCAAGGGTGCCTCAGAAACCATAAAGCCTGACCGCTACCCAAAGCATGAGTCAATGTCCACAATGCCTCACCCCCAGTAAGTGGCCAGCCATCTTCTCCCTCCAGGGAGTGTGATATGGGGAAAACAGCTCTAGATTTGGAATCAAAAGACCTGAGTTTGAATTCTAGCCTAGCCACTGCATGATGTTGGCAAGGTCTCTTTTTCTGTCTGTGCCTCAGTTCCCTCATGAGGAAAATGGGGGATTTGTTCTAGACAAGTTACCATGAGATCTCTTGCAGCTCTCAAGTCTTATGACCCTGTGCTTAGTATAGAGGAAAGAGTACAGGTTCTCATGTCCAAGGGTTTGGGATCAAATCTCAAAGGGCAGGGGTTCGAGTCATCCCTGAATGGATGTTGGCTCCTTGTTCCTCTCTGAACCCAGATCAGTCTGACTCCTCCACAGAGGGAGAGGAAAATCCCTGGGGTGACATTTCTTGGGGCTGGGTCATGTTTTTGCAGGTGCCCCTGCCCACCCAGAAACACAGGCTGTGACCAAAACTGAAGCCCCAGGGATTCAAGCCAACCACAGCAGCCCCCCAGAAGAGCCCAACCAGGGAGAGAAGAAGTTCCTGCCTCCCACACAGGGTCCCTTTTTCTACATCGGGGGGACCAATGGGGCCGTGCTGTAAGCAATCTCCTTGGAAGAAGGGAGATGGGGAGGGGGGGAACCAGGTGCCACTGCAGGCCTCTAGGGGAGGAGGGACTGATGCCTTAATTGGCTTCCCTGAGCCAGAGTCTGGGCACTAGGGTGATGTTGACAACCCTAAAATTGTGGCACATGTCCCAGGATACCCACCCCTACTCACTTTTTCCTGCCCTCTCCCCACAACTGCCAGGTCTGGCTTGGCATCCTCCCTCCTCAGCTGCCCAAGTGCTGGACCACAGGGTACTTGGCTCACATTTTAACTAAAAACGGGAGGAAAAGTTGTTGGCTCAGGGCCACCTTTTCCTCCTCCCATCCCCCCTTACCCCTAGGTTTAGGGCCAGCTGCAAGGCCTCGGGTGTCAGTCAGCCTTCCCAGGAGCTCCTCAGGGGAATCTGAGGCCCCAGAGCCAATTAAGGCATCGTTAACAGTCCAGTGAATCTTGTTATCCTGGCAGGATCAGTTCCTACTGCCTGAGCAAAGGCTGGCAGAGAATCCATGACAACCGTCGGGAGGATTACAAGCTGAAATGGTGCGAGACCAAGCGCAGGGACACCTATTACTCCTTTCGAGAAGGTGCAGCCCAGAGAAAAGGGGGGCCAGCAGGCCGGGGGCAGGGGTGTGGGGCAAGGGCTTTCCAGACTGGGTGCTTGGGTCCAGCCAGTCCAGATAACCAGCATCTGAAATGAATGCCCAACACATAGGAGTCATTTGGCTGGCCAAACATGCTGGGACTCTGGCTCAGGAGCCCAGAATTTCAGAGCCTGAAGTGACTTCCATAATTCTCCAGCATAAGCTCCTAGGGAAAAGAATCCCCCCTATACCTTCCCAGCCAAGTAGCTGAAAAGGACTCCAGTGAGGGGAGGGGGAGCCCCTTCCATTTCAGGGCAGCTCTCTCTGTTCTGAAGTTTTTAAGGACATCCAATCTAAATTAGCTTCTTTCTAGTTTGACCCATTAGTGCTGGTTGGGTCCTCTGGGGCCAGGCAGGATAAAGCTAATCCATTTTCCCCAAGAAAGCCCACCAGAAGGTTCCTTGGTGATTGCTGCCCTTAGACATACCACTTTCCATAGTTGCTGCCCCATCTAGAAACATTGGAGGTCCCCATCCCAACCAATGTCTTATGTCATAGAATGGCCAGGCCATCCTTCAGGTCCAGAGAGAGACTGGGATGGCTAGAACATCAGACCAAGCCATACCTGATGAAGCAAATATTAATCCCTGGCCCCTCTGGCATCTTTTGCTCACCTTGAAAGGTACAAGGGAGCAATTCAGTCCGTCCGTAGACTGTCCCCTGCCCATTGTCACTGCGACAGCTTTCTCCAAGGGGCAGCATCACCAGAACAATGGGAAGTAGGCATAAGTGACCCCATCTTGTGTCCTTTTCATGACCCTTGAATATGGGTGTCAGAGGTCTATTCCCTTCCCCACTCAAGAGAGTCTATGAACTCAGTAATGGTCAGGAAATGCCAAGTACTTTCCTCCTGAGCTGCCCCCACTCCCACTCCTTAGATTGGGCAGCTTGGGGCTCCTAATGTCCCTACCTTTTCTGTATATTCTTCCCCCTCCCCAACAGAGTGTAAGGTCCTTGAGGGCAGGGTCCATTTCATTTCTGATGTAACCCTAGCACCTAGCACAGGAGCAGCCTTGTATAATAAGTGGTATTGAGTCAATTCCTTAACTGGTGTTAATTCACCTGGGCATAATGAAGAGAGTCCTGGAGCCCTGAAGCTTACAGGCTATGAATGGGATCCAGGCATCAGGGCTGAGACTAGAAGCTGTGTCAGACTGTATATCAGCAAGGTGCCTTTGGGGACTAGATAGCAATTGTCTCTGGGCATCAAGATGTACCAATCAATCAATTGCCAAGTATTTATTAATCAAGTACCCTATGCCAGGAAATGTTTTAAGCACTGAAGATACAGAGATAAAAATGAAGCCATTTCTGCCCCCTAGGAGCTTACATTCTATTGGTAGTGTGAGGGTCATATCTTGGCACTCTACCAACCATCAGTGATTAGATGCTGTGTGCCAGGCTAACGCACTGGCAACAAAGATGAAACAGTCCCTGCCCTGAAGGAACTTACATTCTGTGGGATGTACAAACCATCATTCTTTGGAAAAGCCCTCTTCCCTCCTCCCTCTTCTCTCCTTTCCTCACTTCCTTCCCATCCATCTGTTTCTATTCACCAATCCTTCCATCTCTCCTTCTGTCCCCCTGTCTATGCATCCATCTTCTTTGCTCCTATCCACTTTCCAACCCTCTCATCCCAGAAACATGTATTTAATGTCCTACGCTATAGAATGGAATCCCCTTAAAGGCAAGTACCCATCTCCCCACTGCGCATCTCCTCATCGCAGTGTTTTGTGACACAGGCGAACAACTCCTCTACCAGATCCCTAACAACAAGCTTTTGACAACTAAGATCGGCCTCCTGAATGCCCTGCGAGAATATACCAGAGTCATGAACAAAATCAGCAGGTCACCAACTGCAGCACACATCAAGTAAGGCTTCCCATGCCCCCCACGCCCAAGCTCTGCCTGTACAGGCAGAAGCCATCTATTCCCCAAGCCAGCATCCTCCCATAAAGAGAAAGATCAGCAATTTAGACTTGGAAAGGACCTTGGGGATTCACCAGTCCAAATTCCCACTCCCATTTTAGAAAGGACAAGCCTGAGGCCCAGATCACACAGGAAGTGACAGGGCCAGGCTGTGAACCCAGGGGCTCTGACTGCAAAACCAATGGTGATGGCTTTGATTGACAATACTCCACAGGCTTTACTTGAGTGTCCTGGTCTCCACTGAGGGGAAGGGTGGCAAGCAAGCCCTAGATTTGTTTCACAAAGTAGAGGCAGCCAGGTGGTACAGTAGATAGAGCACCAGCCCTGGAGTCAGGAGGACATGTGTTCAAATCCAGTCTCACTAGCTGTGTGACCCTGGGCAAGTCACTTAACCCAGTTTGCCTCACCAAAAAAAAAAAAAGAAAGGCACTCAGTAAATGTTTCTGTGCTAGATGGAAGTTAGGGAAGGAGTGAAGGAAGGAAAGGAAGGAGGAAGAGAGGGAAGGAGGGAGGGAGGACGAAAGGGTGGATAGAAGAAGAGGTAAATGGAAAGAGATAAGATCTGGAAGGAAAGAGGGCTGGTATGAATGATTCAAGAAGGTGACTCCCTCCTTTTCCCCTCCTGTCCCTTTGTCCTTCATGCTTAACTCTCCCACAGGGTTCTGAAAATGGAAGACTTTTTTCCAGAGACCTATCGTCTAGATTTGAAAGAAGAACGGGAAAGCTTCATTACTGTGTTCCATGGTAAGCTGTCAGTCCCATTCTATGATGTGGGGGCAGAAGGGAGGGGAGCCAGGCACCTGCAGGAGCTTCCCTCCTGCCATGAGGTCTGTTAGCTCGAAGATCAGAGCATAACTGAAGGCCTAGGCCAGATCACCCCCGCCCCCTTCCAGGGCCATGTCAATGCCAGAGAGTGGCATGAGTGACATGGCAGAGTTAATGCTACCACCTACCCCTCTCCCCAACCCTTACCACTCTCTGTGCCTGCAGATGAAGAAATCTGGATCTGTAAGCCCACTGCTTCCAACCAGGGAAAAGGCATTTTCCTGATCAGGACCCAAGAGGAAGTAATTTCTCTCCAGGCCAAGATGCAGAGCATTGCGGATGATCCCACATACAAGAAGATACCTTTTAAAGCTCCCCAGGCACGAGTTATACAGAGGTGGGTGGGATCAGCTGTAGGTACTTGGGTATGGGGGAGGGCACCGGGACCTTTCTGTGTGGTTCAGAGGAAAGACCCTGCTCTGGAGTCTGAGGAGAACTGGGACTAAACCCTTCCCTCTGTTGTGTGCCACCTGTATGACCTTGGGCAGATCACTTCCTTCTCTGGCCTTCACTTTCCTACTTGGTGAAATAAGCGGTTGGATTAGAGGGCCACTGGGGTCCCTTCCAACTCTAAGCCTGGGAGCACTTTATACCCTGTATATTTATTCAATGGACTCTCTATTAGGAGTGGCTATGACATCCACCATTAATTCTGGACCCATGATGAAATAAGGGTAGCCCTCACTTCCAGCCTTGAGTAATGGTCCCATCCTTTGGACACCGCTGACCAAACATGAGAAGAGGCAAAAGGTTTAGAGCTGGAAAGGGCTCCCAAGGACATCGCATACAATCCCTTACTTTGCAGATTAATAAACTAAGGCCCAGGGAGTTCAAATGACCTGCCAACTTGGGGTCATAAACCATCCTGATGCTCATGGTAAGTAGGATCTGAACCCAGATCCCTCTGACTCCAAATGCAGTGTTCCACACTGCCTCTCCCAATACAGAAGAATTCTCATGAGGGAGAGAATGCTAACAACTTGGGGCAGGGGTGGGGGAGAGGAAGGAGGAGGAGGATTGAGGAAGGCTTCCTGTAGGAGATAGCACATGGACTGAACCTTGAAAGAAAGCTGATAATTCTAAAAGGTGGGAGAATTCCAAGCATAAAGGGGAACAGCCTGTATAAAGACAAAGAGTTTGTCTTGGAGGATGAAATGTCAGGTCTAGGGAACTTTGAGGTACAAACAGGAGAAGATCACACAGATAGTAAGCAGAAGATCCAGTAGTCTAGGAGAGAGTCTAGTAGAGAGAAGGGGATGGAAGAGGAAGAGGTTATGGATGTGGAATCAATGAGATTTGACAACTGATTGTATATATTGGAAGGAGGAAGGAAACAAGTGTGTTAAGTGTTTTACAAATACTATCTCATTATATCAATCTCATAATATTATTATCCCCACTTTACAGTTGTAGAAACTGAGACAGAGCAAGGTTAAGGACTTGACCAGTGTTGTATAGTTAGGAAGTATGTGAGGCTGTATTTGAACTCAGGTGTTCCTGATTACAGTCCCAGCGCTCTCTCCCGTGGTGACCTCTACAAGCTGTAGGTGAGAATGAGAGAAGAGTTAAGGATAATTCTAGGGGTTACATCTTGGTTGACCAGGCATCTTCAGTAAGAAAGAGAGAAGTTTGGAGAAGGGATTGAGAGAATTTTGGGGGGAAATGTAGTCAGCCTGACTCTACTTCCCCAAAGGTATATCCACAACCCACTGCTCCTGGATGGGAAGAAGTTTGATGTGCGATCCTACCTGCTTATTGCCTGCGCCATGCCTTACATGGTCTTCTTTGGTCATGGTTATGCACGGCTGACTCTGAGCCTTTACGACCCCAAGACCAAGGACCTCGCAGGACATTTGACTAATCAGGTATGGGGAGAGGTCTCTGGGGTATAATGGGGAGGGGCAAAGCATGGCGTTCCCTTCTCCTATAGCCATAGTGTAGTCCCATAGTCCCATAGACTAAAAGGTGATCTTTTTAAAAATTAATTAATTTTGGCTTATCAACAATCATTTCCATAAGCTTTTGAGTTTTAAATTTTTCTCCACCTCCCTCCCCAAGAAGACAGGCAATCTGATATAGACTATACATATACATTCCTATTAAACACATTTTCGCATTAGTCATGTTGTAAGGAAGAATTAGAACCAATAGGAGGAACCACAAGAAAGAGGAAACAAAACAAAACAGAAGGAAAAAAAGAGCAAATAGTATGCTTTGATCTGCATTCAAACTCCATAGTTCTTTCTTGGAATGTGGAGAGCATTTTCCATCGTGAGACTAACAGGTCTGACCATATCATACACACTCACACACACACACACTCAGTAAACTCCAGTGGCTCATATCTTCCTTAGGATCCAAGAGAAGAGCCTCTATTTAGCTTTTAAAGCCCTTCACAGCTTGGCCTTCCCAGTCTTCTTACACTTGCTTCCTTTCACGCACTCTCCATCTCCCAGCACCTTTGCACCAGCTGAACCTCATGCCTGCAATGCTCCCTCCTCACCCTTGCCCCCTTCCCTCTGTTACCCTCTCTATCTCCTCTCCATCTCCATCCTCTTTCCCTTCCTCTTCCTCCTAATCTCCAGATGATGTCCATTTCTGCAGGCCCAATTTCTTGGCATAGCCCAGGAAGGTCCCTGTTGGGACTTGGGCAGGCGAGGTAGGTGGCCCTCCTCCAAACTTCCCCTATTTCTGTGGAGGGCACCATCATTCTTTTTTTTTTCTTTTGGTTAGGCAGTGGGGTTAAGTGACTTGCCCAGGGTCACACAGGTAGTAAGTGTTATGTGTCTGAGGCTGGATTGAACTCAGGTCCTCCTGAATCCAAGGCCAGTGCTCTATGCACTGCACCACTTGGCTGCCCCAAGGGCGCCATCATCCTATCAGTCGCCCAGGTTCACCTCCTTGGATTCATCCTTGAATCTTCCATCTCCCTCCCCCCATATCTGATTGGCTGGGAATTCTCATTGATTCTACATCCTTCATGTCTCTCCTATCCATCACCTTCTCTCCACTCATTTCACCAGCATCCCATTTCAGACCCTCATCATGTGTTGCCTGAACTATTGCTATAACCTCCTAATTAATCTCATTTCCAAGTCTCTCCCCTTCTCTCAGTAAGTCATCCTTCACTCATTACTAAGACAGTCTTCTTAAAGACCAGGTCACTCCTCTGCTCAAGGATCTTCAATGATTCTCTATTGCCTCTAGGATAAAATACAAACTCTTCAACCTGACATTTAAGATCCCCCAAAATCTGATTTGTCTACCCTTCCAGACATATTAATACCTTTCACAAACTCTTTTTTTTTGAGAGGTGGACCTATTCTTTTTTTTTTATTATTTAATTTTAATTTATCAACAATCACTTCCATAAGCTTTTGGGCTTTAAATTTTTCTCCCCCTCCCTCCCCACCACTCTCCCCAAAACAGCATACAATCTGATATAGGCTATACATATACATTCCTATTAAGCATGTTTTCACATTAGTGATGTTGTAAGGAAGAATTAGAACCAATAGGAGGAACCACAAGAAAGAGAAAACAAAACAAAACAGAAAAAAAAATAGCAAATAGTATGTTTCGATCTGCATTCAAACTCCATAGTTCTTTCTTGGGATGTGGATAGCATTTTCCATCATGTGGCCTTTGGAGATGTCTTAAATCCTTCCATTGCACAACGTGGCTGTTACTGTGTATAACATTCTCCTGGTTTTGCTCATTTCACTCAGCATCAGTCCATACAAGTCTTTCCAGGTTTTTCTGAACCTATCCCCCTCATTATTTCTTACAGCACAATAGTATCCCATTACATTCATATACCACAACTTGTTCAGCCATTCCCCAGTTGATGGGCATCCCTTCAATTTCCAATTCTTTGCCTCCACAGAAAGAGCTGCTATAGCTATTTTTGTACATGCCTTTCACAAACTCTTAAAAGCCATCCAAACTGGCCTATTTCTTAATCCCTCTCACTGGGAGGCTGTCCCCCAAACCTGGAATGTCCTCCCTTCTCACCTCATCCTCTTAGAATTCCTAGTTTCCTTCAAAGCTCAGCTCATGTGTAAACCTTACTTAATGCCCTTAAGCATAAGTATACAAGTACTTATATAAGCATTCTTTTCCTCCTCTTAAGAAAAAAAAGACATGTTTCTTACATGTCCTCTGGTTGCATATAAGTTCGCTGGGGGCAATGAACTTATTGTTTTCACTCTGTATCTCTAGCCTCTAATATAATGCTTGACCCACAGTACATGTGTAAAAATATTTGTTGGATTAGATTGGGGGTAGGGGTCAGGGAAAGGGGTTGAAGGAGTCTTTTGAATTTGTGGGGAAGGGGCTCTAGTTAGGGTCAGCCAGTCAAATCAATCCTAAAATTACTTGTAGATACCTTCAGTCCATAAACCTGAAGGTGTCTTCCCTATATCTGCCCCTTAACACATGAAAAAGCAAAACAAAACAAAAGCCCTCTAGCCTGGTCAGGGAAGGTCTGTCAGAGGGATTTTTACAGTTATGGGTGAGGGAGTAGCTAGCCACCAGTGGTTGTTGGGGAGTTCCACATCAGGGAAGCATCTGTAATAGTGGGGAGGGTCTGCAGGAGAGTTGTCTGCGTTTATGGAAGGTTCTGTGAGACAGGTATGGGACTTCTTCAATTAATCCACACAATTAATTCAAATAATAATTAATTGCCAAGTGAGAGGCAAGTTGGTATATTTATTAAAGAGCTGGCCTTGAAGCCAGATAGATCTGGGTTCAAGTCCCACTTCTGGCACATATTGACCATGTGACCCTGGGCAAGTCACTTAACCTGTCAATTCACTAAGACCTTCTGTTGCAGAGAAGGTGCAGACCTGCTCTGGTAGAAGGAGTTTTCTCATCTGGAAATTTAGTGAAGTTGTAGATCTAGCCCTATCCTTTTGTGCTAGGAGCTAAGGAACAAAAATGGTTCCTGCCCTCTGGGAGCTTATAGTCTTCCCAGGAAGAAAATATATACCTTTAGAAATATACACATGAAATGAATGCAAAATAAATAGAAGGTAATTGGCAAGGAGGGGTCTGTGGCTTGAAGGATGCCTGTTGCTACTTCAAGGGCTGAGGGTGACTTCTGTGGCTAGGAAGCCTGGTGGAGATTCCCAGGGCCATATTTGTCTCTCTTTCTTTCTCCTAGTTCATGCAAAAGAAAAGTCCCCTGTATGTGCTACTGAAGGAAGAGACTGTGTGGAGCATGGACCGTCTCAACAAACACATCAATGAAAAGTTCCGCAGAGCAAAAGGGCTCCCCAAGGACTGGGTGCTCACCACCTTCACTGTAAGGCCCTCCTGTTTCCTGCTGCCAGGCTTGGAGGGGGCCCCCTTCTTTGGGGAAGGAGAGGAATTAGTGGGTTTGGGTCACCAAGGAGAGCAGGAGACACTCAGGTCAGGAAGAACCGGTCCTCAGGAGGATGGCGCCATGGCTTGGGAAATGAGGACAGGACAAGGCAGTGTGGGGCAGTGGACAGGGAACTACATAGGGAGTCAAAGGACCTGGGTTCAAATCCTCCTCTCTGATGATTGCTATCTATGAACCCTTGAGCAAGCCACTTAACTCCCTTAGGTCTCATTTCCTCAACTCTAAAATGATGGGGGTTGGACTAGATCACCTCTAAGACCCCTTCCAACTCTAGACTGATGATCCTGGGCCTCCCTGGGCCTCAGTTTCCTCATCTGTAAATGGAGTGTTAGACGTAATGGCCATTAAGCCTCTGAGGCTGTGAGTCTATGACTTTAGTTCATGCGGTGTATGGCCAGATGTCTGAACTTACGTGTTTCTGCCTGTCTGCTTGTCTGTGAATATGTCCATGTCCTGGCATGACTATACCACCTGGGGGTGTGCCTAAGAATCAAGCAGCAGGTGCACTCTGGAGAGGTCTTTGCTAATTAGGGTCTAGATCTTTGGGCATGTAGTCCTCTCACTGGAGGGGTCCAAGTGGGAGGGGAGGAGCCCAGTGCAGGTCCTGAACTGGCAAATGGGACCATTTGCAAGTCTACATAGGGAAAGGTCCCTCTGCAACCCACATCTCTCCATTCCTCTTGGAATTTTCCTAGTCCTGATGTGTCCTTAGGGAAAACCTGGTTTTCCCCAGTGTTTCTTGAGTGGAATGGCAGCCTCTTGGGGACAGCAAGGAAAAGAGGAGTATGGTGGGAGTACTTGGAAGCATCTTGGCTCCTCTCTTTAGGGAATCACCCTCTCATCTTGCAGAGCCCCTAGAAGAGGAGGAAAGGCGAGGTAAGGGGTCTGACTGGCATGGCAGCCACCCAGTTAGGAGAGTAGAGGAAGCCATGTTGGACTGTCATTCTTGATTCTTTGTTCTCTCTATCATCTCATCCCCCATATTCAACCAATGGTCAGGTCCAGGCATTTCTGCTTTGGAACATCTCTTGTATATACCCCCCTTCTCTCCTCTGACTCTACCCCTACCTGGTGCAGAACCTTAGCACCTCACACCTGGAGTATTGCTACAGCTGTTGGGGGATCTGCTCACCTCAAGTCTCTCTCCACTCTAATCCATGCTCTAGTCAGCTGTCAAATGGATCTTCCTAAAGCACTGATCTGACCACATCACATTCAGTAAACTTCAGTGTTTTCTCTATTACCTCCAGGATCAACTATAAAATCCATTTGGTTTTTAAACCCATCATAAGCCAATCTCCTCCTACTTTTCGGTCTTCTTACACCTTAATCCTCCATGTACTCTACAATCCAGCCAAACAGTCCACTAAGGAGGCAGTTCCATGAACAAGATGCTCTGCCTCCTGACTCTGGCTATTTTCCCTGACTGTTCCCCACATCTGAGGTGCTCTCCCTCCTTGTCTCTACCTCCTAGTTTCTCTTGACTTCCTCCAAGTCTTAGCTATGGCCTCATCTGGAAGAAGGTTTCCCCAATCCTCTGTAACGCCAGGGCCTTCTATTGATTATCTCCATTTTATCCCGTCTATACCCTGTCTGGACTTAGTCATTTGCATGCTGTGTCTCCCCTGTAAGACTGAACTCCTTGAAGGCAGGGGATTGCTTTTGCTTTATTATTTTGTATCCCAAGCACTTAGCAGTGTCTGGCAACATAGTAAGTGCTTAATAAATACTAGTTGGCTAGCTCATCCTTTAAAGTGAGAGTTATGCCCCCTTCCCCTCTTTCCCCACAGCACACAGGATAAGTAAAGGAGGGGGTGAGGAAAATAAGAGTGATGAGTCCAGGACCTTGTGTCTCCATAGGTTTTCAGGAAAGGGGACGGAGGGAGAAGAAAGAGAGGAAGAAGTATCATAATCATAGGTGACACAAAATTGAGGGGGAGATTCAGGACACTAGAGGACAGTAAGGGTCCAAAAAGTATCTCTATAGGCTAGAAGAAGGGAGCAAATCAGATCAGACAGAACGTGGCATAGAAATAAATGTAAAGTTCTCCACACTGGTTCAAAAAATCAATGTCCTAAGCACAGGATATGGATGTGTGACTTCAGAGAACTGATTACTTAACATGTCATAGAGGTAAATGTAAAGTTCTCCATGCTGGTTCAAAAAATCAATGTCCCAAGCACAGGATATGGATGTGTGACTAGAGAACTGATTATCTGAAAAAGTACTAGGGGTTTTAGTGGATTGAAAACTCCACATGACTCAATAGTATGACATTTGACTTTGAAAAAAAATTAAAGCAATCAGGCTATGTTAGGAGAAGAAAGCTGTCTACAAAAAAAAAAAAGAGTTAATTGTCCTGACACTGTCTGCCATGCTCAGACCACATGTGGAGTATTATGTTTCATTCCAAGCCCTACATTTAAAAAATATGTTGATAAGCAGCAGCATCCAGAGAAGGATGACCAGAGTCAATGAGGGGACTGGGAAGATTCATGGCCAGGAGAAGAGAGGATTCATTGGGAGAGATGTCAGCTGTTTTCAGACTGAAGGCAGGGTGGTTACATCCAAGAGGGCTCAGTTTGTTCTATGTGGCCCCACAGGCCAGAACTCAGAATGATGGGGGGTAGTAGTCACTAGGAAGCTCTAGTTTTGGTGTGAGGGGAAACTTCTTAGTTTCAAAAGCTGTCCCAAACTGCCTCCTCTCTGACATTCTTCAAGCAAAGATCTGATAAGCATCTAGCACAGCTGCAGAGTTTTTGAGCTGGAGTCAACAGAGAACATTTATTAAAAGGGCTTACTATGTGCCAGGTGCTGCAGCAAGTGCTAGGGCTTTAAAGACAAAAGTGAAATCAGTCCCTGCCATCAAGGGGCTTACATTCTCCTGGGAGAAACTGGAAAGGACCTTAGAGGTAATCTAGCCTAATGGCATCCCACCCCCTTCATTTTACAGATGAGAAAACTGAGGGCGTTTTGTCCAGTACATTGTAGGCCACACTGGACAGTCCCTTCATCCAGGGATTCTGAGAGGTAGAGAAGAGAGTGGGCAGTAGGAGGAGGGGAGGTAGTCAGAGAGGGCTGTGGGTCTTGGGCCCTTGGCCCAGAGGGGTAGGCAGAGGCACGGCTGTGAGGCTCTGACTTTGAGCAGGGTTGTGGCCAGGATGTCCTGACTCTGCCCATGTCTCCCCATCCCCTCCTCTCGCTCAGAAACGGATGCAACAGATTATGCTCCAGTGCTTCCTAGCAGTGAAGGCCAAGTTGGAGTGTAAACTAGGCTACTTCGATCTTATTGGCTGTGACTTCCTTATCGATGAAAACTTCAAGGTGGGTTTTCCCCCAAGGGGTCCCTGGGTCTTAGCCTCCCATAACGCCTTGGGGAGAGGGAGGAGGGAAGGAGAGGAGATTCCTGGGACTGTGGGGGGGGGTAGGAAGGCAGGAGGGAGGGAGGAAATGAGGGAGGGGAGGGAAGGAATGAGGAAGGAAGAGAAGGAGGAAAGTGGGAGGGAAGTAAGGAAGGAAAGAAAAGAAGCAAGAAGGAAAGAAAGAAGTAAGGAAGGGATGGAAGGAGGGAAGGAGGAAGGAAGAAAGCAAGGATGGAAGAGGAGGAAAGTTGGAGGGAAAGAAGGAAAGAAGCAAGGAAGGAGAGAAAGAAAGAAGGAAGGAAAGGATGCAGGGAAGGAGGGAAGAAGGAAGGATGGAAGGAAAGAAAGAAGGAAAAGAAGAAAGGATGGAAAGAAAGAAGGAAGGAAGAGGTGGAGGGAGGGAGGGAAGAAGGAAGGAAGGAAAAAAGGAAGAAGGAAGGAAAGAAGGAATGAGGGAGGAAGAGGAGGAAGGTGAGAGGTAAGGAAGGAAATAAGTAAGGAAAGAAAAGAAGGAATGAAGGAAAGAAAGAAAAAAGAAAGGAAGGACCCAAGAGAAGCACAAGGAAACCAGAAGATGGAAAATGGCAGTGGTTAGGGGCACCTTGGAACCCTGAGCAATCATCTAAGGTTCCCCTCCTTAGAAGCTTAACCTAGAGCAGCCTGGTGCTTCCTGACCTTTCCAAACACCACTTCTAATATAGGATCACGGATATAAAGCAAGAAAGGACACTTAGGGGTCCCCCAGTGCAGCACCATCATCTCACAGAGGCAGAAACAGGCCCACAGGAGGGAAGTAACTAGCCCACAGTCACACAGTTACTGACTAGTAGAGTCAGGATTTGAACCCAGGTCCCTGACTCCAAATGCAATACTCTTTCCACTTCATTTCTCTTTCTTCCTTGTCTCCTCCCTCCCCCATCCTCTCCAGTGTCTCCTGGGATGTGGGTGGGTGGGATTCCACCGCGGCATGGTGGTTCGTTAGCCTAGGAGAACATAGTCTGGTCAGGACAGAGAATCAGATGGACTTAGAGTCAGGAATATAGTCAAGAAGGGCTTGGATTCAAATTCTCCCCACCCCACACACGCTTAACCAGCTGAATTACTTTGGGCAAATCACTTAACCTGCCTCCATTTTGTCTCTAAAATGGGAATAATAATAACACGTCTCCCACAGGGGTGTTGTGAGGATTGAATGAGAAGGTATAAGCAGAATTTTTGCCAAACCTTAAAAGTTCTAGATAAGTGGCAGGCTTTATTATTATTATTAATAATAATTATTATCATTACAAAGGGAAAGGCCTTTCATTGAAAGCCAAATTGTAGTGGGGAGGGCAGGATGCAGAGAGGGCTGACTCCACCCCCCCCAGAGCCAGGCCCTCTCTTTCCCCCAGACAGGATGCTCCCCACGGGGAGCTTCAGAGATGAGGGGTAGGACCAAGGGGCAGCAGTCAGTCCCAGGGCTGGCTGGGGAGAGACTTTGAGCCGGCTGGCACAATACCCTGCTTTGTTGAGGCAGTGAGGGGCTGGCCGGGCTCAGGTTTCCCAGTCCATTGTGTCTGGGGTATGAGCCCACCAACCCCTCCCTCCCCTCTCTCCCTGCTACGCCTCTGGCTGGGGGAAGGAGACGATCCAGTGTCAGATATGGGGACCAGTGCAGGGGGGCTCATGAGGGTCTTAGTGAGCCTAGCAGGGGCCCTGCACCGTCTTGGGAGTTGGCTTGGCTTTCAGAACACGCCTTTCCTCTTGGCCTCCTCTAGGTTTCTTGAGAAGTCCTGTTCCCCAGCTTACTGGACCTGGGAAAGTACAGGAGAGAGGGAACCCTGCACTCAGTGGCTCTGCTTCCTTATTGACCAGTCAATCACTTCCCCGGCCTGAGCCTCAGTTTCCTGATCTGTAAAATGAAGGGGGTGGACTCAATGACCTCTAAGGTCCCTTCTAGATCTAACTGGGATTCTGTGACTGTATCTGCCCTCTCCCTTTCTCACTCCTCCCACCCTGGCTATCCTTGGAGGGGGGCTCCTAATAGGACCAGAAGCTCATAGATTGATCCCTGCAAGAGCCTTTATAGTCCTGTCCAGCCCTCTCATTCTACAGAACCTAGGATCATAGGTTTCCAGCTGGAAGTGAGCGAGTTCAGAGGCCATTCTATCTCTCCCATTTTACAGATGAGCAAACTGAGGTCCAAAGAGAGGTGATTTGCCCAGGGCCATACACAAAAGCAGAGAATAAGTGGCAGAAGGGAAGGGTAGATCTTTTCAGGCCGGCTATGTATTCCTTTAGGCTGGAGAGGATGCTGTGTAGGTAAGGTTTGTAAAAGTCTATCAGAGGCTGGAACTCTTTCTTTCTCCAAAGTTCATTCATTCCTTCAACAAGCATTTGTTAAACATCTATAATGTAACAGGAGCTGTGCTAGGCACTGTGTCTGTAAAAATAAAAAACAGAAAACAATCCCTGCCCTCAAGGACCCTGCATTTTAATTGGAGAAATGGAATGGGACAAATATACCCAAATAAGTCAAAACAAACTATGAAATTCTGTAGCTGCTGGCAAGCCAGTGGGAATCGTCCATGAGGTTGGGGTGCCCTCTGCTGGTGTCTGTGTGGTAAGACTGGATAGGAAGGAGGTCCTGGCTTGCAGCTGCACTGCAGCCTGGAGCGGGGCTCAGGACTGCTCCCCAGCTGGCCTTTGAATTTGCCTGCTATCATTCCTCCTTGGCTTGGAAAGGAGCACTGCACGTTTAGAGCACGTCCAGCTTCCCTGGTCACTTCTGACATTGGCCACTAGCAATTCTCAGAACTGGCATAAGTCACACTGGGTTAGAAAGAGTTCTGGAGCGAGGAGAGCGGAGAGGAGAATTCTAGCCTATTCCTGCCACAGACTTAGGAGTTCGAGGACATAAGTTTGGTTCCTGCTTTGGACACTTATCTACCTGTGTGGCTATGGACCTCAGTTTCCCTAACTATGAAATCAGAAGTTTGGATTAAATAACTCCTCTAGCCCTAGAGCTAGTCTAGAATTTATGATTGCCCTGTGTGATCTTCAGCAAGTCATTTTCCTCTCTTGGGCCTCAGTTTCCTCATCTGAAGTCTTGGAAGTTTCTCTTAGACCTCTCCTCACTCTGACAGTCTTTGTTTCATGTGGCACAGGTTCCAGATTTCTCAGAGCCTTGAGCCTGATCCACCCCACCCGAAGCCTCACTGGATGCTAGAGGTCAGGGCTGACTGGATATTCAGCTGCACTTTCTTCACTTGTGAAGTGAAGAGGTCAGACTAAATGATTTTCAAAACTCCCAGCCCAGGGGAGTTAGGTGTTTAGTCTGACCCACCCACCTCAGCCCCAAAGGGGAAAGATGACAGCTGCATTATTGAAAAATCAATATATCTAGGGTCAGATTGAACTAGGTCCAAATATTGACTTTGCCAATTGCTACTCTGTGAGTCTCAGTTTCCTTATCTGTAAAATCAAAAGGTTGAATTTTGGAAAACAGTTTGGAATCAGGCTAAGACAATGAGTAAAACGTCCATACTCTGACTCCAAAGAGGTCAGTGACGAGAAAGATTCCAGGTACACACACCAAAATATTTCTAACAGCGCTTTACGCAGCAGCAAAGACCTGGAAACAAGGTAGATGCCCATCGAATGGGGGATGGCTAAAAAGATGATGGCACATGAAAGTGATGGAGTATAACTGTGCTGTAAGAAATGAGGGATATGAGGAATCCAGAGCCGTGTGGGAAGAGCTCTAGAAACTGATAGTAAAGTAGGCAGAGCCAGAAAAATAGCAGACACAATGACAACCACATACAAGAAAAGAACAGAAACTCAATTGATATGGAAGGAGGTGAAAAAGTATGAGCTCTAGGAGCAGCTAGGTGGCGCTGCAGTGCATAAAGAATTGGGCTCAGAATGAGGAAGACCCATCTTCCTGACTTCAAATCTGGCTGCAGACACTTACTAGTTGTGTGACCCTGGGCAAATCATTTCACCCTGTTTGCCTCAGTTTCCTCATCTGTCAAATGAGCTGGAGAAGGAAATGGCAAACCATGCCAGTATCTTTGCTAAGAAAACCCCAAATGGGGTCAGGAAGAGTCAGACACAACTGAAAATGACTGAATAACAGCAAAGCCTTACCCTAAAGAAGAGTTATAAGAATGCCTACTCCCTCCCTTATTAGCAAGGGTGGGGGACTGCAGGTATGGAAAACGATGCATGATATCAGACTTGGTTGGTGTATTGGTTGGTTTTGCTGGATTCTTGGCAATTTTTAAAAATTATTATAAGAGATGGCTCTCTGGCAGGAAGAGAGAAGACAATCTCCCATATATTGCACAATAAAGATGATAAGAAAACAAAAGATCTCAAAGATTTTTTTTTTAAAGAAAAGCAAATGGTGGGCGTGGACTAGATAGCCTCAAAGGTCTCTTCTAGCTCTGAGTCTACGATCTTAGAGTTTGCAAAGTATTTTATAAATGATCTAATTTAATCCTCACAAGGAACCTGTAAGGCAAGGGCTATGTGTGCATGTGTATATACGCATACAACACATAATGCATATACACGCACACACATGCATGCACATGTGGGTATATAGTGTGACTATATACATGTGTGCACATATGTGTGCATAACATATAACACATACATATATATAGAATACATCGTTGTTCAGTCATTTCAGTTGTGTCTGACTCTTGGCGACCCCATTTAGGGTTTTCTTGGCAAAGATGCTGCAGTGGTTTGCTGCCATCTTCTCCAGCTCATTTGACAGATGAGGAAATTGAGGCAAACAGGGTAAAGTGGCTTGCCCAAAATCACACAGCTAATAAGTGTCTGAGGCCAGATTTGAACTCAGGAAGATGAAGCTTCCTGACTCCAGGCCTGGTACTCTATCCATTGCATCCCCTAGCTGCTGGAATATGTAGTCTAAGTGTGCAATAGGTATATGCATGTATACATATGCACAACACATACACACACACACACACACTATATATATAATATACACACACACATACACATACATATATACATATACATACATACATGTGTGTGTGTGTGTATATATATGAAGTATGCCCATTTTACAGATTTAAGTCTAAAGGAAATGACTTGTTCATGGTCACTTAGTCATTTTTTTATTTGTATCTGACTCTTCATGATCCCACTTGGGATTTTCTTGGCAAAGATACTGGAGTGGTTTGCCATTTCCTTCTCTAGCTCATTTTACAGAGGAGGAAACAGGCAAACCAGGGTTAAGTGACTTGCCCAGGGTCACACAGCTAGTAATTGTCTGAGGCCAGATTTGAACTCAGGAAGATGTCTTCCTGACTTCCGGCCAGCATTCTATCCACTGTACCTCCTAGCTGCCCATAAATATACATATATGTACACAAATATGTGTATGTGCTTATATATGAATATGAAATGAGATATACCCATTTCACAGATGTGAGGGAAGTGAAGTGATTTGCCCATGATCACATAGTAAGTATTTGAGGAGGGATTTGAGCCCAGGTCTTCCTGACTCCATGTCCATTTTTTTATTCACTATGGAATACTATGTTCAGATAATAGCCCAAAGGGGCTCTAGAGGAAGGTGACAGAATCTAGACTCCCAGTTTCAAACCCTAGGGTTAGAGTAGAGTTGGAAGTGAGGGACCTTAGTGTTCTTGAACTTCCTGCCTCTATATATCCCAGCCTGCCCTTAAGCTATTTTCAGGAGCTGTGTACACAAAAATATTCTTTTTTTTTTTCCAGGTATGGCTGCTGGAAATGAACTCCAACCCTGCCCTACATACCAATTGTGAGGTCCTTAAGGACGTTGTACCCAAAGTGGTCCATGAGACTTTGGGTAAGGAATGTCGCAGTCTAGAGATACTCAACCATCCTCAGGCCTAGCCATGAGATATTCTAGCTATGTTAGCCTTAAGTGCTTTCTGCATATCTTAGCTGAGCCCCCTTCTTACACCTTAGCTCTGAGCCCCCTCCAAAGGCCTTAACTCTGAGCCCCCTCTCCATACTTTAGCTCCAACTCCTGAAATTCCTCTGCCCATTATAGCTCCTACCTCCCTTGGCTCACCCTTCTCAGGCTTGGAACCCCTACTTTAAATCCAACCAAGGTCTTATCTCTACAAACCTTATCTCTGAGTCTTGAACTGCTCTCCCTAGGTAATCCATAAGCCCTGTCCGCCCACCCAAACCCCAGCCTTGGGTGCTGCCTTCCCTACCTAAGCCTTGAGCTTCTGACCATCTTTGCCCCCAGTTTTGATCCACTCTCTCTACCTTGATCTCAGAGCCTCTCTGTCTACCTAAGCCCTGAGTTCCCCTCTGCCCCCAAAAAACGTGAGCTCCCATCAACTCATCTTAGTACTCAGTCTTGTACTATTTCCCCCTAAGCCCCCAGCCCTGACCACCTCTGCTTATACCTTAGACCTTAGTCCCACTGTCCTCTATTTTGTTCAGATCCCGTATAGAACACTGTGTTCAGTTCAGGACCCTCAAGCCCAGCTCTGATCACCTCTGGACTGTCTTAACTCTGAGCCCCCACTCCCTTCTTGCCCTTATGAGTCCTGAGATTCTCTGCCCATCTGAATCCTCAGTTCTAGGCATCCTCTGAACATTAGCCCCAAACACTGAGTCCCTTAGCTCATCTTAGCCCCAGCCTTGAGCCCCAGTTTGTCCATCTTAGCTCCAAAGTCTGATCTACTCTCCCTCATGAACCCTAGTTCTGAGACTATGTGTCTATCTTGGCCACAAACCCTGAACCCCCTTAATCATCTTAGCTCTAGCCCTAAGCCTTCAGCCTTGAAGCCTTCTCCCCTACCTCCTTAGCCTTGAGCTGCATTTTCCTAAACCCCCAGCCTTGAGTTCCTCTGTTCCCCTCAGCCCTTAATCCTGGTCAGATCCTGCCCTGCTCTGATCAGACCTAAACCAGAATGCTGTGCTCAATTGGGGAGGGCCCTGAGACACTGGAGAGAGAGAGAGACTCAAGGAAGGCAAAGTCCATGCCGTATGAGAATAGGTCAAGGAACTGGACGTGTGCAGGCTAGAGAAGAGAAGGCTCTGCCAGCGATCTAATGGGTGCCTTCAAGGGATCAGGCTTGTTAGAACTAGGAAGGAAGAGGAGATGTTGTAAAGAGGCAGATTTAGGTTTGAAGCAAAAAAAAAACCACCAAAAACCTTTCTGACAATGAGAGCTGTCCGGAAATGGAAGGCAGAGCCTCAGGAGGACAGACCAGTTATTACAGAGGCAATGGAGAGGGTGATTTTCAGGAGCGGCTGCTGAGGTCCCTTTCAATGCTAAGTCTCTGGGATTCTGGGATGGCCTGCCTCCCTCCTAACCCTCAAGTCCCTCTGACCCTCTGCTCCTCTTTGTTCCAAGCTCAGAGCTGTTCCAGCCTTATAAGGCTCCAACCTGACTTTGGAGCCCCTATCTCCCACCTGAGCTCTCAGACCAGCAGAAATCAGTAAGGGCCTCAGGCTTCCACCTCTAGTAAATCCCCCAAACAGTTTAAGGTGGACTGTGCTCACAACAGGAAAATTGAACACACACTCACTTTAGGTTCACTCACTTCCTGCTTGGAGTTCCCCTCTTTCCCATTGCAGTTTCCAGGCTATGAGTATTTGGGAACCCTAGGCCCAAGTGCAACGGTTTGAAATTTTCTATCTCAGAGCCCAGATGTACAGCCCAGAGGCCCTCCATCTCAGATGTGCAGGCCTGTGGCCCTCCAGCCCAAATTCCTAATCTTCAGGCCTATGGGAATCTCTGTCCCAGAAGTGAAAGCCTGTGGCCCTCTGTCCCAAGGCCCAGATGTGCAGGCCTGTGGTCCTCCATCCCAGATGTGCAGGCCTGTGGCCCTCTGTCCCAGACTCCAAATCTGCAGGTCTGTGGCCTTCTGTCCCAAGGCCCAGATGTGCAGGCCTGCGGCCCTCTGTCCTAGATGTGCAGGCCTGTGGCCCTCTGTCCTGGATGTGCAGGCCTGCGGCCCTCTGTCCCGGATGTGCAGGCCTGCGGCCCTCTGAACCTGGGGCTCAGTGTAGAAGCTGGCAGACCCCTATCTGAGAGGTCCAAGCTGCCACATCTCCCGTTGCAGACCTTGCTCTGGAGACCTTCCACAAGAGCCTCCGAACAGAAAAGATGCTTCCTCTTCTGAGCCAGCGCAATTTTGTGCTTCTGCACAGCGGCGAGGATGAGCTATGGCCCCGGTCCATCCGCTTAAGAAGCCCTATACGGCCTCTGAGGCTGAGCTGTGAGCCGTCCTACCAGGCTGTGAACCTGCTGTCGTCGGCCGCAGGCTCCAGCCCAACCAAGGCTGCCGACAGGTCCTCGAAGAAGCTGGAGCCCCCCAGGGCCTCTCAGAAGCCCATGGGCCTGCTGGGGCCCCCAGGGCCCATCCACCCCAAGTCTACCTTGCATTTCCTCAACCCAAGCTCCACGGTGAAGGGCCAGCCCCAGGCCCCGAGCCAAGAGTACCTCCAGACCCAGGCCCCCCACAGCACCTTATCTGAGGAGCCTGAGGTGTGTCCCCACCCCCCAAGTCACATGCTTACCCTCCTCCAGCCGCTACCCTCAAACTCCTCCGACTTTTGGTTCCAGGGAGCTCTCGAGATGGAGCCACCCGTAATGGCTAGCAATGACCTCTTCTTGCCTCTCTATCCGTCCCGGATGCTGTCTCTGAGCTTCCCGTCAGAGCCCATTCCCCCCCTTCAGTACCCCCAGCCCTTCTGAGGCCCAAGACACCACCCTGGATTCCTTCCTGGGCCCCCCAGAGTACGAACGCAAGGATGTGGGCTACCGGGGTTCATAGCCCCGCTTGGGGGTGTTGGCATGTACAGAGTGATTCCATAAAGGCCCAGATACCCACCTCTGTGATGTATGTATCTCACCCTTTTCTAGGCTGACCAATTTATAAAAATTACTTTGCTATAAACCCACTAATCATTGACTCTCCTGCCCCACTCCCCACCCATGGCCCACCCCACCACACCTTCCCTATACCAGTTCCCCCAACCAGTGGCGGCTCTGGGCCAGACAGAGCAGGAGTGGGACTTGAGGCAGTTTGGGGGGCTATGAGGTATGGGGGGACATAAAGGGATAAAAGTGGGGAGTGAGACTGGGATTCAGCCAAGGGGGGCTCAGGGATGGAGCCATGGGATGGGCTCAGAAGGTGGGACAAGAATGAGGACAAAGATGCATTGAATTGTGGGGCTGGGGGAGTGAGAGGAGCAGGGGTATATTTGGGATCCAGGCTGGGGGAGCCAGTGAATTTGAGCTTTGGCATCAGAGGTGGTAGGGTGGGGTCAACAGTATTTGGAGCTCTGGGGTGGGAGGCAGGCATATATTGAGATGCAAAACTGGTTGAGGGGGAGAAGAGAGGAGGCCTCTGCTCCAGAATTCATCATGGGGCGGGCAGAGAAGAGATTTGGGGTGGAGAGATAGGGTGTGTGCCCATGCCTTTGGCCGATGGGGTCAGGAGCGCAGGAAGGTGGTCAGACACTTTGGGAGGTACTAGGATAGAAGCATGGGTGGGTGGAGGGGGTAGGCCAAGGTTGGGCCAGATGGGTGCAGATACTCAGGCCTGGGGCTGGAATCATGGGTAGCATGCAGTAGTCCTCACTCGGACGGAGGATTAGGGGCATGCCAAGGCCAGGGGGCTCCTGGGGGAGGTCAGCATGCCTAGGACAGGAGGAGTTCTGGGTCGGGCCCTTTGCTGAGCAGCATCCGCATCCTTATTGAAGGTCCATTTACACATTTAACACACACTGAGAGCCTACTGTGTGCCAGGCTCTGTGTTAGATGCTAGGGACAAAAAAACATCTTTACCCTAGAGTTTATACTCTCTTAGGAATAAGCAATTAGTCCATGAAAACAAAGTAACTTGGGGAGAGGAGAAGGCTAAGTTCCAGACAAGCCAGGCACTGTACAAAGACACAACAGTCCCTGCCCTCAAGGGGCTTAAACTCAACTTGGGCAGCAAAGGACATGGCAAGGTCTGGCTTATTCACAAAATAGGGATAAAGACTAGACTTGTAGTTTCATCAAATTAGGAAGGGGAAAAAAGTTTTAAGCACCTACTGTGTGCCAGGCACTGTGCTAAGCACTTTACAATTATTTGATTCTTGCAACAATGCTGAGAGGGAGGTGCTATTATTGCCATTTTTACAGATAAGGAAACTGAGGTTAAGTGACTTGAAGAGTCAGGACATGGGCCCAGGTCTTCCTGGGTCTGAGGCCAGCTGTTTTGGCTGTTTTGCCAAAATATTTGAAGTAAATTCAAAGGTTTGGGTGCATATGTGCGGGTGGTGAAAGAGGCATGGGCAATTGTGGGCAGAGTCTCCAGGGACAACTGTCAATGCGCTTCTACAATTTTGGGGTGAGGGACGGGGCAGGAAGGGCCTTGGGGGCCCCTGAGCTACATTTTGAAAGAAGCTGGGGGGTCCAAGGGAGGAGGAAATGGGGAGGGCGTTTCCAGTATGGGGAGATGCGTATGCTTTCCTATGGAGGTCAGAGAAGGAAGAATGCTCAAACTGGCCAGAATGTAGTGTGTGAGGAGAATCCATGCATAATAACAGGAGAAGATGGCACTTTCTGTGCTGGTTGGCCCCTAGAATCCTCCTCAGCTCCCCCCAGTACTGAGACAGATGCCTTTCCCCCAGCCCCTGGTTCCCTCCACTCCACCAACCACCCAGCGGTGTTCTCCCAACGTGCTTGGGTCGCACAGTAGGAGACAGGACTACCCTGTCCCATCTCATTCTAGGCTGAGCCAAAATACCAGGTGATTCAGGACCCAAAAAGCCCTGAAGAATTGGTTCTCTGGTGGGAAGGTTTCTGAGAAGGAAAGAGGGAAAGGTGTAAGTGCTTACTTGTGTGACCTTGGACAAGTGCTGAAATTCTCAGGGCCTCTGTTCATCTATAAAAGGGGGTTGGATGGATGATGACATTTCTGTGACCCTTCCAGCTCCAAATCTATATGGCTAAGATCCATCTCTTCCAGAAGGTGGGGGTCAGGGCACAGTTACCTGGGATATTGTCATGACATAAATGATTATCAATTACCAATGATTTGGGGAGATCCAGAGTTCCCCTTTTTTTCTGTAGTCATCTCAAAGTTCAGTCTCTTGAAGGACATTGAATTAACTCTCCTCAAGCTTGGTCAGATCCCACCCAACCTTTCTAGGAATCTCTAGTTTCCACTCAATCCCACTTGGATGGAGATGATCCTTTTGTCTGGATTGCCCAAGGCTGGGGGTGGTCTGAGTAGAGGGATAGTCTCTCTGGCCAATAGAGACACGATGTCACTCTCAGCCTCTCATTGGAGTGAGCTCGTTTCTCTTTGTAAAGTCCACTTCTCATTAATTGTTAAGCAATCTGAGCTGATTGCCATCTGCAGGAGCACCTCTCATCTAAGGGCATGTAAACCTCAAGAAATGGCCATGATTCCTCTTTGATCATCGAGAGCCTAATGAGCCTTTTTTGTCCATCATTTGCTAGCCATCATTGCTAAAACTGATTATGATTTACTCAAAAACTTTGTGTCTTCAAATTATTTTTATTCACCACAGTCAGCTCCAAGCATGACCTTGGGCCATACCCCAACTCCACCTGAAAAATCTCCTGATCTTAGAAGAAACCTGGAGGCAGATGGGAGAGAAAAGATTCCTCGTTATCCCAATCCCTCACCTGAGCATAGCTTCTTAAAAACAAAACTATAATAGTAATAATAATAATAATAAACTCACTGTCAGTTCCTAGTGAGTCCCCCTCCAACAGAACCCTGTCTTGTAACAAATTAGCTCAGTCAGAGAAAACAAAGTAATATGAATTGGCCAGATCTGAAAACGTGCCCCTCATTCTACACCTATAGTCAAGTTTGACTCCCAGCCCCATCATGCTGCTGACACTGCTCTGTCCAAAGTTACCAGTGATCTCATAATCTCCCAATCCGATGGCCTCCATCCTTCAGTCTGCACCCTTTTGGCTGTTTGGAGCCTTGAGCACCCGCATCATTTCTGGACATTCTTTCCTCTCCAGGTTTTCATGATGAGGTTCTCTGCAGGTCTGACCACTTCAGCACCCCCACCCCAATAAGCTCCAGCAGCTCCTTCTTAGCTTCAGAATTAAATATAAAATCCTTAGTTTGGCTTTCAAAAGCCCTTTATAACCTGACCGCTTCCTATCTTTCCAGTCTTACACTCTATTCCCCCCTACACACCTTGTTGCTGTTCAATTGTTTTCAATCTTTCCTTATTTTTCTTGACTTCATTTAGGATTTTCTTGGCAGAGATACTAGAGTGGTTTGCCCTTTCCTTCTACAGATTATTTGACAGATGAGGAAACTGAGGCAAACAGGGCAAAGTGACTTGCCCATGATCACAGAGCTAGTAAGTGTCTGAAGCCATATTTGAACTCATGAAGATTAGTCTTTTTGACTCCAAGCTCATGGTGCCACCTAGCTGCCCTTTGAGTCATAATCACACATCTTCAACTCCCTTATGGACATCCCAAACTGATGTCCCATAGGCATCTCATGTCCAAAGCAGAATTCATTACCCCTCCCCTCCTTCAGCCCTCCCCCACTTCCCAACTTTCTTGAGAGTCCCAGTCATGCAGGCTTGAGACCTCAGCATCATCCTGGCCTCCTCACTCTCACTCACCCTACATATTCAGTCTGGTGTTAATTCTCTCATTTTTACCTTCACAATATGTCTCATATATGCCTCCTCCTCCCAGTCCATACAGTCATCACCCTTTGTACCTGCCCACATCACCTCTGACCAATCCCATCACAGCCTGATCCCCTTCTACCTTTCTAATCTACTTCCACTTTATTCCATCTACATACTCTTCAATCCAATGACACTGGTCGCATGCCGTTCCTCACATACACCACTCTATCCCTCTCCTGACTCTGTCTGTCCTCCATGTCAGGAGGCTCTTCCCCCTCCTCATCTCCAGCTCCCGTCTTCAAGTCCCAGCTAAAATGCTACCTTCTTTCCTAATCACCTTTATTTCTAGTGCCTTCCCTCGGTTGGTTATCTCCAATTTACCTGGTGTGTATCTTGTATGCACATGGTTATTTGTATGTTGTACCCCCCCCATTAGACCGTGAGCATCTTGAGGGTAATGACTATCTTTTGCCTTTCTTTGTATTCTCAGGACTCAGCACAATGTTTGACACATAGTAGGCACTTCATAAATGCCTGTTCACTGACTGGCCTCTAGTCTGCTAAGAAGCAGGAGACATAGTTCCTCATGCATTCTCCAGAGTCGCCCTTGGATACTGTGTCTGGCTCTGTGTGTTGTTTTCATTTGTAATACTCAGATGTAGCCTTCTCCTGATCCTGCTTAACTCACTTTGCATCAGTTCATACAAGAGTTCCCAGTCTTCTTGGAATTCTTCCAATGGATCACGTCTTAGAGCTAAGTATCATCTCACTGCAGTCAGACACCACTATTTGCCCAGCTGTTCCCCAACTGTTGGGCACTCTCTTTCTAGAGCTTTGCTACCAAAAAAAAAAAGAGTCTTATTCTCAATATCACTAGGCTCATAGGAGCATAGATAGGCCATCTAGACCAATCACTCCATTTTGCATATGTGAAAACTGAGGCCCAGAGGGATGAAGTGATTTGCCCAAAGTCTCATAGTCAGTAGGTGACATTGGGATCTCTCCCTCTGACTTTGCCCTTCCTGGGGTATATGACCATTGATTCCAGCTCTGCTCTCTTCTGGGCCAAGTAGATGAAGTCTGATGGCCCCAGGCATATGCCTCAGGTGACTGTGCCTGAAGGAGTCTGGCAGAGATGGGCTAGCCTGGGCCCTACAGTGATGGGGGGAAGGGGGAGGAGAGGGTCCCACACTAAGAGGAAATGCAGTCTTTCATTCTGTGGGTTTCACTTGCTCTGGCCTCTGAGCTCTGACTTCCTCTTGTCTGCACTTTCTCATGCACTCCTGACCCAGTGACAAGGTTTCCCATGCACCAGGGGGCCAGGGTCCCTGGGAATCCCCGGCCTCCAGGGCAGAAGATGGGTTGCTGCAGCCTGACAGCACGGGGTGGTAAGGCTCCCTCAGGGGGAGGCCAAGAGGAGATGGAGCTGCTGAGATGTGGCAGCATCAGGTAGGTGAGCCTTCCTCACCCCTCTCAACCCCTCCTGCAGGTCCCAGGTCTCTGCAGTCCTCAGCGCCCTAGGCAGGGGAATGCAGGCTGTCTTCTTGCACCAGGCTCAAATCTGGAGCTGTCTAGCATTGCTGAGACACGTGGCCAGAGGGTCCCCAGGATAGCTCCAGATTGGGGGCAGGGTGATATTCTCTCTGCTAAATCCTCCCCTCCCCCCACCCAGAGCAGGTTCCTGGCTAGGGTTCATGCTTAGGGAGAGACCCTGGAGGACCCTGAAGGCTCAGAGACTTTCTGAGGGTCAAGAGACTGAGAAAGTTCTGGAGGCTAGATGGGTTTGGTAGGCAGGGCCTCTGTCTCTCTCTGATTAGAAGCCCACATTACAGGCTCTTTTCACAACCCCCTCTTTCATTTAGTCAGAACTGAGCAAGCTGACTCATTTTCCTCCTTAGGGCCTTAGGCCTCCCCTGCCCCCAGCCATCCCCCAGGCTTTCCATAGGCTAGTGAGGAAAGAGAGAGGGACAAGAATGGAGAGGGGATTGTCCTACCTGGGACAAATTCATCTGAAGGAGAGGTGATCCAGGAGGGAGGGCAGAGTGGGAAGGGGGAGGCACTAAGGTATGACCTCTGCTGCCCTTGGGCCAGGTGCATCAGAGACAGAAGTTTAAGGAGTGGAAGAAGTCAAGGAATTTGGAGGCCATGCTGTCTGCGGGAGAAAGTCTGGAGTGGAACTGAGTGGGGAGAAAGGAGAGTGACCTGGAGGTCCCTGAAATGAATGTTCAAGGAGCGGAGGGAGGGGCTGAAAGGGGCAACGGATGTCTACTCCTCCCGCTGGCCTATCTTGTCAGGAAAGACAGCAGCCAGCCTTGGAGAAGGGGCTGAGAGGTGTGGGTTCTTCTGGAGAAAATTGGGTTTCAATGAGCACATGGTAGGACAAGTTCTGAAACTAAGAGGGAGAGATCTAGGATTGTGGGTTTAGAGCCAGAAGGGATCCCAGAGGTCATCTACTCCAACCCCATCCCCATTTTAGAGATTAAGAAACTGAGGCACAGATAGAGGCAGTGACTAGCCCCAAATCACACACATAGTGTGTGGCAAAGCTGGGATTCAAACCCATGTCCTCTAACCCTGGATCCTTCAATCTTTCCACTGTGCTAGAATGGAAGGGTATAGTGGAAAGGGAAGGAAAAAACTGGAACTGACTCCACCATGGGTGGGGTGGGGGCTGATAGCTAATGGCCAACAATGAGCTGTCTTCAATGCTGTTCTCCCCACCCCATCCCAAGTTGATCCTGCACTGATCATGCACTTCTTGGCATGGCTCCCCAGGTTAGGCACATGGTAGGGATGAGGGAAGGAGCAGGACAGTATGCCCTGTCTCAGTGGGAAGGTACCCCATTAGAGAGACCTGGCCTTGAGTAGGTAGGAGCCCAGGGGTGGGCAGAAGAATAGGCTGCACCTAGGAATCACCAAGAAATTATACCCCCTTGGAAGTTAGTACGGGGTACATAATCTTCATTGCTGCATATTGGTTCCGTCTCTGGACAGGAGTCACCAGCCTTGAGTGACACCAGAGCTCTAGAGGACCTGGGATCAGAGCTGATCCTCAGGTGCAGGTTAAAAAGTGATGAAAGGGAGGAGGGGGAAAGATTCATGGAATCCCTGGAACTCAGAGCTGGAGAGAACAGCAGGGACCTAGTTCAACCCTCCAGCTGAACAAGACTCTCCCACTATAACATTCCCAACAAATCCAGTCAATGGGGAGCTCACTACCTCTCTAGCTGGCAGCCCATTCCATCTTTTGACATCTCTAGTTAGGGATTTTTCCCTGAGGGTAACACTGAATTTGAGGCTCTCCAGATTCCGCCCATTGTTTCTATATCAGCTCTCTGGGGCCAAGCAGAACAAGATTAATCCTTCTTCTCCAAGACCACTTCTCAAATACTTGAAGATCCACTCTCATGTTCCCCAGAGTCTTCTCTCCAGGATAACCACCCTCACCTCCTGCTACCCTCACAGTGCTTTCACCTGATTCCCGAAGCCTCCAGTTCTGGTCCCATTCAGGTGACCCCTCCCTGTCTCTCATTCTGTCTCCCTCTGCCTTTCTATGACTCTGGTTCTCTTGGTTTCTCTGCCTCTCTCTGTTTCTGTCTCTATATATCTCTCTGTCTTTCCCTTTGTGTTTCTTTCTTCTTTCTCTATCTTCCTCTCTGTCTGTTTCTGTTTCTGTTTCTCATTCTCTGTATCTGTCACACACATATAGTCCCTATCTCTCTCTCTCTCTCTCTCTCTCTCTCTCTCTCTCTCTCTCTCTCTCTCTCTCTCTCTCTCTCTCACACACACACACACACACACACACACACACACTCTTCCTAGGTCAGAGGGCAGATTTGGTTTTCCAGGACTCCTGTGTTAGAACTAAGAGGGTTTGATACTAGTGAAAATGGCGAAGGAAGGCCTTCTGGAAGATATGGGAGCTTCTTATTGAAGGCATAATTGGGTGTGGCTAAGAGGCTTCCTATGTGATTGTCTTTGAGGGGATGAAAAAGACTTAAGGTGAGGGGCATGGAAACATCAGGAACAGAGCCTCTTGGACATCTCAAACTGGTTATCCTATAATTAACATCTTAAACTCAATGTGTCCAAAACTGAACTCATTATCTTCACACACCCCACAACCCCAACTCTCCTCTCTTCCTAATTTTCCTATTACCATTAAGGGCACCACCATCCTCTCAGTCATCCAAGATGGAAACCTAGATGTCATTCTTGGCTTTTCACACTCTCATCCCCCTTATCCAATCTGTTGTCAATGCCTGTCAATTTTACCTTTGTAGCATCTCTCTCCCATATATCCCCTTCTCTCCTCTGACAGTGCCACCATCTTGGTGCAGGTCCCCATGACCTCACTCTATTAGAATAGTCAGCTGTTTGATTCCCCTGCCTCAAGCCTTTCCCCACTCAATCCATTCTCCACTCAATTGTCAAATGGATCTGCCTAAATCACAGGTCTGACCATGTCATCCCTAACCCCTCCAATTCAATAAATTCCAATGGTTCTTTATTACTTCTGGAATCAAATACAAAATCCTCTATTTGGCCTTCATAACTTGGCCCCTTCCTACCTTCCTGTCTTCTTACACCTAACTCCCTTTCACATACTCTACAATCCTGTCAAACTGGCCTCCTTGCCCTTCTCCCTCAAGAAGCTCCATTTCTTGACTCCCTCTCTGAATTTTCCTGAGCTGCCCCCCATACCCAGAATTTTCTCCCTTCTCATGTCTATCTCCTGGCTTCCTTCAAGATCCAGCTAAAATTCTGCCTTTTACACAAAGCTCCACCCAATCTCCCTTCATTTTAGTACCTTCTCTTTGGGATTATCTCCTATCCTGTATATATCTTGTCTGTATATGGTTGTTTGCATATTGTCTCCCCGACTAGACTGTGAGTTTCTTGAAAGCAGGGACTGTTTTTTCTGCCTTTCTTTGTATCTGTAGCATTTAACACAGTATCTGGTCCATAGTGGGAGCTTAGTAGAT